>NW_022145609.1:9645273-10080273 GCF_000002235.5 Strongylocentrotus purpuratus
CAACACCTTTTTTTTAAAGGCCATATGCTTACCATTTCTGTGATTACTCTATCCACGCATCTCCTTCCTGTCAGGGGGAGGTTGCATTCTGAGAGCAGCTTGGGCTTGCCTCCCTTAGCAGCATGTTCCATGGTTACAACCACCTTGGTCCTGGGAGAGGAGACTAGGTCCATAGCTCCTCCCATGCCCTTCACCATCTTACCCTGCAAGTGCAAAGGAAGAATAATAATAATGATATTAAAGTAACTCGGTATTAAACATTGTTGAAGGTTGATGAAAAACAATGTAATATTTGTATGAAATGTTACTTATCATATTTATTCTACTGTACTAACCCTCTAGCATGCAAAAAATCCTGAAAAAAAATCTCAAACCACAAAGATATTTATGGTTTTCTTTGAAGGCGTCACTGTGCGACAATTTAACAACTTCTGCAAACTGGCACACAAAAAATTGTCCCTTGAGACTCCTCTGTCAACTTACCGGAATCATCCAGTTGGCAAGATCTCCATATTTAGATACCTGCATTGCACCAAGAATGGTCAGATCAACATGTCCTCTGTAAGGGAAAACACACAGACAATGAAATACAATGATTTTCTTTTTCTGCATATGAAAACTTGACAAAAATTGCTGTAGGAAAAGATTGCTATGGATTATAATCAAAGTTCATTTTTATTGCTCAGTAGTATGTACATATGGCCACTCAAATTCTATCTCCAGAACCCCCCCCCCCCCCTCAAATTTTAAATTTCAAATAGAGGCCTATGCACACAAAGCTTATCAGGTCAATTCAGACTCTCTGCAACAGCTAGTGTGGACCCCTGCCATATTATAATAAAAGTTTAAAGTTTGAACCAGGTGTGTGATAGAAATTGAAATGCTCATCAATTCCAAATAATAAAAGTTCAACAGTGAATCAAGAGCGTGTGAAGGAAGTTGAAATGCTCATCTATTCCATACTTTTGCCAACTAAAATAACTTTTTTAAAAGGCTAGTAGCATTTTAGTTGCTCTTGTAAGGCAATCAATTCTCTCACATAGGGGCATTTATTTGCCCAGGGTACCTATGGCATTCACAGATTGTGTACCCTGCATTAACACTTTGACAACTGGATTCTCACATTCCCATAGGCTTAATACATGAGCCACCTGGTTCCAGAAGTAAATGGGTTAAAGCCTGTCTGCACTAGTTTGGCCAGGGGGATTAGACCTCCCTGCAAGGTCACTGACAGGTGGTTATCTCATCAAATTAGCTCTCAATTAACATAAGAAACAGGGGATCATGGGGGACCAACAGGCACCGATTAGGCATTGTGTGCTATATAGAGGGCACAAATAGCTATAAGTAGTACAGTGGGGCTTTAAAAGAAAATGCTTCCTGTGAGTTCTCACCCTCTGATCATGGAGAAGGAATCGTCACTCGAGAAGTAACTGGAACCTGGAAGCACGGTGACTGTTTCTTTACCAGCATTGATCAAGTCTGGATCCTCTTCTCCTTTCCTTGGAAATGGACCCTTCACAACAAAACAAATCACATATCATCACAATTCTTGAAAGTTATTCTTATGCCCTTTTTTCAAAGATTATTGCATATTCAAGAAAGAAATGTATCCACTGAAATGGCTTTTATAAATTTACACGATTATTTAATAAACTACTTATAAACAAAAAAATTACATATATTATACATACTAAAACTATTTTTCAGGATAATGGTTTAAATTATTATTATTTATTTATTTTTGACAGAAGGATTTATGACTACAACTATTTGTACATTTCAATTTCTTTACAAAAAAAATTTGGAAAAAAAAATTGAAAATGAATTTTGATATCACCTTGTCTTTTTGTGCTCTTCTATACAACTTGATAGAATACTTAATTAAATAGCATGCTAAAACTTACAGCATCAATGAATATCTTATCCCGCCTCAATTTATGATTACTCTCCTGCTCCAGAATATGAATTCTTAAAGTATAAATTAAATTGTATGCAATGTATCAAATGGAAATGTCTTACCATCAGACTGTATTCTGCACCATAGAACAAAGCATTAATAAAATATATCCTCAAAATATAAACTACTAGTATTGATGTTGAATTACTTACCAATCCTAGTACTCCATTCTCACTTTGTAGATAGACTTTCATATCTGGTGTGATGTAGTTACTGGCTAGCATGGGCATTCCAATGCCAAGATTAGCTGAACATGATTGCATTAAGGATAACTATATGGGAACTTGGAATCAGATTCAGAAGAAGTTAAATATCCCTTCCATTGTAGAATCAATTCAACAGATTTAATACTAAGGCTTACTTCAAACCATCGAGGCATTGGATGGTCGCGTTACCAGACCTTTGTAAAAACATGCCCCCTGTATCTACAAAATGCAGGGGGTAATGTTTGTGAAATAAATCCCTCTCATCTATTTACCTGACACTTTGTGAAAATTCTAGGGCAAATCTACGAAAAGGTCGCCTCATCTTCCACTTCCGTTTCACAAAAGGTCACGTAATGCGATCACCTGACCGGACGTGATGACCCAATAATTTGAAGTGTGCTGATTACTAGCATGTCTATTAAAAAGAGAAGAAATGACCATTGACCTTTTGACCCGAGCATAACGTCTTAATGTTTGATATACTCATAGAGGCTTGAATCAAGTTCACTGAATCTAATCCAATCGCTTTTAAAATTCATATTTACCTTTTTCTTTAAATTTTATACTAGATTGGAAAACCAAAGCACATCAATTCAGGACTTAAGTAAAATAATTGAAGCAATGGTTATACATCTCAGGACCATCAACTTACATCAAATTTTTGTAATAATTCTTGGACCAAGGCGGAAAACTGAAGAAGGTAAAATAATGTAATTATTATAATGTAATTATTTAGAAGAAAATAAAAGTCAACACCATGTACACATCAAAAAATATTTCACTGACATATTGAGAGGAAACTCAATGCCAACAATGGCACTATTCAACTGACAAAGAACGATCAGAATTGATGAGGTCATTATAGTGACTGGGTAATAATACCCAAAGTCTGTTGGACGTGCTTAGAGACGGTATATCGTAATGTGATATCTGCTATACAAGAATGGCATATTATTATCATTATTATTGAAGGATACCATACATTCCGTTTTCAAATTCTAGCGCAGCTCTCCTGATAATTCTTTCTCTCATAAGTGCAGCTGGACTTTTTGATTCCTTGCCGGATTCAGACTCTTCTTTGGACAAGGTCAGCCTCTGTGATAACAACAAGAACATATAAAAATGATTGATTATAAAGAACACAGCGATTACTCCAAGATGATGTCCTCTGCATGGGTACAGTCATTGTGGGGGGGGGGGGCGGGCACTGGAATGTCTTATTGAATGGATGAAATACCAGCTGACAACGTCACCCGATATGGGCAAAATTGTGGGAAAGGTTTTATAATTTTTTTTTTTAATTTTCTTCACCCTCTTGCTCCTTTCCCCCACCCCTTTTTTTCTCTATTTATTTGGTTAAGTGGTACATGCCCCCACGTCATATGTATCTATGCCACTGATTTTCTGCATAAACATGTTTGTCAACCATTTATAGACCCCTAGAAGAAGATACTAAGATATGTACTCAAAACCTTTCCTTTTGCTTACTAAACCCTAAATATACCTTGATATGCCCACAAATCTTCATCCACAGCAGAACAAGATTTAGAGCCAGAACTTGTGGATGAAATACGTAGAAGACAAGAGCTCTTCCTCTTCTTCACACACACACACACACACACACAATTTTCAAGAGTCGTATAAAAACCATAGAATTGGTCGTATTTTCACACACTACTACTTCTTTTGGTAAGACATGAATCTACATTTGCCACACTCTACCCAGGTGAGGTAAATTGGTACTCAGAAGAAAGAATTTTTTTGAAAGCTTGAGAGCTTTTTCATGGTAGGTCAGCTAAAGCCGGGGTAATAACATGATTGCAGGGCCCTCAGGGAGAATAGTATCAATACTAATGAGGCTATCCTGGGAAAACAGACATATTATTATTATTACTATTATTACAACTCAACTGTACTTGATTTCTCATACCTCTATCCTCTTCTGGTAATTCTTTCCAAGGACGACCTTCTGAACATATATACTTGGTACATGAATATCCTCAGGTGCGAAGGCATCTACATCAACTATCTCTTCAACCTGAAGTAAACAAAATTAAAGAAAGAAGAAAAAAATATTAAATGAAAATGTTGGCATTACCTGGCTTTAAACAAAATACTATGGGTGGCAAAATTGTGCTTTTTTTTTGTCATTAAAAAGAAATGGCATTGTCATAATGTTTAAAATCAGCAATAGTACTTATGTAATCATTTAAAAATATTTAAAAAAGCATGAGGGTCTGTGGGAGTCAATAGTATTATTTGTTTGAAAAGGGGAAAGCTGAGTAATACTTTAGTTCTGGGGGTGTTTAACAAAAACTAAGATCGACTTTAAGATGGAGTTAACTATGGCAGGCCGTTCATGCCACTGTTTGCTCTTACCATTTACTGGCATTGGTCTCTGAAAGGATGTATAAATCTTGGTCACAAATCTACAGAATTTACATTTTTTAAATTTAAATAATATCTAAAGATCATAATTGAGAGACCAATAGTGAGAGCAACCAGTAGCATGAATGGCCTGCCATAGTTAAGTCCAACTTAAAGTCGATCTTAGTCTTTGTGATACACTCCCCAGGAAATTTCCAAAAGAGCTCTAGTGAATATCAAATAAATCATATAAATTAATGCAATACTATACTACATGCTCTATACCAAGTCCAAAAAAAGTTCCCATACATCCAAAAACACATTTGTCTAAAAACAGTAGAATGAAATAATCATCATATTATCATTGATGTATCATAAAACAACTAAATATGGCCCGCTTACTTCAGCAATGGTGATCTTGGCAGCTCTAGCCATAGGTGGGTTGAAGTTTCTGGCTGTTTTTCTGAAGATGAGGTTGCCTGCTCTATCGGCCTTCCATGCCTTCACAAGGGCATAGTCCCCTACTATAGCGTTCTCCATGATGTAGTCTACGCCATTGAACATCCTTGCCTACAAATAGGAGAGATAAAGGTCAAACACTTAAATTTCCCTTTCAAACACTACACCCACACATCTATCAACCTTTCAAGGCAAAAATGAGGAGACCCTCAAGCCAAACAAAAAGAATACAGCCATTTTGTATACTTTTTACACAGAAGTTTTACAAAAGAGAGACATCTAGGATCCATAACATTAGTTTAAGGGCCAAAAAGTAGGAATAATTCCTCCAAAACAGAAACGGTTGCCAGCTATGAACCACGGTCTCTTGGACAGGAAAAGTATTGATCATCGATGGAAAAGAAAAATTGACCCTTGGGAGGTAGAGGAAGGGTAATGACACTAGGCCTGTCTTCATCAGCTCAAGATAGCCAAATAGCCCGCTATTTCTGATTTGAGAAATAATCCAGAAGTTACTAATCGCGTCATCATCAGCTCAAAACTTGAAACTCGAGCTCGAGAAATTAGCTCGAGATATTTTGCTCAGTGTTCGTGCATAGTGCAAGTCTTTGGGCTGGTGAAGACGCACCGAACAAATAGCGGGATATTTTGCAAACTAGCCCAAGATATCTTGGAATGATTATCTCGACCAAATATCCTGCTAATTGCAACTTTGGGCTGATGAGGACACAAATTAACTGGATAATTTGCGATTGGGATAGTTCAAATAGCAGGATATTTGGCAATCTCAAGCTGATGAGGACAGACCTACTGTGAAAGTTTAAAACTCTTGATATACCTCTCTAGGGTCACTGGTGATGGCTACCGATCCGTCGTCATTGTATTTGATAGGTGATCCACCAAGGTGTACAAGGGTACCGAAACCGGTAGGGGTGAAGAAGGCTGGCACCCCTGCCCCTCCTGCTCGTATCCTCTCTGCCAGTGTACCCTGTCAAAAAAGTAAGATGATTGATATCTTGTTCAGTGTTTGTGGCAAACAAATAAATATGGTATGTTTTCAAAAATATATTAAATTTCAGAGACATATCAGTGAGTAGGGTACTTTTTCTTACTGAGATATCAATGCCAAAAGAGGATGTCTGCATTCAAGTTGCTTGAAAATGTATAGAATTGAATTGCATGTAGTAACTCTACTCCATTAAAGTTGGCTTATAAAATGTCAAGTTGTCAACCAGCCACCCAGAAAAAAAGAGAAAAAGGAGAGAGAGGGAGAAAATCTACTCTCTATGAGTGTAAGGTATCTTCAACAAAGATCCTTAAAATGAGGGGCAAGTCATTGCTCAAAAGTTTCTATAGTTTGGCTTTTCAGGTAAATAACATTATCTGTCAACAAAAAATTTATAAACCAGTTGAACAGCAATTTTGATTCTTTTGATTCTTTGTACAATTGTAAAATGTGAGCACAACAAATTTCCAATAATAAACAATAAATTGAAATTGATTGATTGAAATTGAAATACATCTCTAAGAAGCACTTAATGATGTGCTGAGCAAAATCAATTTTATGGTAAATATTTGTCAGATATGATGACTTGTTAACATGAAAATCACCGGCTTATAAGTTCCACTAAAACCATGGACTCTCCACAAAGAGTGCACTATACCTGTGGTGTGAGCTCGACTTCCAGCTCTCCAGATAAATATTGCCTTTCGAACTCTGCATTCTCACCGACGTATGACGACACCATCCTCCTGATCTGCTTCGTCTTCAAGAGTAGACCAAGACCAAAATCATCCACACTGTCAGACGAGACACGTATACAAACTTCAAAATTGAATCAAATCTACATGTAATATCGTACATTCAATATACTTTTTTTTTCTCAATCTTTTGAGGTTGAATCGTGAATGAATCTGTTCTAAAATGTTTCTCTTCATACTTTCGACTGATTTTGAATCTTTTCAATTCAGAAATGTATATCCTACGTAGAAACAATTATTACTACTGGGCAGATGGACTAACTAAACATTTGACTCAATCTGTATAATTGCAGTGCAAAAAGAGAAAACTATCTACTTATTACTATTCATTCAACTGACTCATAGTGAGATGTGACCCCGCCCCCCCCCCCACTCCGGGAATGGCTCGTAACAAAGAAAAGGATCTGCCCGTATTGACTTTACACACCGGACTTATGCTGAAAGGGCGGAGGGGGGGTGCTGGGAACACGCGTATGCATACCCTGAATAACACTGAGTGGGGGGGGGGGGAGGGGGGCCGGGATGTGACACACATCATGTTACACTCCAAGGAGTCCAGTCACATCAAGGAGACACAGAAAAACTGAAAAAGTGCATTATTTCTAATGGCCAATAGTTGGTGGACTTAGATTCGATCTAGTGGTGCGATTGAGTTACAATATGACAAACATATGTCAAGGTCAAAAACAGAACCTCGCGTCTCTAACAAGCAATAGATTTACTAAGATATTCAAATGTTATGCATACTTTTTAATCAAGGCTGTTCTTGAAAATCTGAAAGCTGGCCAGAGTCTTGCTTGCAATAGTAACAAGTATTGTACGCAGACTGGATTCCAAGTATTGCAGTTCATTCATTAATAATAGGTTAATGGAATAACTTGTCACTAGGTCCCCAGGTAAGAAACATCCATACATTTTAATATGTTATTAAACCAGTCCATTGGATCAGTGGGTCAAGAACAGCATATGACTTACCCTGCATTATTACTGACTGCTGTTATATCCTTTACTCCTGTATCCAGTAACCCTTGGATGAGGTTCTCTGGGATGCCACACAGTCCAAATCCTTGTGTTCAAATATAAAACAGAATGAAAGCATGCCATTACTGATCTCAGTGATTGGTCACTGAGATCAGTGATCAGTCACTGCTTAATGATGAGAGGCATCAGGGGTGGGAGGCAAGGCTGATACTGTCAATGTTGCATAGAGGAATATTCAAGACTATTTATTAGACATGAATAATGATTTCTTTTTTTTTAGAACTTTGAATATAATATTTAGGATTCCATTATCGCTGAATTTTGTTTTCTTTGTGGAGTTTGAAATAAAAGAATTACAAAGTTTGAAACTAGAAATCCAACATAAGTTTGGCAAGTATCAAGCACACAAGAACAATGACATTAAACAAGTCTTTGACAGAGCCTTCTCAAACAAGCATCCTGAAGAACCACCCTCTCCCCCCTAGGATTTCAAAACTGGGTGTCCAAATTGAAAAATTGACCCCAGGGACATATTATTTGGATCCCCCCCCCCCCCCCCATGACAGATTTGTATTCAGATGACTTACCTCCAACAAGAAGTGTTGCATTATCAGGTATCTCACCGACTGCTTCTAAAGGATTCTCACAAAACTCCACATTGAGACGTTGAGTTGTGGACAGGCATCTTGATAATGGCTGTCAAACAAATAGAAAAAAAAGATTTAACAATCGATTTGAAAGTAATTATTTTATTATTTATCTATCAAAATCAATTTTTCTGATTTTCTTGTACATGTACTCTTTGTCTAAATACGTATTTCAATCTCATTATCATAATCAGCAATATCATCATTCAAGAAAATATCATCATTGATTGTTCATCATCATCGTCATTTATCTTCATCATTGTCATCACCATTATCATCATCAACAACATTGTCATAATCATCATCAACATTCATTATTATCATCATCTTCAAAATCGTCATCATCATCCCCATTCATCATACTGTCATCATTATTCATCACAATCATCTCCACCAGTACCACCATCACCACCAACATCATCATCCATCAGCTTCAGTCCATAAATGAAAGTCTGCAATTCAAGTCTGTGCACCAGAACTATACAGCGTGGAGCTTAGTTAATCTGTAATATGATACCTGGATTTCACTTGAATTCATTTGTTTATCAGTTTTATTCATAGTAAAACTCACTTCAGCCTCAAGAGGTATGTCCTCATCAGCTCGATATTGCCAAATAGCCCGCTATTTCTGATTTCAGAAATAAGCCCAAAGCTACAATTCATGTCTTAATCAGCTCGAGACTCGACCTTGAACCTAAAGCTCAGGCAATTAGATTGAGATGTTTTGCTCAGCGTTCGCGCATATAGTGCTAGTCTTCGGGCTGGTGAAGATGCGCCGGACAAATAGCAGGATATTTTGCAAACTAGCCCAAGATATCTTGGGATGAAATCTCAAAAAAATATCCCGCTAATCGCAACTGCGGGCTGATGAAGACGCAAATTATCCCGTTAATTTGCGATTGGGATATTAAGATAGCGGGTTATTTGGCAATCTCGAGCTGATGAAGACAGGCATAAGGGCAGTTTTTGTTTACAGCATAGGTCATTAGGTATACATTATATTTACAATTGTACATCCATATATATACCGCTAGGTCAATACAGTACATCTGTATTGGAAATGGATTTCTGAATTCCAGTGTTATGTTTTGTCAAGAGCTCTGAAGAGCATTCAGGGATTTAATACCACTTGCTTATTATGCAATCAATTTGCACATGTGCTTTTGACCCTTCAGTTCACTCTAACAGTTTTTGTTTTGTAATGAGGGCAAGCTAATGAAGCTACCCCATAATAAACTGTGTACAACTCAACTGAGAAGCAGCGAACCGATCCATTGGCCTATTTGGGACTCTTCTTAAGTTACAGGGACTGCTGGTACATGTATGGCCAGATGTCAACAATCAGGGATCTGATGAATCCTGAAGTGGCTATTGCTCCCAATTGCAAAATGTACATAAAATATTTTAAAGACCTTGACCGGAGCAGAAAATTATATAGACAAATTACATACCTACGGACTCGTGAATATTTACTGAATATGAAAATGCAAACTTCTCGAGATTCCACGGCCTCTGAAAGAAGTATTTATCATCCGAAACCCCGGATTCACGGATTTGAGAGGGGCACCCCGGAGATTTAGTTTCGGCTGCGCTAGCCGGTGGCCGTTTCTACCCGTTTCTGATGACGTCATATCGTGTAGGTTATTTGGCCACTCGGTATAGCAGCTAGTTCTTCGCATGGTGGTCGGTATGTGAAGTTTTCTTCTCTCTTGTTTTGTTGTTGTAAATATCAATGTCGAAGCTGTATTTGGACATTTTACGATTAGAATGTTGACATTTTATATCTGTATTAATTTCACGCTACGTAATATGGAATATCAACCCCAAATTTCCACTAAATTAGATTGAAACGAATCATTTGCCCGCGCTGCTGGCTGCCTGCCTCGGTCTGCGATTGCACAACTTTCAGCAATCTATCGCTGAGCCTCGCGAGAGCACTCGGGCCGCGGCCGGCCCGGCCTGACTTGCCGCGCCGTGTCATGCTGGTGGTCGTGGAATATTTCTCGAACAAAACTAAGTTTCGCTCGCTTTTATCGCACAGATAGCCTTTCCTTTTGCATGGTTTACCAGCATTAAATCAAAGAATTATTTAGATCTACATTGTTTTATTGTCTAGAATATAGTCTGTAAACAATGAAAAATAAGAAGAAGATGAAATGGAGATTTTGAAGAAGAATTGGGCCTAAAAAAAAAGAAAAAGAAAACTAGGTAGTTGGTAGAATCTAGGCCTTGGACTCGTGCCGCCCAGTGGCAGTGCACTGCAGTACAGTGAAGCCAGGAACCAAATTATTTTGAATTGATGTCAGAAATCACATGGGTGCCTCTTCTTGATACTTTCTCGTGATGAAAACACTGTTTTTATTCAAATCAAAATGGTCTAGATCTAGTGTTGTTGCCAGGGATGATTATTAACACAAAATCATCGGTCATTTGTTGTTGACTTTGCTTCTTTTTTTTTTATCCGACTACAGATTAACTTTGCTTTTTTTTTTTCTATGAAACTAAGTTTAACTAACTTTTGTCTAACTTTAATAGCAATGTTAATGTTATAGATCATTTATTATTTTGCCATTTTATCTTGATCTTGCTTATTGTCTCTGCCACATCTCTCTTCTGAAAGTCTTATATGGTTAAATTTGACAGTTTTATTTTGTCAAGGCAGCTTTGAAAAGAAGATCTTACAATTAGAGATGAGTTTTTAAATCATTGCAATATTTCATTGCTAATTCTAAATGGGAAGACCACAAGTCTATTGCCAAAAATTTTAAATTTGTGTACAAGATCTATAAATCATGAGGTTATTTTTGTCAAAATTTCAAACATATTTTGTGAAAAATGAAACCTGAAAATGATAAATTTTGCATTACAAAACAAAAGTTGATAAAGAATAAGGAATCACAGGATTCGCACTAATTTTTATCTTGCCCGACTTTATAAGTCTAGATGTAAATGTACATGTAGATCTTTGACATATTTATATTCATTTTAATCTTCTATCAATTGTAATATTGGTGTATTGTTTTCTTTTTATAGATTGCAGTTATCAGCATGTCAAAACGGAGTAACACAGATGAGGAAGGTGAGCCCAGCAAGAAGCCGAAGCCTGTTGGGGGAAACCGGTGTGTCTTGTATGGGTGCAGCAACACTATTCATGATGGCTTTGCCATACATGAACTACCGAAGGAAGGATCCATCAGGCGAGCATGGGTGAAGTTCATTCAACTGAAGTTAAAAGGGTTCGATGCCCGAGAAAGGGTCCATGTCCACGTCTGCAGTGGTCATTTTGAGCGAGACCAGTATGATTCGTCTCAAGTCTTGAAGTTTAAGTATGGCTTCAGGAAAATTACGCCGCGCCTTCTACCAAATGCCATTCCCCGTCGGCAGCAGGCTGTTCAACCCTTTACAGATCATTGGTTCCTCAAACCAACAACGACAACATCATCAACGTCAACAATGTCATCACCAATGATTTCATCACCAACAACGTCAACACCAATAACGTCTACGCTAACAGTAACAACGTGCTTGAGCTCGACTAGAACCAGAACTGTCCATTCTACAAAGATAGCAGTGTCCTCTCTAGACAGCCAGAAGAAACGTGTGGGTAAACAAGGAGGCCATGCCCATAATCAACCAATTACTTTTGCCGATGCAAGCACGTGTACATCACCAACAATGCCAACTACCAGTGGAAACAGACGTCGAGTGTCTGTGCTCAGTCTGAAGAAGGTATGTGTAACACAGATGTATACCATTATGCCTACATGTACATGCGCAATATTATTTTTTTTGTCTTGTCATATGTTTTAAATTATAAATATCGATTTCATTGCAACTTTTGGCTTCATTTTACTCCAATAGCTCTCCTTTATTGGATAAGCAGTTTCAGCACTTCTCTTATTTTCCAATATCAAAAATCAATTCACTTCACAAACAGATTTTGTATAATTGGCTTATCCAAATGTTCCAGTTTGAATATCCGGTACTATTACTCAAACATGAAAATTGATACCGAATTTAATACTCATTATGCACTTCATAAGAACTACAAATTATAGTTCCCAAAACATCCTTTAGCACCTTTCAAACAGAGCCATCCACCCAATGAAAACAAAAATTGCATTAAAAATATTATGACTTACTATTATTCTTCCATGATTGCAGGAGGTTCAAAGGATAACTGAGGAATACGCTCGTAAGGAAGAGGAAGAAGCAGCACAACAAGCAGCAGAAGAAGCAGCTAGGAGGGACCGAGAAAACAATAAAGCTATCCAGGCATCTCCCACGGTGAGTAAATAACCTAATATCATGTCGCAAATATTGTGCAATAAACAAGAACAACAAGTTGTGGCAACATTTTCTGTACCTGTAAAGATCAGTAGAATACAATGTATTTGAGGCAAATTAAATAAAAAATGATGTTGAACCAGCACCAAAATATTGTTGATCAGTCTTATTTGGGAGAAATTTCTTTGCTGTCAGAATCCCATGCTATTGCTCACAAGAATTTCATTGCATTGCAGTGTCAGTGGGACATATGAGGTTTTGTCAAGTATAAATGAGGTCTATTGAAAGTGTTTATGATGTATCAGACTTCTAATTCTCAATTCATCGTTAGACAAGTTGCTTGTCTGACATACACGCAGTAACCAACTGCTGTCAACATTTGTGACTATTCACATAGTTCTCAGCTGACCCACATGATATGTATTTAAAACTTTTTTTAAAGCTTACTTTATTTTTAATTTGCTTTCATTCTTTGTGATTTTTATCACAAATGCAAATTCATTCCTCAGATGATTGATAAGCAGTTTCAAAAAAGACCTAAAACTCGAACCTGTGGAATACAAGTTAAACCTGTGAAGCCTGTCAAACCTGTCAAGCCTGTCAAGCCTTTACAAAAAGAGAAAGGTGAGTGAAGTACAGTATGATATGTGTATTTACAATATTTGTGTTATAACATAATGTATTTATAGATTGCGGAACAAAAAAGGAGAAAAATGTAACTAATGTACCTTGTATTCTCTTTCATGAATTATGTCACATTATCGAAATTGATCAAATGAATAAATGTTAATTTAAAATTTACTATGATTGGGTATTTCTGCACTCGTGCCATGACGGAAGACCACAAACTTGTCTATTGCCAAAATGTTAAATTTGTGCACAAGATCTATAAATCATGAGGTTATTTTTGTCAAAATTTCAAACATATTTTGTGAAAAATGAAACCTGAAAATTATAAGTTTTGCATTATAAAGCAAAAGTTGATAAAGAATAAGGAATCACAGGAGAGAAGGTTCCTACATCAAGTGTGCCCTAATAGGTCCTAAGTTCCTTTGGGTCCCCCAAAATAGAAAAGGCAAAATCTATATAGATCTGTGGTTTAGATCCCCTAACAAAATATGGCAAGAACCCTAATTTTCAAATCTTGTATCAATATTAAGCCTATCCGATATTTGTAAGCTACAAACTGGTATGTTCATGTATAAATGTAAAAATCGCTTATTCCCTCGTTATATTACTGATCTATTTCCTATAAATGCAAGTATTCACTCTTATCAAACTCGGTCTTCTAATGATTTTCATTTCCCCAAAATACGTACATCCTATGCAAAATCTACTTTATTTTTTACCGGCCCAAAACTATGGAGTTCTTTACCAAATGAAATAAAAAACTCAGTGTCACTCCAATCTTTCAAACGCAAACTAAAAAAACACTTGATAAATTCATACCGTAATCAACTACAACGTTAGTAGAGCTTCTTAACCCGTCCTTTCTTTCTTTATATTCAAATTTACTTTGCTTTTTTTTTTGTTTAACGCAATTATTCAATTGTTATTTAATGTATTAAGATTATATTTAATTGATCATGATGGGTGCCAACGCACTTAAGACCATTTTCCTGTCTTCCAGTTGGCTCCCTCCGCAATAATAACATGTTCTATATCATTACACTTTAATCAATCACTTATGCTCTTTATCAATGTTACTGTAAATGTTCACATTTTGTTTTGGTATTTGTTGTTGTTATTGTATATACATGTATATATCTGTTATATGTAATGTACATCTTTGTACTTTTATTATTGTGGAAAATAAATGAACTAAATGAACTAAATAAATGAACTAAATATGTTGTTTTTCTTGAAAAAGGAGTACAGATTACACTTTCTTCTAGCTTGGAGAAGGCAGAGAGACAAGTTTCGATGAGGACATCAGCAACCCAAACTGAGGACACTGGTGCAGAACAGGAGACTTTTGATGAGCCAGAAGATGAACATGAAGAACCTGAAGAACCCGATGACAAGCGGAAAGATCCAGATTATGAACCCGAAAATGAATTGGAGGATGAAGCTAATGAAGAAGTTGAGAACATGTAAGTATTGATCCATTATTTTTATAAGATGATATTTATCAAGTACATATATCTGGAAATTACTCTTTAATTTTTTATGTTAACATCTTTGATTGATGGAAATAAATGAAGATTAACCATTAAGCCTCATATTTTTGGAAGTTAATTTGCACACTTTCAAAGTAGCAAGGGCTGTTCGTTATATACATTTAGGGATGTATGTAGCTTTTACCCATTTCTATTATGAAAATAGTAGTGAAACTTACAATGTATGTGGATGTCTTGTTTGTTTCATACAGGAAAATACCATCCGATATAATTGATCAGCCCAAGTATATTGTTTTTGAGGATCAGCTTTTGGAGCTCTTCAAAAAATGCAGGCATTGCCACCTCCCCTGCTCTTCAGTAGTTCATCACCCACCGACATTTGGCAGTAGAGTCAAAGTGATCTCCACATGTGACGAATGTGACGGGAAATTTGAATGGTCATCCCAGCCATCAGTGGGAAATTTGTATGCTGGCAACATACTTTTGTCATCTGCAATTTTATTTGCCGGTGCGAGCCCAACAAAGGTTCTCAAAACTCACAAACACATGAACTTAATATCAATTTCGACAACAACATTCAACGAACACCAGTCTAGATATCTTCAGCCAGCAATAGTGAAAGAATACAGGAGGACCCAGGCAGAGACATTTGACGAGATCAGAGCGAGTGAAGCGGGCCTCATCCTTGGAGGGGATGGGAGGAGTGACTCACCTGGGCATTCTGCCAAGTACGGCTCGTACACGATGATGGACCTGAAGAGCAACAAGGTCATTGATGTCCAGCTTGTGCAAGTGAGTGATTTAGGAGAAATGTTTTAATGTATGTAGTGTAAAGGTTAAAACCACAGAGGTCATCATATGCCTGAAATTGGACATATCGTGTAGTAACTACGTACATAATAGAAAAGTTTTTGCCATGCATATTGTGATCATTACTCATTTAGGTTTCCTTTTTCTTTATTATAAGTTAAATTTTGCAGACGTAATTATATGGAATCCGCCTGTCACTAACTCCAGTGTGTTTTTTAACAGATCTGTTGCAACCATGAATGTATACTTCCTTTATTATACTGTATTACAGAGAACCTTGTACTTTTCTAAGGTTATTTACCATTATTTTATTCTTTTCCTTTATAGTGTACAGAGGTTAAGAACTCAAATGCAATGGAGCTAGAGGGACTCCAGAGGGGCCTGCGGATACTTGACGATGCTGGTGTGATTGTACAAGGCATAGTGACAGATCGTCACATGCAGATAGCGAAGTTTCTCCGTGAGACGTACCAACAAATTGATCACCGATATGATGTCTGGCACATTGCGAAAGGTAATTATTATATATATACTGAATTAATTCCAGCAAATGTATCTTATATACAT
Organism: Strongylocentrotus purpuratus; assembly: GCF_000002235.5. Classification (NCBI taxonomy): domain Eukaryota; kingdom Metazoa; phylum Echinodermata; class Echinoidea; order Camarodonta; family Strongylocentrotidae; genus Strongylocentrotus; species Strongylocentrotus purpuratus. Next base: position 9,661,439 of record NW_022145609.1, read on the forward strand.
GTTGGCTGAAATTGATATTGTAGTTATGACTACTTTTGCAGGTTTAAATTTGCCTATATTTCCACTTTTGTGTATAGTAATTATTGAATTATGATATATTTTCTAAATTTAGAACACTCCAAGTAGCTCCTTGACATGTCACATATTGAATTGTCAATTGATCTCTTTTAGCTAATTCTTGCTCCTTTTTTTTTGTTTCTGCCTGTATATAATAGGGTTAAAGAAGAAGCTAAAAGCATTGGCCAAGATGAAGGACTGTGGATTGGTTCAAGATTGGTTGAGGGCCTTGGTAAACCATGTATACTGGACTGCCTCTTCTACTCCGGATGGAGATAAGGATGTCATGAAAGCCAAGTATAAGAGGGCTATGAACCACATCAGAAATCTTCACACAGATGAAAACCCAGAGTACACTGCTTGTGAACATGGTGATGACTATCCAGAGCGAGAATGGTTGCAGTCAGGTAAGCTACTTATGTATGATCTTTAAATAACAATTTACTTCAGTGGAAATAAAACAGTTAACCCTTCACTGGTGCCTCAAGTTGTTCTTTTTGTTTGGATGTGGGTAAAATCCTTATTTATATGCATACGGTGTACATTTTTCACCCTCATTTACTTTGAAGATGTTTGTCAAAATGCGAGCAAAATATTTACATTTATTTTAATAATGTACATTCAAGTTTAATTTAGTTCAATTTTGATCATGACATTCATATTTTTTTTTGTTGCAATTTTCTAAATGATTAATATTCATTGTGGAATGAAAAAATAGTTTTGGCGAAGGGATGAGATGCTTGGAAATGCCGAGATCATGATTGCTAACTATTTAAATGAACTCTCCTTCACCTTTACCGCATATATTATATTCCCAATCTTATTACAGGTACAAAGGTGTACGACAAGCTTCGAGAGGAATGGCTGAGGACCAGACTGGTGAATGGCATTGGGATGATGTCCCCACATGCCCAAACCAGCAAGGTTGAATCATTCCACAACATCCTCCTTCACTTTTGCCCCAAGTTGCTTGTATACTCATATCAAGGGATGAAGTGCAGGTAAATTAGGCAATTAATTCATCAACATTATGCTCCCCTAATATAAATTTAACAAGAACGTCACAGAGGGCAGTGTTGTTTCTTCTTCTTCTTCTTTTGAATTTGATTTTATTGGTTTTATGTTTTAAAGTTATTATTTTCTTTTTGTTATAGCCAGGTTCTTTCTATTTCATATTTTGTTGGTTTTTTTTTATTTTTTCTTTATTATTTGTAACACATGCTTTTTACACTAACTCTTGCCTTCACTTATTGGAGAGTAGGTAACGAGTTTATGATGATAGACATTACATTACCAAAAAGATAAAATCAACTGTCACAAGTATGTTATTCATGTGACCTTTATTTTTAACTTCACTCTTTTCAGATTATATTTGGCTGTCCTACATTGGAACGAAAATTGTGATAGAGCCCAGGCTGTTGATGCCGAAGGGAACCCAGTGTACAGGTTGAAGTATCCACGCTCGAAGGAAGGAGGCCACACAGTGGAGAGAGTGCTGACAGCTGGCACATGTGGTAAGTAGCCACATGTCTAGTGAATGATATCAATATTCAACAAAAGAGCTCAATTATATATAGAAATCTTTTATTACTTCATGATCAATAGAATTCAAATTAGTAGATTCTTGTGGCCTATATGCCCTTAATTTAATCTGTTGATTAAATTGATAATTATAAACATGTATTGGGTTACTTTCTGCAAATGTGTAATATTGAATAGCAAGCAGAAACAGGCATATATGTCAGTCCCCAAGTCAGTGAACTACCTATTCAGCAAAGAACATGTGCATGCCATTGGTATTTGATTGGTCATCCACCTACAAATAGTGTGTAAAATTAGGTAATTCAATATTTGTGAGAAAAAGAGTTTTCTCTTCTTATGTTCTTATTTTTCTCTTTTCCTTTTTTCCTCTTATCAAAGTGTATTTTTTTAACACCGTATAGATGAATTTTCAAGGTATAGTTTTGGATTTTATCTTGTAGGTCATGTGAAAGCCCTGATGAGAGTTGTCGTAGAACTGGTGGAAAACAGGGAGCAGCTCAGAGACAACATGGAGGAGCTACAGCCTCAACCAGCACGGAGTGCCTCTCATCATCACCCCGACAATGGAGAAGCCGTGCAAGCTTTTGAACAACATCATCGCTTTGGCGATAGAAACTAGTTCTTTTGGTGATAGAAACTATGATGAATGTGTCAGCTACCTGAACATTAACCACTGATTGTTTTATTTCAGTACAATACATGTTTTTCATAGACCCTAAATTATGTTTATGCCAGTATAATTATGGAGAGTAACATGGAAGTACTCTATGCAAGTGAGTAGTGGATTCCGATTCTATGTGAGTGTAAAGCACTAGAAACTTGTCTGTAAGCTTGTACATACTTACACAAGCCAAAGTCCATGGTACACATCAATAGTCATTGGTTTTAATAGGTAAAATACTTATTAAATTTGTAAAACTTACATTTTTAGTTCAATTAAAAACAATTTCTGAAGCATATGCACTAGATTTCCATAAACACTAAGTAAATCACTGTTGATCATGAATTTGGCACCAAATATAATCTGATTTTTCTCAAGTCCTTCATCTTGGCCAATGCTTTTTGCTTCTTATTTGCAAAAAATAAAAAATAAAAAAATGCATTTTTTTTCTTCATCTAAACTGTTCTTATTCAAGAACCATTTGAACCAGATATGACTTTATTTTTTGTTTTTGATTTTTTCCCTTTTCTGCCGAGGTGAATTGTGTTATTCATTTTCAAAGTTAGTAGTTTTAAAGATCATGCCATATTATCACAGAAGAGGAAACATTGTGATGATACTTCATCGCATCCATACTTTTTTTCCTAACAGCGGTTTCCTGTTTGTCCTAAAACCTGGTTATAAAAGATTGAAAAATAATCATCCTTGCAGATATAATAAAAATAGTCATCTATCCTGTAAACTTTACATAAAATAAGGATGAATGTAATGTACATGTTGCATCAAAGTTTTTGTTCCAATGGTGCATCATTTTGAAATATATTGCACAAACAGAGAAGAAAATGATTGGGGGGAAAAACCGTCAATGGGATGTTCTGAGAATATTTTGAGCAAAGGTAAACAAAAATTCATCTAAAGGAACACAAATCTTGTTTGTTTATTTCTATTATAGGTGTCTTGTAGGAAGCTTCATAATTTAAAGATGGAAATTGCTGTGAAAATGAGAGTGAGATAGAGAATGTGAAGGAAGAAGAGGGGTAAAGATAGATACCAATAGGGATAGAGTGAGAGATGTGAATGTGATGGATGGAAGAGGAGAAAGAGAGATTGTGAAAGAGTGAGAGATGGGAATGTGATGGATGGAAGAGGAGAAAGAAAGATTGTGAGAGATGGGAATGTGGAGGGTGGAGGAGGAAAAGAGAGGCAGAGGGAGAGAGTGAGAGATGGGAATGTGGAGGAAGAGGAGAAGGAGGGACAGAGTGAGAGATGGGAATGTGGAGGGTGGAAGAGGAGAAGGAGGGACAGAGTGAGAGATAGGAATGTGGAGGAGGAGAAAGAGAGGAGGGACAGAGTGAGAGATGGAAATATGGAAGAGGAAACAGAGAGAGGAAGTGGGATAGAGAGATGGGAATGTGGAGGGTGGAAGAGGAGAAAGAGAGAGGAAGAGGGACAGAGTGGGAGATAGGGTTAAGGTTTATCCTTTTTGGGAGGATAGATTTGATGCAAAATAAAGGATTTCCTGGATTTATTACGATGCTTACCATTTATCACACATTTGAAATTTCGTCAACCGCAATTCCCTTCTCTTACTCTCATTATTCCTCTGTCTATCTTTGTTGTGTCCATGCTGTTATTTCTCTTTCTCTCAATTTCGTTTTCTCTTTCAATTTCATTTTCTCTTTCTCTCCCCTTTTCTGACTCGGCAGGTTGACTGTATATGAAATGCTCAAATTATTAAAACAAATTACATTGCAGGGTGTATAACAAAAGAGAAGGAACAAGGCATGTTGTGTTTTTTTTGGTTTTTTTTTTGTTGCTTGTTTATATAGATTTCAACATTCTTCCTCATAAGAAATCGTTGCTTGATCACAGTTTTGCAAAAGTTCGAATATCAGCTCTTGGAAATTAGAATCAAATGTCGAGATCAAAGTTCATAGCAACCGTACCATCATGAGAAGTTCAAACAATAGTATTTGTGATGAATATGAAGATGAAAGCCGATGATCACAAATAACGTACAGAAGATGGCTGACAATCACATAGAAGATGACAGTCATTCAAGGTTCGCAAGACAATAGTTGATTTTACATCCTCATCTCAACCGACGCAGGATGGTCCCTTTGTACTGACCACGTCCATCAGGATACGCTTCCATTATTGAGGCATGGACACATGCTGGCAGTTGCACCCTGATGTCCTTCCCGAGCCAGCCCCAACACCATCTCACGACTTTCCTGTATGCCACATACCTGTATTTTCTGTAAAATAAAAAGCAATAAAAAAATTTCATTATTTTTCTTAGGATAGATGATTTGATGTCAAAATATTAATTCTTTATTAATTAATTCAGGAAAATAAAAATGCTTAAAAAAAACTAAAATGACCAAGGGTTAGTCATTGTTTGTCGGGCGGTGGGGGGCAACATTCAAAATCGCATATAAAGTTTGTGTTTCATAACTACAGATTATTGGGGGGGGGGGGGTAACATGCTAAAACTCACAAATCGGTGGTCATTCTTGCCTATTTGTATACATTTCCTGAAAAAGTGCCCCGAAGCACCTGCAGATAAGGCAGCTAGTACACCAGTGGTCACCAGGCAAGAATTTTGGTCAAAACTAGTAATTCATCTTGCGGTGACTCAATTCGTTTTGAAAAGTTTCACCCAATAAACTTTCAAAATCAATCCATTTATTTTTTTGCCCTTGCCAAAATGATGAAAAGGAGAAACATAACTTACTCATTGTTCCTGTCCCCAAATGCTTTGGCTGCTCGGCGCCACCTATCTGTGTACTCCATCCATCCGATGTATAATGTTGTCGCATTTAGGATGGCCGGCTCAAACTCCTCAGAATCCACCAGACAACTTGAACCCTGTCGATCAGCCTCTGCCTTGACCTCTGCAATTTCCTGACAACAGACACAATCACCTTCATTGAAAGATGGAGGCACACGACATCTTCCACATGTACACCTTGAAATACAGAAAGATTCAAACAAAAATCAATACACCTACTATAATTTTATAAATATTTTATTACAGCTTCCTGATAAATATAAAAATGACATCGTTCTCGTAGTCGTAGTATGGTAAGAGTGCCCAAGGCAGTGCCTATGTCTGCGCACCCACGTAAATGCGCGATATTTATAGAACAAAACATCAAACTGACACCAATTTTCAATCTTAACCTCAACAATTCATTTAGATACCAAAATTTGTGAAAATAATTGGGAAGATTAAAAATGAGTTTTAGCAAGTTTCATTTGCCACCCTGAAAATTTCAATCATTGTCAAAAAAGAAAAGTCTGAACAGGGGGTTGTCCCTGGTATGAAACTTCACTGTGCTTGATTGAATTGCGTGCAAAATAGTGAGTGCGCAGACATGGGCACTTTTCAGTTTTGCTACACAAAATGACGAGCCCGTCTGAAATTCGTTAAAAAAATTGTTCTTGTGAATAATTTGTCGAGTTTTTTGTTTCAGTAATCATTAGAATATGAAGAACGGAATAACAATGATGATTCTAAAAATAATATCTTACTGTGTAATGAAATCGAGGTCGAATTTTAGGTGCGCAGACATAGATCTAGAGAATCATTCTAACAAGTTAACTTTAGAATTAGACATGCCATTTATGACCGAGTCTAGAGATCTACGGTATTTGATTTCAATTTTTGGGGGGAATAAATATTTAGAATGCACAACAAATTCAATAAGCTTATAAGTCTTAATTACCAATCCTCGACATTTTCATGAAGCCGATTTGCGTTGTTGGCCCTTCCAGCATCGCCAACATTTTGCCCAGGTTCACCACGAGGTAAAGGCTCATACTCCCACTCGACGATACGCCCGTGTTCTCCGGCGTCTGCATCACTTGCATCGCTGTCGGTATCACTGCTGCTGCCACTGTCCGGACTGTCACTACTACCACTGACACTGTCATTTTCACCGCTTTCCCCGCAACTGCCATCCTCCTCACACTCAAATTCCATAACTAAATCATCTTGTGCATCTGCCCTGACGACTGGGGTAGCCATTCTCTTTAGAAAGACTTCTCAAAACTTCTCAAACTTCAATCGATAAAAAGCAGACAGGATTCACGGTACGCAAAATCAATGTAGATCTCGAACATCGCGCGGCGAAGAATTATAGCAAACAATTCGAGTCTACACGGAATGACGTCACCCAAGTCCGTGCGGCGCGGGGGCTCTTGACCGAGGCGAATTTGGGAGGGGGCGGCAGTTGTACTGTAATTTTCATTTTTCTCAGTAATGAAAGGGTATTTAATTTTTTCTTTCTTGTATTTGCATTTTGTGTTTCATTAGCCGTCTGTGGATGTATGGTTGTGTACGCTCCGGTCAAGGTCTTTAAAAATAGAATATATGCATATGAATGAGACGGTTTCAATTAACTTCAATTCAAGGATAAGATTTTCAAGATTGTGTAATAATTAGATGGTGGATAATTTGATTTTTTTTTTTTTAAAGTTAGTCATCAATATACATGTATGTATTCATCAATTTATTTATTTTTTTCACAAAGAATGATTAGAAAAACATGCTCAGTAAATAGATCAGTTAATATGAAAAAAGGTAATACAATAAATAGTAAAGAATATTTAAATTAACATTAGGAAAGGATGATAATATAGAACATAATACAAGAGAAACATACGTATAGACTTACAGTATTCAATAAAAAATAGTATAAAATTATTTAAGTAATGCATATTACATCAAGTCATTTTATATCTTATTAAATAATAAATATCAAGTATTATAAGACATAAGGTCAGCCAAAGTAACATCTCTTGAGGGCTACATTTACGGTAGTTAGAAAATAAAACTAGGTTTAGGAAGCACATTTGGAAATGAGAGGCAAAATAAGTGAACCATCTTGCCTAAAATCAGAATTCCCTTTCAAAATATGGGTGTAATTACTTGGATGCCACTCTGAAAATACCTGCTCCCCCATTGAAAATCACCATCTTTAACGTTAATCCTCACTTCATCAAAATCATCATAAACATCAACAAAAACATCTTCATCATCAAGACATCATTGAGAAAAAAAATATAGGCCTAATAAATAAAAATAAATGAAGAACAGCCACTGGATGATTCAGTGACTGTTAACTCTATGAATAAACTTTGAAATGCATAGATTTTGAATCATCATTTTCAATCCAAAACGTGTAAAAATGACAACCAACAATCAACATAGCAATTAACATGACCAACCAAGGCAAAAAGTTACTTCAACTTAAATACTTCATCTCATTTTTCAATAAAAAAATTAAGTTTAACACACAAACAAACAAACATAAACGCCTCTTTTAGGCTGATTATTCCAACAAATTTTCAACTCCAATTTTCAACTAACACTTCTTTCACGTCAAACTCAGTCAGCTCAGAGCGATGGGCAAGACCAAAATCTTTTAACTACACACACAATTATTTAGGCATGGGACTGAAGACTTAAATACTAGATTCCATTACCCTGTCATTATCAAATCAAAAAGTAATCTATCAATCTAATTTTGTACAAAGATAGGAAATAGTAATGTCACCTGCACTTGACACGCCTTGCTCACTTTGCTGGACAGGCCAGGGTGGAATTGCGAGATAGCTCTGTTGATATTGCGCAGAAAACTCGCCATGTTGATTGCCGACATGTTTTACAAAATAATGAAAGTTCGTTGACTGAACTGACACTGAGCATAATGCATGCATGCTACAGAGCTAGCTAGCTGAAGCGGCACTGGAGGGAGAATCGTATTTGTTTGATTGATTGATTGCATGATTGATTGATTGATTGATTGATTGATTGATTGTTAGTTTCCTTTTGCACTTGTTATATTTTGTGTTTGGGTGGGGGTGGGGGTGGGCTGTTATTTTTCTTTTCATTTTTTTTTTGGGGGGGGGGGGGGGAGGGGAGGGGTATTTTTTATGTAGACTATAGGACTAGACTATTTGTGTACTGCATCAAAAAATCTTTTGGCAGGTAGATTGAATAATTCTGATTAAGAAAGCCCATGCAGTATATTGTGAATTGAAGTAAATTGTCAACATCACAACTGATGAGTAGTATAGGCGTGCCGAGAGGAGGGCAGGCGTGGAGCGGGGGCCGGCCCCCCCCCCCCCCCCCCCCAGAAAAAAAAACTTGTAAAAAAAAAAGATGGTAACGTTAATTCTTTTTTTAAACAAAAAACTTAAGTTTAATATTGGGTTTATGAATATTCATATATCACTGGGTCAAGCGGGCTGACTCGTACGTGGTTATTGGACGCTTATTCACCGGCCGACTGAGTCGCTGTTAATTTTTCACAAATTGAACCCCCCCCCCCCCCCAAAAAAAATAAATAAATAAATAAATAAATAAATAAATAAATAAATAAATAAATAAATTATATGCTCGTACCCCCTCCCCCACCTCGCTTATTCACCGGCCGACTTCCTTACAAATTGGAGACCACCCCCCCCCCAACAACAACAACAACAACTACAATGTGGCGGCGGAGCGACTTCCATAGTGGGATGATGGCACGAACCAAAAAAAAGGCACTTTTGGGGGGAAAAAGGGCACCTACAAAAGGAAATCTCAAAGCGAATATGTACAGTTTGTAGACATAGGTATATACCCCTACATTGTGATTATATTATCAGGAATGATTTCAATATTTGTTTCTGTTTTTACAACAGACAAGACATTGCTTAATTGCATCATACTTTGCGCTTATGTAATGGTCTAAAAATTAATTTGCGAGCGAAGAATTTTTTTTTAAATTTGTGAGGTGGCAGTGCCAAAAATTATAAGCACATTCTCAGAAGACTGAAAGGACCTTTCTATAAACGCGAGCGAGCTTTGGGGGAAATTGCTCTTAGTCGCTTGAAATAAAGGGCGCGTTTAATGATGACAGGAAAAGGGAACACTTCGTATAGACATTTATTAGAAAAGAAAAGGATCACGTGTTAGGGTACAAAGGGTTATTATCAGTGTTAGGGTACAAAGGGTTATTATCAGGGGTGAAAATGGGGCACTTCTGACACTTTACCAGGGATTTAAAACGAGGCACTTATGATAATGGGAAATTGGCATTTTGTCGACGGAAAAGAGGCACCCATCAGATTTTGAAGGGAAATTATCAGAGGTGAAAAGGGGCTATTATCGCACCTGATATGAAAGGGGGCACTTATGAGAATAAAAAAGGGGACACCGATCAGATTTTAAATAGGGGCATTTATGGGAGGTGAAAGGGGGCTTTGATGAGAAAGGGTGGAGTGGCTGTTATTCAAACAAATAAGAGGCACATGTTAAAATTAACGCGGCACTTATCAGAGATGAAAAGAGCGTAATTATTAAAAGGGGTACTTATAAGAAGGAAAATATCATATATTAGATAGGAAAAGGGACACGTGCCAAAATAAAAGGGGCAGTAGGTGAAAAGGGACACTCATCAGGGATGAAAAGAGCACTTGTCAGGAGGGGAAGGGGCACATGTCAAAGTTAAACAAGTATCTCTCAGATTAGAATAGCGCAATTATCAGAGGTGAATGGGCAAGTTCTCGAACCTGGAAATGGGCGCTTACTAATGAGAATGGAAAATGGGGACTTGTAGACGGAAAAGGCGCATGTGTCAAAATAAAAGGGGCACTTTTCAAGGGTGAAAAGGGGAAGGGACACTTGTACAAATTAATAGGGGCACTTGCCTAAGTAAAAGGGGCACTTTTTCTATGTTGAAAGGGGGTACTTGAAAAAGTGGGGACTGTGCCTCGCCCCCCCTCCCCCCCCCTCTCTCTCTCTCTCTCTCTCTCTCTCCTTCTCTCTCCCTCCCTCTCTCGATCTTTCTCTCTTCACATCAGCATTTCCCATTCGATTAACACGCCCTCTCAATAATGTATACCCCAATTTCTTTGGGCGAACTTTTTTTCGCCATTTAATTGCATGCTATGAGGCTTGACGTGGAATTTACATCCTATATGCCTTACAATAGGATGTCCGATCAAAATTCTTTCAAGATTTAGCAACAGCAATGTCTTGTCTGACTTCCTTTTTACTAAAAAGAAGAATAAGTAAATGAGCCAAATCTCCAAAGAACTATAGGCCTATAGTTTTTGGGAGGGGTCTACCTGATGAGAAATAGAAAGGATTATAACATTAGAACGATACATGTACTTGGAGGATGCTTCATTAATGACTTCGCTCCCGGCGAATAAATAAGTATAGTGAACCCTGTTTGGTTGCCCTAGCTGCTCGTAATTGGCATGCTTAACATATTTCTTGCTTTTCTGAAATAGACGCCTTTATCTTTTCAAACCCATTGTTTCCTACTGCCGAAAAGTTGCATTCCGATCAAAAGAAGAGAATACGTAATGCTTTATCGGGTATCCTACAAGTGTCAGTTTGACCCTTGAACTCGATCTGGAGAACCATTACCGGTACCGTACAACACTGGACAAGGTCACCATCTCGTTGGTCCTCAAACTCTCAGACGACAGCATGATCAATGATACTTGACATTGAAGGAATTGATTTCATAGATGCCTGATCACTGATATTTGCTGATTTTTCAATCATCCAAGGAAAGGTAAAATATTATATTTTTTATTTCTAATGATCAAGATGGGATTGAATATACTTAGATTTTTGCTTTTCCAATATGGTGATGTTCTCGTTCTTTTTCTTTTTGTTGATGATGATAATGTTATTGTTATTGCTGCTGTAGCTGTTGTTGTTGTTGTTAGTATAGCTTAAAAACGAACATCTTCATCAACAACATCAGCAACCACAACCACAACAACAAACAACAATCAAACAAACAAAGAACGCAAGTGTTTGTTATGAAATTAGTCTATCGAAAAGATTAAACCATTATCATCATCAAAACGAATATTCATGACCACTATTATGATATATCTAAAGGCCTGAGATTTATATATTTTTATAAAGCGATTTCACTTGTAAGAAAGGTTTGGTTTTTAAAAGAAATTATTTTATTTTTAACAGAAAATTCGGAGTATGGGTCGTTCGGGCACAAAACGTCAGTTAAAATCTCGACGACCACGGTCTTGCCAGGCTCGCTTCGTGCCCTTGAAGCCAGTTTTATCAAGCGCTGACCGGTTCATTCCCCATCGCCATATCGATCTTTCGGGGTTTCTACTCAATTCCAGAGCGAGTCGGATTCAGACGGAACACAGACGATGGCAACTGTCATCATCGTCGTCGTCGTTGTCGCAAGCCGACGACTCGACGGGAGAAAGCTTTACGACGTCGTTGTCTGATGAAAGCATAATGTCTGCATCGACCTCAAGCTCCATGTCAACGTCGTTATCCGAAAACAGTTTTAATGACACGGTAAGGACGAAGTTATTAAGTTTTTGACGAATTCTTTTTCTTCTTCTTTTTGTTATCATAGATTCACAGTCATTATCATTTTTGACATATATCTCTCTCCAAAAATGTGTTATTATAAAGAGAATTGTTTATTCGTTACGGTGCACGTATCAGATTATAGAGAAATGGCTAATGGCTTATATAGCTGCAGTGTGCCATGATCTGAGCAAGATCAATGCAGGCACAATGAAAGTTGGCGGCTCTGTTGTATTTTAAAGTTATTTATATAGATACTGTAATCATTGAAGCAGATAATACTGAGTATTTCATGCAAATTCCCTAGTATATACTTTCAATTTTGATTATTTGTTCGTTTACTTGTTTTGGGTTTCTGTTTTCTATGTCAATATGGTGCCTTTTCGAAGTCATTCTGATCCATCATCATTATATTCTCACTAATCATTTAGACTTGCCACGATGATGTGTTCAGTGGACAAGTTGCATCTATTCTTTTCGAGGGTTACGAGAAGGAAAATGAAGACATATTGAATTTCAAGCCACGAAAAAGCAAAACAGGTAAGATATTGACACGCCAAATTTGAATCCGATTCAGAAATAGTTTAAGATTAGGAGGTGAGGGCCCCTCCCACCACCACCACCAAGGGGCGGATCCAGGATTTTCCAAAGGAGGGGGGGGGGGGGTGAAACTAAATTTCGAGCGCGAAGCTTATACGGCGATAATGATAATGATAATACGAAATAAATATTATCTATCATCCATCAACATTTTATATTTGTATTATCATTTATATTTATTATTATCATAATTATTATTAATATCATTTTGATTTGTATTATATTATTATCATCGTCATCATCATCATTATCATTTTCATATTTTTCATTAAAAGGGGGCAGAGATTCCATATTCTCGTCTTCACGTCACAGTAATGGATCGGATAATGGTCGGACGATTACTGGCAGACTACAAGTTGACCAACGCAGCAGATTTTTAGATAATCTCGCACCAGAGACTATCCTTAGTGCAGATCATGCTGCAGAACGTAAGTTTCTTTTTTTCCTTTCTTCTGCATGTTTATTATATTGCTACTTTATATAAGTTTGAGGTCAATATCTGTTTCCTCTCCAAACCAATTACGAGACGGGGTTGGGAGCTGCAGCCTCTTCCCTCTTCGTCTTGAGACTTTATAGATATATTATTTTAGGTACCTATCACATTATGGTCGGGTAATGTTGGCGCTCTTGTTGTTGTGATCTGTGGAGGTGTTGTAGTCCAGTGGACAGGTCACCTGAGTGTGGATCACGAAGTACGAGGTTCGAATCCCTTCCACGGTGCTAATATGTCATTAGGCAGAGATTAATCTTTATTTGCTACACTCAACCCTGTATGGCTACCGGTAGGATGCAATACCTTGAATTATTCAGCTCCTCCCGATAAGGGCAGCTTATTTGACGTTGTTCAGTATGTATGCGATATATTACACAAAATTCGAATATTATCATCATCATTATAGAGGTGTCGTGGTCGAGTGGATATGTCACCGGACTGTGGATCACAAAGTCCCGCCGCGGCACTAATGTCCTTTGGCAAGACATGATCTACATTTGCCACTCTCCACCCAGGTGTTAAATGGGTACCCGGTATGATGCGAACGTTAATGTAGTTGGATTAGCAAGTGGCGCTCGTAAAATGGCGACTGACTGGAATGCTCCCCAGGGAGTTGAAAATGTGCATATTGTGTTGCGTGTAAGCCTGAATCCGATGACCGGAGTATTATGCTGCGCCTAGAAACAAAGTATTAGGCTGCGTTCATGCTTAAATTTTGAAGGCAGAATGAGCGATCTGAAACGCTCATCGTAAACGCTCATCGTGATCGCAGTTCCACGATGTAGTGTTCATGCTTACTTCTCTGGCTCCCCAGGCAATTCTCCGTGTGTGGCCTTAATTGGTCTTCCAGCTGGATTCGCAAACCTTCACTGTGCATGCTACGTAGACCCACTAGAGGTCAGTGCGTTGACCCCATTTAAACGCGTTTACAAATTGTAAACGCATCTTTTTGTGAGTTTACGATCGGCGATCGTGATCGCCGTTTTTCGGTGATTCTACAAAAGTGAGCTAAGACGCAACCGTGTTTCAAACTAAACGCGTAACAGATGCCTGATTCTGGCCGTCAAAATCAAGCATGAACGCGCCTAATGTGAGCTATTATTATTATCACCAACCTCCTCTTTTGTCATCTCGTGAGCAGCATTAGATATTCTCGATGTCCACAGTGAAGGTGATGTCCTTCTCGTTAACGACGACGCTGTCTACACATGGAACCCTTTGGAGCCCTCAAAATTCTGCAACCTATACGAGCCGAACATTGACAATGTGAAAAGTGATTACGTACAAATCAGCTGCGCGGGATGGCATGACAGTGCTAGGTTGATTGCCACTGGAACAACCTTGACACAGACCCGGGGCTTTGTTGTAAGTGCTGATAGAAATTGAATACATGTGTTGTTATAATTGTTTGTATAGATAAAAGATATTGAATACATTGTATTGAAAGATAGATCTGCTAATAAAGACGCCTTACAGTTTGAGGCCATTACTGTGACCTCCTTAATCACTTCATAATTTTTTTTTCTCGAGTTTTCCCTTTATTTGAAATATAACAAGAAAGCATTTAAGTCATTTTTCTTTTCTATATAAATTAAAACTGGTAAGAATTAAGGATGGATGAGAAGCTTGTAATACCTTTCAAGTTTTATACAAGTCATGTACATTACTTATCCAAAGTAGTGGCATATCCAACTGGCAATGTTTCTACAATGTGCGCGGGGGGGGGGGGGGGGGGGGGGGTAGAATAGATACATTTTGCCCTCCCTCCCGGGGAAAACCACCACCCGTTTGTCAATAATTTTAAGGGTACACCGCTACGTGAGGCAACTGACAATGTTTCTACAGTGCGGGTGGAAGGGGGGTTGGCAACGTAGATGCATTTCGCCCTCCCGTCCGGAGAAAACTACCACCCCGTTTATCAATAATATTGTAAGGATACGCCACTACCTGAAAACAAGAGATTATACACTGTGTTTATTTAGTTATACCTAAATTATGGCATTGGAAACAAAACGCGGGTATGTTACACTTTACGATACGTTTCTTTCTACACAGACACTGACGAATTTAGAATCGAGTCTACAACGCAAGTACTACGATGAATTCGAACTTGAGTCATCTCCACTCTGTATCCAGTGGAACAGAACCGGCGTTACATGGTGAGCTCCATCTGTAATCCACTAACAATCATTTTTGTTGGATTTATTTTCAATAATCATCGTTGATACTTCTATCATGACGATAAAGATTATGACGGTGATGATGACGATGAAGATAAGGAGGAGATGGGTACGAAAATGGTCTTCTTCATGCATCAGTGTTATCATCATCATCCTCACCAATGTTATCAAAACCATCTCTTATTATCATCGTCAACACCGCCATATAATTATAGTGACGGGGTGACGATAATGGCAAGTGTTGGGAGGAGGAGGAGGAGGAGAATGAGGAAGAGGAGGAGGAGGAGGAGGAGAATGAGGAAGAGGAGGAGGAGGAGGAGGAGGAGGAGGATCGAGGAGGATCGAGGAGGAGGTGGATCAGCTTCACCACCGGTATCATCCATCAGTATAAGTCGCTAGAATTAGTCGTTACAACATCCGGTTTGTATAGGCTTATCAATAATAATTTATTGTTTTTACTCTCATGAACCACGAAAGCGGATGCGAGGATGGGGGCGTCTACCACTACGACGACCGGTGCAGATCGAACAAGCCTGTACTGATATTCAATGGACACTGTATGCCAGTCATGTCCTGTCGATATAACAGAGCTGGAGATCTCCTTGCCACCGGGGACTTCATGGGTGACTTGTTGATCTGGGACAAAAGACAGCCGACGAAACCTGTCAACAGTTTCAGAGAGGCCCATGCAGGAATGATTGTGGCAAGTTATTCTTAAAAAGATTGATCAGGACCTTCATGTCTTGTCTCCGCCTTCTCTCTGCTATCTCTCAAAATGTCGTGAGACATGGCAGGGAACATCGAGACGGATGCAAAGTTGAAAAGGGGGCAAGAGGACAGGGAATTGTTGTAGTGGTGGGTGGACGAAAATATAGGAGGCTTTAATCATAACTTGTTATAAAGAATATCTCTTAGATCCCAATAGTAAAAACTTACAACATTTCCAAGATATTCTGAGATCCGCCATGACATTGAGACATAATAGTCAAAGTTCACTTTATTTCCGGCAAGATTTTATCATTCAAATATATTGGATGTATACCAATGACCTTTTGGTTCGCTACGTTTCACACGATCTATACTTCCCTGCTTTCTATATAATTCTCACATTGCCATCGGTCCTCTATAATTATGTTGATCTCCTTACATTTCCAGGCGATGTCTTGGTGCCCATGGCAACAAGATCTCCTAGCAACCGGCAATGCACGGCAACACCCAACATTGAAGTTCTGGAACCTCAACACTGGACTAAAGAGTAGGGAGCGACGAGTGCCACACGAGGTATTGCTTTTGAAATACAAGGCTCTGTTCATTCAGACAGGCTTAAGCCTGATTAATTTCAACCCCTAATTTTCAGACCCTATATAGGCTGTTGGACTTCAGTGTAGAGAATGATGAGTGTCACACGATGTAAAATAAGATATTTGGTAAGATAAGAGACATTCAGTTTCGAGTTTTGATTTAATTAATTCCTCTACTTCTGCTTTCCTCAGTGAGTTATCACTTTTGTGGTTGAACTTTACTGGTGGCAGCGGTGGGATTGCATGGGGAACGACTGTCAAACGAAGTAAATGAGTCCGACTCTGTACTACCTTCAAGATCTTGGACCTATTCCAAGGCCTTAATGGTCGGGTGAATTCCAAATATAAATTGATTCCTGTTGATGTGCAGGGCTGGATACAACACATATTTTGTTTTTCAAACATCTAAATATATTTCGTAGATTTTTAAATATTTGTTAAAATTATTTTCTCAGGCTATAAGCTCCATCCTAAAAAAATGCTCCAGATCTCATTCATCTTATGACATCATCTATCAATCATTACTCATTTAATAGTGAGCTAACAAGATAACAGTGATATGTAACTTCCCGCAGCTCAGCACACGCTCTCAAAAGAATATTGCTTTCTTTCATACAATACCTCCACATTACCTTCCTTTTCCTGGTGATACAGCACGTCTGACAGAGCAGCTCCTATGTTGGTATTGTATGGTCTATTGTTAACTGTGGTTGCTATGTAGGTTGAAAAGTTGTCTTTATTGGTGGCAGCGGTGGGATTGCATAGGGAACGACAATAATGAAACGAGGTAAATTATAAGATATAGTCGTTAAGATAATTTGAGCCTAGTAACTTTTGTTGGAATGCTCCCCAGGGAGTGGAGAAAGTGCATACATCGTGTGTGGGCAAGCCAGAATCCGATGAGCGGGGTAATAACGTAAATCGCTTAGAAACTAGGACATTCCCGACGTATTAAGCGCTATATAAGCAAAAATGTTATTATCATTATAATCTATTCTGAAGTTTCTTCAGAATTGAACAGCCCTTCTTATTATAATGCATTTATTTTTCAGATTACATCTGTTCAGTGGCTCGAGACTGAGCGGGAACTTATTTCGAGTCACATGGGTACTTCAGAAGGCATTGTCATCTGGAAGTACCCTTCACTGAAGCGTCGAGGCACCCTCAGACGTAAAAATGACGGGTCCTTGAACATGGGACTGATCAAGAAGTCAAGCAAATTGGGTAAGATTGGAATATGTACGTGAACTAGTATAGAAAAGGAAAGAGTTGATTTAACAAAATGAACTTTTTCCGTTTTCCCATATTTCGTTTCTTTAGGCACCACTTTCATGTGTAAGTAAAAGCTTAAGCTCAAGTTTCGTTAGATTTCTTTTTGTTCTCTATTTTGTCCAAAAAAAAAAAAAATTCTAGTTCAGAATTGATAAGTAGAATAAAATAAGATAAAAAGCAGCCTTTCATTTGGTGCACTGGCAGAACAAGAAAATGTTATCATGTCAACAAAGCTAATCAAAGACAGCTTGTTTCCTCTTCACGACAGTCTCTATTTCTGAAGACCATTCCATGTACGTCTGGAATCTAGACCAGTCCGGGAGGTCCTCTGCCATGATGTCACAAAGAAGACGAACATCCACCGTTCTTACGGAGAGAAGGTCGCCCTTTCAGCTGGGACTCATGCGATAAAAAGACATTCTCCTGTGGCATAGATACAGGGGATACGAGAGGGACCCTTCGATGGTCATGGTCTCTCGAATGGTTTGACCCACCCCCATGTCAACCTACTGCTTAATCTAAATTGATTAGATATTGAGACATATAATTTCAAGCACATTGTAATAAATTAAAACATTATCTTAATGATATCACCGGGTCATGCTAATAAGAAATTGAATGACCATGATGACAACTATGTTAAATCTTCATGTACTGAAACGATGATTCCATATTCATACTGAAATTTCGATAGACAAATTTACAAGGATGTTGAGTTTTGACATGGTTGGCGTATAACTTAAGTTGTCATCAACGATCTGTTGACGACAGCATAGTAAAACCCTCATTCATGACTGAACTTTAGGACCTATGTCTGATACAAAATAAAATGTATTTCTTATCGATAGTATTAGAATGAGCCGCAACGCAACGTTGTATTGAATGCTGGAAAGTGAAAAATGAAGCTCAAAGTCTAACATTACATTTACAATACATGACAATGGTTGGTTGAGCTCAATGTATTTAATTGTTCTGTACTACCTTAATTATTGGTCTGTTGCTCAATTGTCATTTTATAATATAAATTATCTTAAAGAAGAACGATTCTTTCTTTAACCTGTTCAAGGAATGAAAACTTGAGTTTGTGTAAAATTTAATTTTCGAGCGACTTCAAGTCGAAAATAATATTTAATTTTCGTTTTCCTTTCAAGAGAAAGAAAATATCAATTTCATTTCATTTATATTTGATTATTTTTTAGAAAATGATGAATCAAATTCATTATTTGCTCATGAATGAATTATGAATCAATAACGACAAAGTCAATAAATTCATTGAAAACATGAAATGTCAAAACGAACCTAAATATTATAAATTGCTCATTTTTTCTTCTTCTGAACATTGCGTCGTTTGATTGTCAGGGTAAGAGGGATGATAGGTAAGGAGAGATTGGAGAGAGAGTGGGAGCGGTGAAGATAGAGGGAGAAGGTGGAGACAGAGACAGAGAAAGAAGGATAGAGAGAGAGAGAGAAAGAAAGAGAGAGAGAGATGTGGAAAAAGAGGGAAGGGGGCGAAAAGATTTGCATGACGCCCTGACCAAAGTCTTCTTGCATACATTAACAATTTGTGATAAGATAAACGCAAATGTTATTATTAGGGTTTAGTTTTGGAGTTTATTTCACTGCAATATTCGTGCATTCAGATCCCAGGTCATAAAGAAAGGGTGAAAAGTAATTATAATTTAGCTTTTTTTTACGATTCTATATTGAATGTAAAAAACGATTCAGACTCATATAGTGATTACTACTATGTAAAATGCATTCTCTTTTATACAATCCATTTGAGTGTGTGGAGTTGTGCGTGTGTGCGCGTGTGTAGGTATGTGTTGTGGTGGAGTTCATAAGTCGCCTTAAAAATCATGTCATGATCTCATTTGACAGAAAATGCAAATCGAATATTTCCCTACACGATGCCAGCAAAATAACCAACGTATAATTTAAAAAAAGACACTAGTAGTACAGTGCTTCATTTGAACAACTTTATTCAAAAGTGAATTAAAAAAACAACCCCAAATAATTCCAAACGAAAATCAACACTTATCATTCTGTTAAATCTGTTAAATGAATTGAAACATAATTCGTGAACACAATTAAGAGAGATTTGCCTCTTACAAAAATAGAAAATCATATCAAATCAAATTTTAAGATTAATCACCAATAATATCAAACCGTTTTTTTTTCTCAAACAAATAGTACGATGAAATAGTTTCTATAAGGTAACAAGAGGTGACAGAAAAGGAAAACCTCAGTCTATACAGAAAACGAATTGTGTAAAGCCAAGTACTTTGAATTGAAAACAAAGTATAACGTCTCAGGAGAAATAAATAGAAGACATAAAATAACACTAACATAATTTAAAGATAGGATTACGTTGAACAGGATCGCTAAGACTTTCAAGAAATCAGGCTTTATAGGGCCATTTCAGTACCCCTACTATATGGCTTGCGTATGCGATGTAATGTTCACATATTTCAAAAGGTGACTCACAAGTTTATTAGAATTGCTTTACACTCGTGTACTAATTTCTTATTTGTATACAGTGTTCAAACAAAACATAAAACAGAACGTGCAAGATCCAAGGTCCAAGAGAATTGAACGAAACTAAGGGATTATAATTCTCTTATCGTGTAGAAGAAAGTGTCATATACTGAGAGTAACCGGCTATTTATGCCGTTGCGAAAGATCTCGTTATCCTGTCCACAATCTGGATACATTTTGCAATTTTTAACTAAAAAATACACGATGGCAATTACTTTCGAAATATCAAATTAAGAAAGTTGCGATAGCCCCGTGTAGCTGTCATCTTTTGAAACGTACGAACATGACAATGATGTACATGACTTGTGATACGTAATCCGACATTACAAACATGATTTATTAGTACATACCACGGGTTATATATTGAAAAAGCTCTTGACTTGATTTTTTGGAAGTAGTTGCGATTGTGTTTTTAATACCAGAACTCTTTTTTTAATCGACAGTGCACAATAATTCTATGCAAATAAGTAGTGATTTTACGTTTAAACAGTTGTTTTCAACACACACACATAATTTTTGCAGCATATTAGTAAAACTATGTCATATTAACACATCGCTTAAGTATATAAGCTCACCATCAGCAAATCAGCACTATTTACAATGTTCGTTATAATCATCATCAGTTCTGAACACGTTTCCGAATTTTTTAAATCCGGATTTCATGTTAGAAAACCCGTACATATCATAATCATATAGCATGATGAAGAAAAAGGAAAACAAAACAAATTATAATGAATTGAACATATGACTGTTTCAACTTTCAAACGTTAACGTTAACGCGTACTTTACGCATGACAGGTTGCATATAAACTCATCCTACTATTAATCAACTTGTCGCTGCAAGATCAAAACAACCACCAATTGGTGAACAAGCATTCCATCAAACTAAGTTAAATGCACGTAAATGCACTTAAAAACAAAATTAAAACAGAAAGTAAATGCACTTAACGCAAAATTGTAAACAAAACAAGGATATGATGGTAACAAAAGCTCATCAACACATGAGGTGTTGTACATATTAATTGACGCAAACATTTAGCATATAAAATAAGTGTCACACGGCGTTTGCTCCATCATGAACGATAATATATATAGCACTATACATGTTTGCGAGTGAATTAGTGAATATGCACTGCACGTCAGTGGCGGATCTAGAGGGAAAAGGCGTGTAAAAACACGTGAATTTTACTTTTTGGGTGAGTTGGGCCCCCTCCCTGGCTCTCAAGGGGGGGGGGGGTGCTATTTTTCAAATTTTTGAGGGCCAAAACAAAAAATTAGTGCTCACTACCCTACCCCCCCCCCCCCCCACCACCACTGAGCGAACTATCGGCTGTTTCGCCCATAAATATTTTCTCACGAATTGACGAATTGGGCCCCCTCCCCTGCTGCACGTAGGTTAAGTCACAGTAGGACAATGAACGAGATTTTTCGAGTAACTAATCAGTTCATCATCGTGACTTAACCAAGTGCAGTGCATATCACTAATGCACGGGCTAAAAACATGTATTATTTGTGTAATAAGATGGGTCTACAATACGAGTATAAATTCGAGAAATTGACGATCCCGGGTGACGATTGTTATGACCAAAATGCACTCCCCATACATGCACATGGTAAAAAATTAATGCACGCTCACGTGATCCATTTCGACGCTTCTCATTGGTTACATTCTTGAACCCATATAATGAGGCTCACTACATACATGAAGACTGATAACACAACAAATTACGTTCACGACGGCGAATCGAGCTGCAGCATCTTACAATTTTGCTTTATCAAAGCCAAACCAGAGAGGTATTTTGGCCATATTCATTCAGTAAACAATTATATACTGTTTAGTCATGCAGCTTGTAGAAGTACTGATGTAATTGTACTGCTAAATACGATTATGTTAACACTGGATAAAGCAGCTTATATTGACGTAAAAACGTACTTTAACAGTCATCATTTGTAACTAGAAAAAGTTGGTTGTTGTCAGTGAGAAAGTTCAAAATAAAACAGTCGTGACAAAATTATACGTGTATGTGCAATTTCTCGCTCGTGATTACATAAATATTAATTTTGCTGCATAATGGAGTTGAAATCTTCAATCAACTACTTGGTTCTAATTATTCTAGCGATAAGGCATTTCATTATTATTCCCGTATAAGCGAAACGATAGTTCCATTTCCATGAAAGATTACCCCATTTTAAAGAGAAATGGCTTGTCTTGATGAAACACCATACGGTTAATCCTCAAAATTTGCTCGTATTATCTATTTTAGCTCCCTATTTTAAAGAGCATCAACAGTGGCCATGAATAAACCAAAAATTTAAATGTACTGTCAGGCTATCCGATATTCGTTAATACTCAGGACTTAGACCTTTTTATCACCGATTAATGTGTGATTAATTAATACCACTGGTTTTAATAAATCAACCTTGGTCGAATAATCAGATTTAGGAGTTACGTTTATGGAAGGAAAACAAAATTACATGTAAGATGCCCATGATAAAAAAACAGATTAATCGCCAAGTACTCCCAGTCTTCCAGGTACAATTCCTACCAATACATGATCCATCTTTATCCGTTATTCTGATATCAGATTTGCAATTATACCAACTAAAAGCTACTGCCACTATTATTACGGCGTCGTTCTAGACGACGTACTCGACTTCCTAGGCGACTTAGCTTCCGTCTTTGGAGGTGTGACAACTGGTGCTGGAGTCGACATGTCTAACTGCGGGGCCGGGTCGGTGGGCGATGCTTTCGGTGTTGGTGTTGATTTCGCCTGCGAAGTGACCTTGGCGGACTGGGACTCAGTTTTGGGCGAGATGTCTTTGGCGCGAGTAGCAGTCTTCGGTGGCGATTGCTTTTTACCGGCTTCAGATGGCTTTTTGGGCGGCGGGGATGGCTTCGCTGCAGGACCTGAAGCTTTTGTCTTGCTTGGTTTTCTTGACGGAGAAGGAGCCTTCGTTGATGAAGTGGACGGCTTGCTCTTTGTGGAAGACTGAGACAAAGACGACGACGACGAAGATTTTGATGTTGTTTGCAGCGATGATTTGGTCTTTGCTTTAATCGGAGAGTCTTTGGCTTGTACTAGCTGGAGCTTGCTAACGATTTCATAAATCTTGAGGGCGGGGCCAAGCTTGAATGACAGGCCAGTCAGGACGTCTGAACGTCGCAGCAAAAGGAGCGCATGGCCATCGATTTCCTAATGGTACAGAATAATATAACAAACGAGAATGGAGAAACGTTAATCCATGAAACCAGTTATCTAAATATATGAACTTATAGCATGATCGTAATCGTCAAAAAATAGATTTGATAAATACATAATGGGTTATCGTACCCCCCACTAAATCTATAACTTATTTTCGGAAAATTCGTTTAAGCAGGCTTAAAAAGAATCTGATATTAACCCTTTTCGACAAACCTGTCGAACCCCCTATACACCTATACAATTTAATTCGGCAAATCCGTTTTTAAGGGGTCTTGATTAATCTGAAATGGAATATTTTTCGGCTAACCAGGCCGTCGAACACCCACCGGCTCCTTTCCCATTTAAAATGATATGCCGACGATCCCGAACACATAATTTTTCAAAGTTTTCCTTGCATTCTGTCCGACCATAGACCCTATACGCATGGTCCGACTAACCGAAATCATAGGAACACATACATCGAAATATTGGCCGCATAATATCACCCTACATTGCATTGATAGAGTGGGTTTCCATGGTTTCCATGGTTTCCATGGTTTCCATGAAAAAATCTGATGTTTCGATTCGGCCGGCGCGTTCCAGTCGCACACACAGCACTTCCTTAAAATTTGCAGATGTTTCAACTAAAATGGGAATATTGTGTAACGAATACAGTGTATTCAATATTGCAGCAGCAGGGAATACGCGGAATTGTCGCTCTCATCAGCTGAGAAGTCATGAATCACAAGAATTTCATGTTTATACTTTAACAGCGGTCGTCTTAAATTCCTCCCGTGTTTATTCATTCGAAAACTATAAATAAAAATCTAAGAACTGCAAGCAGCCTCGCCGCTTCCGTTGATATACGGTATTTTGATTTATGTTTCTCAAAATACTGCAATGAATCCTTAAAATCTAATCTAGTCTACCTGATCCCTAAAACTTTCTGCTTGCTCCTTAAACCCTTTCTCCTGAAGGAGTTTGACGACATCTTCGAGAGACCAGTGAGCTGGATGCTTTGGATGGCTGGTCCCAGGCGGTGAAGAGGATGAGGTATTAGCCTGAGCTGACTGTACGGGTAGGTTGGCTACTCTAGATTGGTTGGGAGTCGCGACGTCAGGAGTAACCTGACCCGATGTTTCAGAAGATCTGGTGAACAATCAAAGAAAAAAAAGAGAATGGAAAATTTAGGATTATTGACATTTTTACGTAGCTGTATGATCGTCATTCGGCCTATCCTCATCAGCTCGAGATTGCCCAATAGAATAATCCCGAAGTTACAAATCGCATGTTCATCAGCTCTAGAGTTTTCCTCGAAACTTGAAACTCGAGCTCGAGAAATTAGCTCGAGATATTTTGCTCAGCGTTCGCGCATAGTGCGAGTCTTCGGGCTGGTGGAAACGCACCGGACAATTAGCGGGATATTTTGCAAACTAGCCCAAGATATCTTGGGATGACAATCTCGACCAAATATCCCGCTAATTGCAACTTCGGGCTGATGAAGACTCAAATTGACTGGATAATTTGCGATCGGGATAGTTCAAATAGCGGGATATATGGCAATCTTGAGCTGATGGAGATAGGCCTTCTATCATCAATATCAGCGTCATCACTATCTGCATCATCATCATCACCATCTTCATCGTCGGAATCTTGATAATCGTCATTAACATCATCATATTATCCTGGGTATATTCATAATCCTTCAAAGGGAGGGGGAGAAGAGGTTTTAATGCGCAAAAAACACAACATTTTCCCGATTACTTTCTTTCGGAGAATCATTTTCCCCCATGAATCCTGCCGAACCTCCCGATTCTCAGAAATGATGGGTCGCCGGCCTTATAAGATACAAAAAGATTTTAAGAATCTGGGCCCCATCTTGTAAGCTGGCGATTGATCGCGACTCATTTGCGATTGATATCAATCGCAACAATGTACATAAGAGAAAAGGGACTACATCTTGCGATTGATTGGAGGACTTTTCATGAGACAGGGTCCTGGTCAAATTAACATTCAGCCGGGGGGGGGGGTGCAGAGAGAGAAAGAGGGAGAGAGAGGGGCGGGAAAGAGAAAGAGAGAGAGAGAGAGAGAGAGAGAGAGAGAGAGCCGGGGGGGGGGGGGGGGTAGAGGGGCAATCGAGTGATGCTTACTCTTTTTTCACCGAATCATTTTTTTCTTCTATATGAGAACCGGCGCTCCCTGAGGACGAGATAACCGAATCTTCATCTAGTAAAAAAACAAAAAGTAGAACAATGTATTTCTTTAAATTAAAGAATAACAATTGGCACCTAAAGCAGACACACTGCTGATGTTATTGTTGTCACTGATTAATAACAAATTATAAAACTAAAAAACAATCAAACGGAATAACCGTGATAATTATTAGCAATAAACCAATCAACTCTCAATTATTTATTTTCATGTAAATTCAGACGAATTGATGATTTACCCAACAGAGATCCTATTATCAAAAGTTGATTTATTTTTCAAACCACATTTGTATGTATTATTGCCAATGTAAATTGGCAATAATTCAGCCATTTTGGCTGCGAAGTGCAATCATAATAAAAACCTTTTTAATCAATCAAAATCAATCAATAGAGCGACGGAAAAGATATAATCACTCACCTGTAAAATTACTGCCGATTTCCATGTCTTCACTTGCACACAACTCACAAACCCACCTTCCTGTATGGTTAGATAGTTATAAAGCCAAGCAAGTGAGTCATGAAGAAAATTTACTGAGATTTTGTTCAAATTCAACTCGTCGGCAACAAAAAGTTCAAAGTTGGGTCAAGGGGCAAAAGATTCTAAAAGAGTTATCATTTTGTTTTGTTGTCTGTCAATTAATGCTTCTGTTATAAAGAATACAACATTCTAGTAAAAAATAGTCAACACATAACACTATGCCCTCCTCATCCCCCTCCCTCCACTTCGTATCTCCCCCTACTCTGTTCATCTCTTCCTTCAACCTCCCTCCTTCTCTCCCTCCTCCCCTCTCCATCTGCCCTCTCACCACCCCTCCTATCTAGAAACTAATCAACGTCGATGCCATTAACATACTGCCCTTCCTCCATCCCTTCATTTTTCCACCAATCTTTAAAGGGAGTATCTCACTGAGCGGCGATTGCTTGCTAATGTAGCGAATACGGGGTTTCGCCAGGGTTCATAAAAGGTCCCAAATATTCACAAATAGTGGCAAAGGATTGGCAAATAGTTGCTAATCTTCGCTAATACTGTCGCTAACATTTGCTTACAGTTGCTAATAGTCGCCAACTGCCAAAATTCGCAACGTTCGTAAGCATTCGCCGCTCAGTGAGATACCCCCTTTACCGACCCTGTTATCACAAAACCAGCGACCATCCTTACCGAGTGGTTTCTCTTCCACTTTGGGGTTGTGGCATGCCATGTGGTAGCCCTTATCACACGAGTCGCAAAAGAGTAGAGTATCCTGCAGATCCAAAATACATCTATACATTGTCAACCGCCGATCGTACACAACTTTTTAATCTCTATCTAAAATGTTAGCAGTTAATGTTTATGAACTGAAAAGGAAATACATGTATGAAGTCTTATACTTGAAAATCGTTTTGACGGATCTATACATATACGACAGTCCGATATTTGCAATCACCAGTTATTGCTTTCGATAATCATTTTGAAATCGGATTTTATTAAATTCCTTGTAATATCTGAGCCTCTCCGCCCCCTCCCCCAGTGCGCCTGTTGATGATATAACCATTGTACGTAAATCATAAAAACAAA
Organism: Strongylocentrotus purpuratus; assembly: GCF_000002235.5. Classification (NCBI taxonomy): domain Eukaryota; kingdom Metazoa; phylum Echinodermata; class Echinoidea; order Camarodonta; family Strongylocentrotidae; genus Strongylocentrotus; species Strongylocentrotus purpuratus. The sequence goes on from NW_022145609.1 coordinate 9,688,391, forward strand.
GAATCACACTTAGTAGCATTATTATTGATTTTTAAAAAGCAAGCTAATACTCTTCACGCAGAAATAGAAAACGGCAGCACTGCAAAAAGGAAATAACTACTTGCTCCTGAAGTTGGAAACGTAATGTTTACTGTTTATTATCTACCTTTTTCGATCACAAAAGTGCACGATTTTAATGCAAAACATATGTTATATACTTAATGATTACTTTTAGAGCCCACAAAAATGCGGTTACCTTTAGGTCTGTATTGGCAGCCCTGGGGTGGATCCAGCCGGCGGCAAGAGGGGGGGGGGGGCCAAATATTGAGAAAATATTTAGCGGCGAATCAGCAGCCGGCGAACGGCGAATGAGCGGGGGGGAGAGGCCCAGTTTTTGGGGACATTTTTGCGCCAGTGAATAAGGGGGGGGGGGGATGCTGGAGAGGAGGACCACTATTTTTTTAATTTTTTTTTGGGGGGGGGGGGAGATGAAGCGCCATTTTTACATGACTTTCTTTTTAACTCTCACTTTCACCTATTCTAGATAACCCTAAGTTTTTTGTTGCTGCTTTCTATGTAGTTGATAATGCAAGATTAAAATAAATAGAGAGAGAGAAAGAGAGAGAACCACCATCATTATGCAATGGATCAGGTTTTGTGTAATGTATATTTGAAACCATTTCTTAGCGTTAAACCCTGAAAAAAATAGCGAAACTATTTTTGAGGAAAAGCATTATACTGAACTGAATAAGGAATAATAACTTTATATTGGCTCATACTAATACTGATACGGGCTAAAGACAATGTGGTATCGGCACAGTAAGATCGGGTATTTTTATAAAGGTATTCCAAAATAACATTCTGATAATCAACATTTTGTTCTGTATTCATATGTATATACGCATAATACAATCGATCTTTATGATTTCTTAACGTGACATAGCTTCTTCTCCCCCTGCAAATACAAAAAGAAAACAAGGTTATTTGATAAAAGTATCATGCGACAAATAATCATTGCGATTCAAATTGATACAAAGATGTTGTTTTGAATAAGCAATGCTTTTCACCAGAATCTTCTTTGTAAAAACGACTTATACAAATCTCAGCCATGCAATTCTGCCACTGTGCTGTAAGATCACTTTCAGATTAGGAGAAGTGTATTCTTTAATGAGTATTTCAAATTGAATGGAACGTCTCAACTCAGTAAGCATGGCTGAGATTTGTAAAAGTTGTTTTTACAAAGAAGATTCTGGCGAATAGCAGTGCTCATTCAAACAAATATTTGCACAATTTGAATCACAATCAATACTTTTCACGACCTTGTTTTCTTTTTTCTTTCTCGTTCGCAAGGGGAGAAAAAGCTATATGTCACGTTAAAGACATGATAAAGATCAGTGTTATCTGCGTATATAATATACACAGGCCCCGCGGAACGTTTATCAAAGTGCGGGGCTAAAGTATTTACGATCAGGTAGAGGGTAGCGAGCGAAGCGAGCGGAGCGTAAATTGATTATGAGGGTTCAGGGGACGGAGCCCCCGGAAGCTCTGGGGTTTTAGGCATTTAATTACGGTCAGATAAGCACAAATATTTTGATTCCGCATTTGAGTCACTGGCAGGTCACAATATTTTTGTTGAATGAAGTAAATCATCGTCTGAAGCAATATTTACTCAAATGAGACACTTGCTAGATACTAAAAAAATCAATGTTGACCATTTAAGTACATTTTATAGGTGAAAATAAAATTTCTGTTTAAAATATAATACAAACGAGTACCGTCTCTTCTCTTCCTCTCACATATGGTAGATTTGTTTTTAGAGCGATATATACATGTCTAAGCAAGTGCCGCTGAAAGTTCCGTTATTGCGTCCTGGACTCAACAAATAACCAAATCTCACGCACGCACGCACAAAAGCAGTGAGTAATTGCGTCCCGTAGGACGCAACAAAAATTCCCAGGTTGGTATCCGGAAGTTGGAGAAGAATCATTTTCGCATCGTATACTGGTTATAATTTCAATGATTTACACATCTATCCAATCAGTCCATATAGTGTAACAGTAACGACCCATCTGTGACCAGGGGCGGATCCAGCCGGCAGCAAGAGTTTTTTTTTTGGGGGGGGGGGGGGGCGTGGTCAGGTTTTTTTTTTTTTTTAAAGGTAAAATTTACATTACTATCCTATTTTTAAAAACCGGTTTTGGAGGCTAGGGGGGGGGGGGGGCGTTAGAATCGGCCCGTGGATCCGCGCCTGGGCAGCCCCCCCCCCCTCCCCCTCCCCCTCATAATCCAATATTCCGGGTCCATCACATTCCACTGAATGTTATTTTGAGAAGAACCCTAGCTACATTTTCATCTCCTAAATGTGCTCCAATAGCGCTGCGCTCCCAAGTTTTCATGCGCTGATTGTTTTTATAAAAAACGAAAATGGAATATTATTTGGATATCGGTACGCGAGCACAAAGATATGAAACCACTAGAGCGCATTTGAAATTAACGAACTTGACATCGATATCGTTGATGAGTCAGACGACCGTTTATTTCTTCCTATTTCACTTACCGCGTCGCCTGCATCGTTACACACGTGACACGTCTTGCAATCGATGCATTGCCATGGTGATAATCGTGATCGTTCTGCGAGTTGGCGGGAATACTTCATGCACGAAGGATGAACTGCAAGGGTGCGAAAATTAAGGAGTGATATGAAAATAAAAACGAATGGACTCAGGAATGCGTGCATAACGTAATGATTGAATTGAATAATTACAACGCGTGAAAACATGAATAGAGCGGTAACAATAGATTGATTATTATCATATTCAAAATGGACCACCAACTGCATTTGCGTCTTCACTATTCGACCAGCTGTTACAAGCTGATTCACAATAAACAATGGTTTTCCATTATACTGCGCACATCTCTCTAAACGTTAATTGTACAATATCCATTTTTACGAATTAGTGACCATGTACACCTGCAAAGTCCAAAGTATTTACAGTAGTTAATTATTGGGCTCTGTGTACGACCGTACAAGAATGATGAAGATTAAACAAAAAGTATTATATGAAAAATGTCTTTTCCCTCTGTATTTGGTCTGATCCGAACTCTAGTAGGCGTTCAATTCATTTTAATCATCAGGTAAAATGAAATCATTGATGACATCGGTAATGATGGGTTTTTTGTTTTCATTTTGTTGTTTTTTGGTAAATATTTATTTATTTATTTTGATATATTTTTTCCCATTTGCTATGTTTTTTAATGCTTTTTTTATATAATTTATGTATGATGTAACCTCGCATTTTTAGTCATTGGACTTTTTGACGAGATTGAATAAAACCTAATTTGAATTAAATTGAATTGAATTGAATGTATGGAATTGTGACGTGGACCTGCCCGTATATTTCCAGTTCAATTAAATGTAATGCAATGGTTTTCTTCATATTCTCACCGCGGCAATGTGTTGCCGAATTGTGAAGAAACGTGTATACAAAAATTAAAATTATACATCAAAACACATCAAATACATAAAAATACAATAATCAGCCAGAATAGGCATATGCAATAACAACGCAAGTAAGATGCAAGGTTAACATCACAATTTTAAACCAATAGATAAAATTAATTTTCAAATTGTACTATAAGGAGGTTGGATAGCAAGATGATTGGTCGGGTCTGTTAGGCAAACAATATGATAGAGGGACATGGCGAAAAGGTGAAGAGAGAGAGGAAGGAGAGGTCTTGTGAGTGAGTGGGAGATAAGGATCGAGGATAAGAGAAGCAGGTAAACGAAAGGAGGAAAGTGGACAGAAAGAGTTTCAAGTATAGGAAACGGGTGAGAGAATGACGTCATCGCAACTTGTAGGGGTCACCTTTTATAGTGCAGTCCTTGCAGACGAGAAGTTCCTCTTTATCTCCGAACTTGTTGCAGCTAGCAGGTAAAGTGCAGTAATCACATCTTTGGTCCCACATGGAGGTTTTTATCAGGGGCTCCTGCTCGAAGTCTGGGCCATGTGTCTTCCTGATGCGCTGTATACGTTATACGAATAAAATATGGATGATACATTAAAAATGTGTTTATTTATCTAATTTCATTTCTGCTTATTTTCTTTATATTATTAAAAAAGTTAAGATAAATATATAATCATATCAATATTAATCTATTAACTTATACCTTTAATAAAAACCCATATAGTTGACAAATCATTTAAAAATTGAAAAATGCAGGAGACCTCCATCTTAAGCCCGAGCTTAAATTAAAATTGTTCAAAATATTGTTATGTAACTCTGGATAATAATGATTTTGACGTGGCGTGGCGTAGCAAAGAAGGGGGGGGGGGACCCCACGTCAATTGTGAAAAAAGAGTACAGTCAGGATAATCCATAACACAATATAGCGTTATTTATGCATTCTACATTACAGTATCACTGTCAAGTATTTCAATATTTTAAACTTCAATACATATTAATTTTTCGCCGGAAAATATTATTCTAAGCTCCATCACAATGACCACTGAAAAACCGCGTGCCGCATACAAGGAATTTCCCCGCTACGCCGTTTAATATAGATCGTGTAAGTCGAAAACCAAACGCACACCGTAATTATAATAATCCTACCTCGATCAGATTTAAAAAAAATGTTATTAAATAACATTAGATATTAAAATCTAAACCATTGCCATCTTCCGAAATGAGGTTCTGAATAATAATCTCGCTTAATAATCTCTACTATACCAAAGCAAGGCAGACAGCCCAGTTATATTTCCACAACAATTAAAGTAAAGGGCACCTTAAATTTCGAAAATGGGGATGAGTGTATGTTCCAACGGGTACATAAGGCAGGGAGTAAATAATCAGAATCTGTATTTTTTTTCTCTCCGGAAGGGCACCATTTTCAAGCTATAAAAGGGCACTTTTTCATTAATCGAGAGATATTTATTGATTTTGGAAAAATCTCAGATTGTTTGCCCAAGGTCCCATAAATTGGTAATCGCCTCTATTCTTAGTAACTGCTAATTTACCCCCCCCCCCCCAATCCGGGGTCCGAATGGCCGCATGCGTGTTATTAAAATGTCCGGTAAAGGGGTACTTTTCGTGCGACAAAAAAAAAAAAAAAAGGGGTGTATTGACTTTTCACCCGGAGATTTCTTTAAAAAGGGGGTGTTTTTTTTTTTTTTTTTGGTCTCTCTCATCTCTTTGGACTCCTGAGAAATTATTCCGAATTTAGGGGGTACATTGAGCATTTTCCCGTATTAAAGGGGGGGGGGGGGGTCTCCAAGGCAGGAAAAGCCCGTGAAAGGGGGGTTCTGAAATGTTGGCAGTCCTCAGATAGGGGGTGCTTTCAAAAAGAGGGAACGAGCATACGCGTACCCTATTAAATAACACTGAGTGGGGGCCCGGGTAATTTACATGCACATCATCACGTCCGGATCGAAATTCTGCATAATCATAGCTATACATTTCCCTAACAGTATGTTCGCGGTACTAACATTTTCACTGTGTTACCAAAAATGGATTTTGACATGCCATTTCAACACAATGCTACTCGGTGAAGCATGTATGGATTATTGCAACCATAGGATCATTTGAGAGCATATTATTTCTACAAGAAGGCATACGTTATTACGTACAGCTCATAGCTTTCTCGCAATTAGATTTTGTTTTCGTTTGTTATTCTTTTTTTCAGGGACGCACTGTGAGCGATAGAGGGTAAACATGTATGGTGACCCTATCACGTGATTTAATGGCGACCTATACAGCTATAGCTGTGCAGCTGCAACAAAACTATAAGCAAAATGCATTGAGAGTGAAAAATACCATAACTATTTTAAAAACTAGTAAAGCATTAAATTGCCTATACAGCCTCAACAATGTATTCTACATGACATGTAATTTTATTCGATTCAAAGGTCGAAATTAATCATAGAAGTACTTGTGTAGCGCTGTAAAGGGTGAAAGGGTGAACTTTCAGTATAAAACACATTAAGATTGTATATGTTTGTCCACTTACTCCATTAATTATGCATAGGTCTACATGTTAGTGCGCATATCTGGTGCATTCACCGTTCTCACGACGCTAAGCAGGAGAGTTGGGATGAATGCGTAATGAAGTGCGTTATTTTGATTCGTTTCAAGCATTGGAAACTAGTCACGCGCGTCGATCGGTGAGGCAGCCCCCCCCCCCTCCATCCACCCAACTTTATAATTACGTTGACACTATAATACGACATACACAATTCGGAGTCAATGCTTGTGTGCCCCTATAGGACCCTATGCCATGCAAGCACACCCTGAAGATCGACGCCCTAATGTGATACAACATTCCCTTTGGGCCTTTTCTGTCAATCGCCCTCGCTACCCCCCTCCCCCTTCCATTTTGAAAGACGTACAACAATATTGGTCTCTCTTCACAAGAACAGTTTTGCCGAATAACAGCGCACCCGGTATTCTAGTCCCATCCCCCCCCCCCCATATCAATGATTCCCATAGATCGTTTGTGTAGGCCTACTTGTGCATGTATTTATCATGAGGGTTTAGGCCTATTTTCAATTTTCAAAACACGAGTTGAGAGGAGTGCCAAAACATTAGAGGGGGAGAAGGAAAGAGAAAAAGGGAGAGAGAGAGAGAGAGAGAGAGAGAAAGAGAGCGGGAAAAGTGGAGAGAAGTGAAGAGAAGTATAGAAGAAAGGGGAACGAACGAAACAGACTACGCAAAGCAGAAATGCATGACTGCCATGAGAATTATACCAAGAAAGCGTTGGAAGGTGCAAGTTCAAAAAGGAAAAGGGCACGTCGGGTTTATTACATTTTCCGCATAAATATATGCTCTTTCCACTTCCCCTTTCATAATCATGTTGGCGAATTGACATAATCGTCCTTGTGAACTTGGCCCCTTGCTCTTGAGTAATACAGTAGCACAGTCAATAAAAACGAGGGACCCCCCCCCCCCCCCCACACACCCTGCCGGTCTTTTATAGGGTCATTTTTATGACCTCGTGATGTAGGCCTACATACGTTTGCAAAAGTAGGCGTCTCTTATAGTTATCAAATTAAACATTATTACCAAAACCATGTAGTTGGTTAAAACCATGCGATGTATGTACTTCCGGGTCTAGTTTGGGTATTTCCACGAATTCAAAGTTAATGGTGCATGCACTTAACTGACGTCACTTCTGCATTTCATACAATTTCACATGTTTGTTTTCATTGGGAACAAATAACTGTATACATTATCATACAAGGTCGTGAAAATTCATTCAAAATTACAGAAAAAGTAAACATTGATTTTTTTTTTTTTTTTTTTTTTTTTTGGGGGGGGGGGGGGGGGGGAATGCGAGCTAATTGCGGATGATCTAATCCGGTATCTACATCCGCTTTCATCATTGACCGAAAACTTGATCAGCTCCAAACGGGGACATTAGAGAATATATTCTATGCGCCATGACAAATTTTATATTGGTTCACAATCGTGCAGAGCCGGTCTGCTGAGCATTATTGATTCTATCTAAATACGCAGATGGCTTGTGCACTATCGAAAACCGATTGCTTATTATTTTGGGCAATACATTGCACCTCAGTCGGGGTGACCCCCACCCCCCCCCCCCCCATCCCTCCCTCCGACTACCATGGATATACCTAGATATTTTGTCCGGCGGGCATTTACTGTCGGCACATTCAATAATAATGTCGATAAATTTGTCAGCATACTGGGTCCCCCTATACCCATCGTCACCGACATAAAATAAATTATATGACATTATTATCTAATCAAATCAAATCGCTTATTAAAATTCTGACATAATAATAATTTACGACTTATCAGAAGCAACAAAAAAAGGAACATAGAGCCCAATCTATTTTCTACTTCATTGTTATTATTTATGGTATATCGGCCATTTCTTCATTTTAAAAAAAAAGAGGAAAACTGGCTAAAAGATCTATCCGTAAAGATTGTCGTTTGTAACTAAGATAAAAGACATTGTATTTCTTTTCTTGTCTGAGCGTGTAATTTACGTGAGATGATACGACCCAGCATTACCATCCCCGCTCGGTCGCTTTGTTCGATCTCATAATCTAGCTACAAGTTCCTTATCGTGCACCCTTCACGACTATGGACACACGTTACGTCATATACGATCCGGTCGACATTAATGTACATACATGTAGCTTTCTGTATAACCTGAATAATCATACTAGTCTTATTTTCTTAACTGAATAATATTGGATTTCTGATTTTTTTTTTTTTAAAGATTGGAATAATATAAATTATGATCAATGAGACCGATTGAGAACGCCCCCCCCCCCTCCCGAAAACATTTTTTTTTCTTCTTTTCAGTTTACACGGAACTTCTACATTAATGTGTATGCGTTTGCGTGTGCCCCGCCCCCTGTAATCACCTTCTTTACATAATGATATATCTCCCGACATCAAAACTGTAATATCATGTTTAAGTAGATTACCCCATACGCATTAGTATTGACCAATATAAGCTTTGCTAGAGTGGATTTCATTCATTTCTCCACACTCCAACCCACACCACTCGATCTCACTCAATCGCATATTATCATTGTGCTTAAATCACCTTGTGTGGGCTCTATTTTATGGTAAAACTATGATGTTTATAGAGGCGATGAAGAAATATAACTCGAACTATCTTTTATAGTACAGCATGTCACATGATATAATCTACGTAATTTCCATTTTCTAGGCCTTTATCTAATCATAACTTGGACAAATTACTCCCTTAAACGTTACATGTTTCAAGAATACGCAATGTTTATGGGTGGGACCGTCATTATATCATGGTGCACGCTTGAACACATTCTGAATGATGAATCCGCCTATCCTGCCTTGTGTTTTTACAAAGGACTGCTTACTGTTTACATAACACATAAAAGAGAAGAAAAGTCTAGAACGATCCTAACTTTAGTTGACCAATCTAGTTAATCATGAACCTGCATGCCAACATCGCATGGACATGGTCTTGTTTACTTCCGCGCTGAACTTGTAGTACTAAACTTATAAGCCGTTAATAAAACTAGAGAGAAAAACATGTCCGCCAGAGCACATACTGTAAAACGGTATAACTAGCTTTATCTTCAGTTCAAAGAATAACGCGCCTGGATTGCGCGAATTATGGGTACCGATTTGGCTTTCATGTTCTTTTGCGGAAGGGGTCTCCTCATTATTATAATTGTATTGGTCACGTAACTTACAGTTTGTTGAGTAAAGGTCGCAGTATCCTGACATAAATTTAAAACCTGCTTCGTTTAATTTGAACTCTGATCGCTTTTACAATTTCCAAATCATGTCAAAGGAAAAAAGTGGCGCGCGATTATTATTATGGACACATTCGTGTGCGATTATAATACAAACCTTTCGTTTTGATGGCCGAGGGCCCCGTTTCAATTGAAACGACTCTTTATCTTCATAGGAAACGGCATATTTGGCCAGCACGTATTTGTTGGTGGGACTAATATAGAGCCTTCTTGCACCAACTTCTCTCTTGAGAGCCTCCTCCAAGTACCTCCTAGTGAACTTGGTGTCTGGATTCTCATCTGCAAACGACTTCTCAATGTCCTCCAAACTTGCGCCTCCAAGCGCGTTATTTCTTTTTGTCGGCTCGCCATTCAGGGTGCAATTATCATCCTCTAAAACTTGACCAGGCTCTTTCATTGACTCCGGGACGGTCAATTTCTCAATCGCTGCCAGAATAGACCTTGTAGCGTCATTTGAGTTGAGTTGGTACCCGCCCAAGCGACTTTTACACCACTTGGCAGCATTTCGGTAGCTCGTATTGCCTTTGTAATCCACTTTTATGACAATATCTTCGTCGACCAGTCGATCTAACTCTGTAATCACATCAACCCCGGTCAATCCATATTTGCGTTCCACCATGTGACAAATTCGCTCCAAATCTGGCCGAGCTTTACGCCTTCGCAACGAGTCAATTGAATCGAGAATCACAGCTTGACGATCTACTTCAGCCATTGGTACCTTTGTTTTTATCTAAAACTGCTTCTATGTTTAAAAAAAACGGTGTTAAAAATGCTTCTTCTTTTTCTCCAAAAGCGTGCACACTACTCATCGAGCGTTTGCCAGGCCGCTTGCGCTTTGCTAGATCACACGTATATACGCGACCATACTATTGAATAAATTACGACAGCGGCGCGGCGTGTATGTAGTAAACTGTATAGTTTGTGTTCAATGCTGAAAATATACATCAAAGTAAATCGAAGAAGATTAGTTGTGCGCATGCGTCATGGACCGCAGGCAATGAACTGTATGCGTGTAACGGAGGCCGCAATAAGTACACCAGTATAAAGTACACGGAATTCCTACATACAAAGGGCATTGCACGTTACTACGTTTCTCGTATTTACAAAAAACTTCTATACTGGCAAACTATAAACAAATTATAAATCATATAATTTCCACAGTACACTGGCATAATAAAGATTGAAACACAGGCCTGTGCATGTTACTGAGCTGTGTTTTCTTGGTATAAAATATAAAATATACTCCAGGCTTGGTTGGACGAGTCAGGCATTATTGTGTCGATAATTCTTTTTCCATTTTAAGCCGACATAATATTCTACCCGAAACAATGCACACGTGAAAATTAAAATTATCACACGCAAGTAGTCTTGTATATGAAATGCGCTTGCAGTCCTATATAGGGTGATATGGCGTCACTCAGCAAAATGGGCAAAATAAAGCAGAAGTTCTAGATACACTGAGGCAACTGCCGTTTATAGACAGCTAGGAGCGGTTCTAAAGGTGGGGCTGGTGGACTCATGCTCGAGCCCCCCCCCCCCCCCCCCCCCCCCCACGCAGTGTTTTTTTTTAGGGTACGCGTATGCATGTTCCAGCCGAGGCGGATCCAGCCGACGGGAAGGGAGGGGGCCAGAGAGGAGGCCCAATTCGTGAACAAAATATTTAGCGGCGAAACAGCCAGGGGGAGGGGAGCGTACGTAGGTATAAGCTGAGCACAATTTTTTTTTGCTCAACGGGGGGGGGGGGGGGGGGGGGGGGGTTTGGGAGGGGGGTAGATCAGAGACCACTATTGTTTTACTCAAAACCCACCCTCACACCTTGACCAAAAAAAAAAAAAAAAAAAAATAGTGCTCCTCTTTTTGGGGGGCCTGGAGAGGGGGCCCGTTTTTTTTTTTTTTTTTAAACAAAAAAAAGAGTTAAATTTACCTGTTTTTGCCCCCCCCCCCCCCTGGATCCGCCACTAGCATGTTCCCTCCCTTTGAAAGCATAGACCCTGTCTCCGCGCGGTGCGTAAAGTCAATACGGGTCTGATTTTGTTGCGTGAATTTGGGGTACACGAATGCGGCCCCTCCGACAAGGGGGGGGGGCTTCGCCGTGTGATACTTTTCTTACGTATTGAGTGCAATTAACAACCGTACGCCCCCCCCACCCCCCATGGTACGGGAGGAAAGGTAAAGGCATGGTGGTATAAAAGGGAGAGAGGATGAATATGAAGATGGGTGGGTTATTTGGGTTTGTATTTACTGACGTATAGACTGACTCTGCAAGAGTAGAGGTCCATATAACATATTTACATGCAGATAATTATAAACAATGAACTAGATAAGAGGCCCTCGGGGGGACATTGAATTAAAACTGACATATTTACATGTAGATAATTAACAGTCAACAAAAAAAAGAGGGGAACACATACAGATATAAGAGAAACAAGACTGAACTACTTTAATCAACCTCTGCCGACTGTGACAACAAGCTATACTGAACCAGAACTAAGTCTGAGGTGAATGAATGCAGTATCTCAATCAGATTTATGTCTGGGAACCGACTTTTAACGTCACCATCCGAAAGACGTGACTCAGACTGGAACCGGGGTGCGTTGACTCAGAGAGAAAAGGTACCGTGAATGGGTAAGAGGTCACTTTTTTTTTTTTTTTTTTGGTCCCAAAAAATATCGCAACGACTCAGCCGACCGCTGAATAAGGGGGGGGGGGAGGGGGGGGGGGGGGGGGGAGGGGGGGGGGGAGGGGGGGGGGGTAAGAGGACACTTTTTTTGTTTTTTTGGTATCGAAATTTGAAAATTTGACATTTTGCTCGGTTGGGGAAGGGGGTAAGGTCATCTTTTTGAGGTCAGCCATAGGAATTAAAAAAAAAAAAAAAAAAAAAAAAAAAAAAAAAAATCCAAAAGGGGGGGGGGGGGGGGGGAGGTTTAGGGAAATTTAGGGGGGGGGGGTTTACACACAAAAAAATACCCCCCCCCCCCCCCCCCCCCCCCCCCCCCCCCCCCCCCCCCCCCCCCCCCCCCCCCCCCCCCCCCCCCCTGTGTACGCGCCTGATCTTATGTGATAGAAAATGAACGTAATTCCGTACAATTCGTTGATATTCTATCTTTCATTTCATTCTATTGTTAGAATCTGGGAGCTATTTATAACATAAATCTATCACTTGCCCCAAAACTTGTTCAAGCTACATCATTTGATCACTCCATTTATAAACTCTTAGATAATTATTTTGTTCACTGTCTTATTTGTCATAATGTTATGTAGAAAGAAAGACAGACATATAACTTCTGTACATGTTGTATATAATGTACGGTATATTGAAAAGAATCGAATCGGTGTTTGAAAGGGTGTTTGAAAATGTTGGAAATCGCGCCGACCGATATTTCGCTCATTTAAGGGGGGGGGGGGGTAATGAATATTCATTAAAACAAAAATGAGGGGGGTGTTTAGCCCCCCCCCCCCGAAAACACCCGCTGCGTACGCCCCTGCTGATGATATTTTATCTGTGTTCATGGTTCATGCCGAATATTTTTTTTCCTTTTTTGACCCCCCCCCGCCCCACCCCGAAATTTGAAAATCGCGCCGACCGATATTTCGCTCAAGGGGGGGGGGGGGGTTAGGAATATTCATTTTGTTTTCAAAGAAAATTGAGGGGGTGTTTAACCCCCAAAACAACCCCTGCGTACGCGCCTGCTGATGATGTTATATCTGTGTTCATACCGAATAAAAGAATGAAATATAATGATATCGAGTACACTGTCGTATGTATATTATTTAGGCCTATACCAGTTATTGTGACTAATCAAAAAGAAGCTATTATCTTTTTAAACCACGACCCTTTCATATCCGCCTTGTCCGTCACATTCTATTTCCGTATTTGCCCTCTCTTATATATTGCTCTGCAGGAAACTGGTAATTTACTATTTGAACGTTTCTTGGTTAACAAAATATTTTAACATATAGTACAGTTATATTTCGCTTATATTTAAAACAGGATGAATAGCCATGAGCATGGATCATCTATCGACGTCATATTAGCTTCAATATTATATACGGACCCCTCCTTTTTTCTTCTCTCTCTCTCTCTCCCCTTCATCTCCCCCCTTCTCTCTCTCTCTCTCTCTTCCTCTCTCCCATCTCATAATTATATATTATATTTTCTCTCAAATTTCTCTCGCTGCGCCCATAATCTCTCTTCTCCATACCACATCATCATGGTTTTTTTCTATTTGCAGGCAAAACTTTAATCCGTTTAAGGGCGTGTGACCAATTTTATCGACAAGCTTACTGAGAGAAAATCAAAATTTGTTAAATAGCAATTACAAAGAAGGTCAAGAAATACACATTTTGGCGGTAGCAATTTTAAGCGTCTCCGCTAGCTGTCACTATCACCAAGAAAACCTTTGCCGCAAGGAAGGACTTATTACAGTGTTTCTGCGGGGAAATTTTCGTCAAACTGTGTCACATATTAAGTGCAAACAAACTAACAAAGTAGTTGAGTTCCATAAACCATAGTCTGGTGTTTATTCCCCGCACTGGGTATCAAGTCACGCGTATCGCATATACATCGCGCACATGCGATCTGACCTCCTGAGGTCACAGGTGTCACATTTGCATAATCTGATACATATTCATTATCATGACATCCCTCCTTTGCCAGAATGAAACTTTATCCTGGTCTATTTTTATACTATAGTTTCACTGAAAATTCTTGTAATATTTCTTTTGTTCTTGTGTTTCAGCCATATGTGAATTACTGAAATAAACATGCTTTGGTGCATTTGCTTTTGTTTCTTCCTTTTTTTATTTTTTTTATTTTTAAAAAACAACTTCTAACAAACAACAAATTTATCTGGTCGATAAACTTTTCCCAAATGTTTTATCTTCCAAACAACTTTGTTGAACAACATAAAACATAACATGCAATATAATATCTTTCATGCAATATCTTTCATGCATCCAGTCTGTGGTCCAAATAAAAGTTCAACTGTTCACTGGATACTATTTGAGTTCTAGTTTTGAGTTTGTGTAAATCATCTGTTATCTCCAAGCGTTCATACGACTAGCTGAAACTGAAGTTTCTGGAAATACTCTCTTCGATGATTGAATCCATTTTTGAAAACTGATCGATGCTCCAACTCAAACTTGTGTTTTTCGCAACACCTATCACATACAATAAGGGCAGCGTTCGGCGTACACCCTTTTACATTGATTAATGTATGTGTAAGATTGAAACATATATATATCAGAACTTATTATTTTAGCACATAACACAACTTCCTCGTACGCTTGGTTTCCATGGTGATTTCTCCAACATGTCGATTTCACAAATATGGGCAGCGCAAGGCGTACACCCTTTAAATCATAACTTGGCTTCAACCAATGATTTCCAAACATTTCTCCTTGGCACATGTAGTTTCAGATATCACTGTCGCTATTTTACAAAGAGCTCATCCCCACCATATTGATCTGGAATCACACAAAATCATCATATCGCTTAGGGAATCTTCTCTGGCGTTGTGGTCTACTAGCTGCCATAGGAGCGTTGGTGTTTGTTGTCTCTGCTTGGGTATCACCATCTTGATGTCTCTGGTCACCGCCTGATGTGTTGCTTGCTGCCTCTGAGTCTGGATCTCTGGTCACCGCCTCAGGAGTACTGGTCTCCGCCTCAGGATTACCGTCCGACCCTTCAGGAATACTGGTCACCGCCTCAGGATTGCCGTCTGTCCTCTCTGGATTGGCAGCTTCGTTATGAGTGTCTCGGGACATGTATCTTTTTACACTTGATACATTCCTATTATACAGGACTCCGTCAGGAGATTTCACAGTTACCATACTTCCTGTTCTTGCTGTCACTGTATATGGCTGGCTAAAGTATGGCGTGTCTAGTTTCCTCCTTTCATCACGTCTTACTATCACCTTATCTCCTGGCACTATGTCAGAATGTACAGCTCCCTCTTCAGATCTGCATAGTGTTTTGCACCACTTTTCATTTGGAGGTCCCTGTCTCTGAGTTCCTGATCCTCACTAATGTCCTGGATTTGTGGTAGTTTAGTTCGGATCTTTCTCCCGAACAACACTTCTGCCGGGCTTTTTCCCGTTGTCGAATGAGTACTAGCCCGGTAGACTGCGACGTAAGTCAGCAAGGCCTCCTTCCAATCCTTGCCTTCTGCCTGTGCAATTCTAAGCCTTTTCACTATACTCTGGTTCTGTCTTTCGACCTCGCCGTTGGCTTGGGGCCATTTAGGAGTCACCCGATGGTGGTGAATTCCTGTAATGTTCATGTACTCTGCGAAAACTTCTGAGATGAACTGGGGTCCATTGTCTGAGTATAACGTCACAGGTAACCCATGTCTGCCAAAGATTTCAGCCAGGGCTTTGACTGTCTTCTCTGCAGTGGTTGATTTCATGATTGCATACTCGTAGTATCTGCTATAATAATCAACTACCACAAGTATAGATTCTCCTGTCGGAAGTGGTCCTAGGAAATCAACAGCTACATCCACCCAAGGTCCTGTTGGCAACATAGTACTTCGAATTGGTTCTGGTGGATTACCCCTGCTTGTGATTTGGCAACCATGACAAGTCTTGACGAATTTCTCTGCATCTTTCTCACATCCTGGCCACCATACCTTGGTTCTCAAATTCTGTTTGGTGCCAACAATGCCCAGGTGTCCTTCGTGAGCTAATGACACCATCTTTGGCCTCTGTGCCTGTGGAATCACCAATCTGCTACCTCTCAGCACACACTGACCAATTATACAGAGTTCATCCTTGATGGGAATGTATGCTTTATATGGACAATCATCCCATTGTCCACTGTGAATACACTCTCTGATAACTTCGAGTTCAGGATCATGTTCAGATTCTCTTTCGACTTCCTTCGTTGTCACCGCACCTGGCGTTGACTGGACTGCCACAAAACGCACAAAGCTCTCTGCTTCTGTTTCCAACACAGAAGTTTCTCTCGGTTGATCATCCTTCAGCAATCTTGACAATGGATCTGCTATGTTGGACTTTCCTGCGATGTGGACTACCCTGTACTTGTACTGTTGAAGCCTCAGAACCCACCGCTCTATTCTCGCACATGGCTTAGATCTCGGTGAATAAATGACTTCAAGCGGTTTGTGATCAGTCACTAGATCAAACTCTATTCCATACAGGTACGCATGGAATCTTTCACAAGCCCACACAAGTCCAAGGGCTTCTTTCTCCGTCTGAGAGTATCTCCTTTCAACGTTACTTAACGAGCGGCTGGCATATGCTACTATCCTCGGGCCATCAGCATGCACCTGCACCAGCACTGCTCCTAAGCCAACTGGACTGGCATCCGCTATGACCTTTGTCGGTGCATTTAGATCATAGTAGCCCAGGGTCTCTGCACTCATCAAGCTTTCCTTTAGCGACTTAAACGCTTGTCGCTGTTCATGACCAAATTGAAATGGCGTGTCCTTTCTGGTCAGCTTTCTCAGTGGATCTGCCAATGTAGCAAAGTTCGGAATGAACTTTGCGCAGTAGTTGACTAGCCCCAAGAAACTTCTCATCTCAGTTGCAGTCTGGGGTTCACGGGCCTCTGCAATTGCTTTCACCTTGGCCAATCCTGGGTTGAGTCCCTCGCTAGTCAGTCTGTGCCCCATGAAGTCCAACTCAGAGACACCAAACTTACACTTTTCTGCATTTGCAGTAAGTCCTGCGTCCCGCAGTCTGCCAAGCACCTGCTTCAACCTCTTGTCTAGACCGAAAGCTTCAGTCTCTATAATCGTCGGTTGTTCCACTGAGACTACGTCTGGCTCCACTAGACCTCCGGTTATAGAGACAGAACGACTGCCTATGCCAGCCTGTGTTGAACTTATTCCGCTAGATTTTAGCCGCTAGGCCCCTCCCACAAACTTGCCACGGCCGTATTGTTATGCCCCCAAAATCCCCCAAAATGTCATTTTACCTCGTCCATATCCAATTTTAAATTAGGCCTAGGCTATAATACATCGGTTCCACTTACTAATTTGATGTAAATAATCCGTTTAATGGTCCCTTTTAAGGAAATTATGGGTCAAAATCGACATCCATGTTGAAAATCTTGCAAGCCGTGTTAAACTCTCGTTGCCGTCAATCTCATCCCTTCTAGTCTACGCCGAAGGCAAAATGATTATGAAGGAAAAAACTGTGATAACGCCATTACGAACGTGTAGATGGCGCACAGTTTTTCCTTCATTATCATTTTGCCTTCGGCGTAGACTAGAAGGGATGAGATTGACGGCAGCGAGAGTTTAACGGACGGCTTGCAAGATTTTCAACATGGATGTCGATTTTGACCCATAATTTCCTTAAAAGGGACCATTAAACGGATTATTTACATCAAATTAGTAAGTGGAACCGATGTATTATAGCCTAGGCCTAATTTAAAATTGGATATGGACGAGGTAAAATGACATTTTGGGGGATTTTGGGGGCATAACAATACGGCCGTGGCAAGTTTGGGGGAGGGGCCTAGCGGCTAAAATCTAGCGGAATAAGTTCAACACAGGCTGGCATAGGCAGTCGTTCAGTCTCTATAACCGGAGGTCTAGTGGAGCCAGACGTAGTCTCAGTGGAACAACCGACGGTATAGAGACTGAAGCTTTCGGTCTACCTCTTGTCATGCTCTTTCTGGGTCGATGCATGCACAATGATGTCATCTGATATGTTCGCAGCTCCTTCTATCCCAGCTATCACTCTGTGTATCTCATATTGATAAATCTCTGGAGCAGCATTGATTCCGAACAACAGTCTCTTATAGCGGAACAACCCACAATGAGTGACAAAGGTTGTCACCTCTCTAGACTCCGGATGTAACTCCAGTTGGTGGTACCCCCACTTCAGGTCTATTTTCGAAAAGACCTTGCTAATCGACAGCTCCTGTAGGACTTCCTCAATAGTGGGAATGGGGTGACGTTCTCTTATGATTGCTTCGTTCACTCTACGCATATCGATACACAGTCTAATTTCATCATTTCTCTTTGGAACTATGACAACTGGGCTTACCCATGGCGTGGAGCGTTCAACTGGCTCAATGATGTCGAGATCGATCAATTCCGCAATCTTCATCTCGACCTTTTTTCTCAGTCCAAATGGAGTCCTTCGCACAGGCTGGGCCACTGGCTTCACCGTTTCATCCACTGCTAACCGCACCTGTCGGCCCTTCAACTTCCCTACTCCTTTGAAGACTGCTTCAAACTCATGCTTTAAACCTGCATAACTCTGTACCGCATTTACATGTACAATTCCCACCTGGAGCACTCCCAGCTCTCTAGACGTATGTTTGCTCAGTAAAGGTTCTCCCTTTTCTTTGATGACAACAAACTCTGCAGTCGACTTCATCTTGCCAACTTCTACGGTGGCTGTGAAACATCCAATGGTCGTTAATGGTATATGTGATGTGTATGGATAAAGCCTCTTGGTACTCTTAGTAGATTTGCAGATGATTTTGTCCTTCTTCAGTTTCTCCCACAATATCTGATCTATTACATTGCAATCACTTCCCGAATCTACTAAGCAACCTGTCGTAATTTGGTAACAAATTGGGCAACCGTTTCACCATCTTCCTGCTTTGTTTTCCTGAACAAATGTCTTTGAAACGTAGCATTAGGTTTGACAACATAATGAGCATTTAGGGCATCTGTGGCTTTTTGATACTCATTCCTCTCTCCTTTATTGGGAAGTGTTTTGAAAGTCTCCCTTACCACAGGCCCCGCAGTGTACAGCAACAGTGCTCTCCGTTGCGCCTCCTGGGCCGGCGTACATCCGTCCAGAAACAGGCCGCGACTATCGGCGTAGGCCTCGAACTCTTCAAGCCAAGCTTTCCACTTGCCGCTGACAATACTTGCACCACCCGTCGGATCGAAGTGTGGAACTCCTCGAAGCGCTAACAATTCCGCTCCAGCGAATGCCATGTTGAAACTTTTCCAGCTCGTAGCCACAGATTCAACATCCAAGAAACATTAATCCTCGTCGCCAATGTCACATATTAAGTGCAAACAAACTAACAAAGTAGTTGAGTTCCATAAACCATAGTCTGGTGTTTATTCCCCGCACTGGGTATCAAGTCACGCGTATCGCATATACATCGCGCACATGCGATCTGACCTCCTGAGGTCACAGGTGTCACATTTGCATAATCTGATACATATTCATTATCATGACAAACTGGTCTGTTGGAATATAGTCCCCGAGCAGTTCATTATGGAACGATTAAGGGAAGTGTTAACAGTCTGACATAATTATGCATGATATAGAGTTGCACGAAATGAGCTCCTGTGACAATTGCGGGTCAATTTTTAACACTGTCCGAAACTCCGAATCCCTAACTTCAATCCTTGGCCAAACACTAATCTAACCCTAACGCCAAACATGATCTCTGACCCGGATGCAACCCCGAACTCGAACCATTATACTTTGATTTGACGTAATGAAAACCCGCTGAGAGAAATGTCTGATCACCAACAAGCATACACAAATAGCCAGATGAGCCTACGAAAATGAATGACGTATAAAATTCATTCTTGAGGAATCATGTAAAAGCTGCATCCGGAGAAAGTTCCGATGATATACAACCGACCCGCGTTATCATTCTGACCTTGCGTCTAACCATTACCGCAAATGACAAAAAGGGCACAACATGCAGACAATGATTATCCGATTCCTGTGATGCGCTCAAATTTGCGTCATCGATGGAATCATCGTGGTGTCAAGGCTAGTCATTGAATCTTGGCGTCGTTGTCTGCGTCGTCATTAAAGGTATAGACCAGTTTTGGAAACGCCCCCCCCCCCCCCTCTCAAAAAAATGAAATGGAAGCTCTTGTTACCAATCATGTGAAAGAATATGTTTTGCCGGGAATCCGCCTACTAATTATTGATATATTTGGTAAATTATCATATTCATCCAGCCTCAAATATCGAGAATGCACTTCAACATTGAACATTTGGGCATATATTTCTGCTTTTTTGTTGTTGCAAATTTAGGTTGAAGTTTTGCCATCTAAACCTCATAAGGCAATATTTAAGCAATATTAAATGGATATTTTGCAACCCAAACCCTTTAACCGCAATTTTACCACTACCGGCCTTTACCTTTAAGCAAAGGAGAGAAATTTTTTCTCATACTTGTGTTATTCATCAAAAGTAAATTATGCAAATAAATTATCTATTCCGTCAGAGAACATGAGGGAGAGAGATAGATATAAAAGGAGAGAGAGAGAGACAGGGGAAAGGTGGAGGGGGTACATAGACAGTGGAACTGGAAGAGAAGGAAAGGGAGATACAAATAAGGATATTATGACATTTGTGTATACACATTTATAATATGGATCCAACTTCTTCTTTTTTAATCTATATAGATGGAATCTCATGGTTGAAATGCTTGTTGAAAGTAAATGCTAACTATTTTGATCAATTACTCTCACCCCATCTTCTCTAATGTCTCTCATTCTATGGCCGTCTATTCTTCTCCCTCACCCCCTTTCCACCTACATGCTTTGTTTTACATCATGTGAATTACCCCTCCCCTCCCCACTTTATACCCTGTTCTCTCTATCTAATCCTCTTTTTCTCTCTCTCTACCTCTCTCTCTCTCTCTCTCTCCAACATTCTACTACCGGTATTCAAAACTAAGACTTAGACGTAATATATACTCTTACCTCTAACAACAATGAACTAAGTATAATCACTGATCAAAATACTTGAAAGTTTATTGACAACAAATTATTCACATACGTATTTGGCACATGTAGTTTCTACTTTGTGACATATTTGGGGAATTATACAGATAACTTTGCATAAATCCAATCTGTTGGGACTGCAAAAAGTTTTACTTATGCAATAATTACATGTTTTGCATTGTTTGGTTTTAACAAAATTAACTTGGGAAAAATTTGACCTCTGTAAGTTATGCAGGGTTAACTGTATATCTATATATGTATTGAAATGAGTTAAACTATATTGAGAACATGAGCCAACTAACAAAACCTCATTGTTTACCATAGAAAATCACAATAAACAAGATTATTATTCCTTGAAGTGAAAGACATACTGATTGCACCACACCCTTTCCTGCACTGACGAGCAAAAATTTTACCAAAATTTGGTACTGATGTTCTTTTGATGGAAGAATACTAGTACACAGTTCAGTACAAATAAATACAAAGCAATGATGCCAAAGGCTGTTATGTTGGGTTGATGTATCGTGTCTATCGATAGATTAACAAGACCTGTCAGTACATTGGCCAGTAAGAAATACAGCAGCTGATTTCGACCAATCGCAGACACCAATAGAGAGAGCTGCCGTGATTTGTCTGTAGGCGAAACAAAAGAAAGGAAGAAGAAAAAGGTCAAAATATGTTAGGGAGAGAAAGAGATATGGAGAAAAAAAAAAAAAAAAAAAAAAATCGTTTTTACTAATAAAACTTATATTGTGGCAGTTGCAAAAACTGACAGGCATTTTTTAGACCTAAAGAACACTAATATAATTTGCAACGTTACAAAAGTAGCATGCACTCTATGTACAAGATTTCCAAGACTCATAGGGGTACATATTGAAGTCATTAACTCGTCCAAATATATTACACATCATATTCAAATGACAGAATATATTCTATTTGAAAATTCATTGTGCAGCAAATATCTTTGAGCTGAGAATGCTTATTTAGCATGTGTATAGTATATATAAAGATTTGAGCACTCACCTTTAGCTAAATAATGATGTCTAATGATGGTCATTATGATGTCAATAAGGAGAAAACTGCACAGCACATGTAAACAGTATGCAACCTAGATGATAGAAATAGTGGAAACGGTACAAATATATCTTAGGGTACTTTCTAAAGTTTTCTTGTTTTTTTATCTACAAATATGGGCATGAACAGAATTTAAAACAGAAAGTTGGAAGGTCCTTGGGCCCCCATTTAATATGCACTTTAAAGTAGTAGACCTTGGATGGAAATAATGTCATTTTATATTGTTTTATTGATGGTTTAATGATTTATTATTTTTTTAGATGCAAACCCTCACAAATAACCCAATTTCACATATACATGTATGTCCATATTGAAGATTGCTTCTTCTCTGCTATAAGACAAATTTTTTAAACAGATGTATCACATTCTACATCAGTTAATTGGGTTAACCACTCCATAAGCAAGCCTTTTAAGTTGAAAAGAGTATTCTTTATCCAAAAATACCAAAATATATGTGCAAAGTATTAATGGGTAAGCCCAAACTCTATATTCCATACATTACCAGCCATACTATGTAATTTTCATAGGCCTACTAGAGCATAGATCAGGGCCCTGTTTTATTGGATTTCTTTTCAAGAACAAGTTACAATGACTGTTATAACTTATAGGCTACTGGAATCATGGTATATGATTGGCTGAGAGCAATTTATTTTAGGAATTTATTATTTCTTATTGAAAACAATTTTTATGAAACGTAGTCCAGAACAACTTTGTAATTGTATGGGACACCAAAAGACCAAATACCATCCTAGAAGTCTCCAGAACCTGAACCACCCATTATGGGGATCGTGCATTTGTGCATGTTGCACCAGTCCTCTGGAACAAGCTGCCAAGTGACATTTGAAACATTTAATGCCTAGAAACCTTTCAGAAACATGTCACAAAGGTTTTATTTACTCAGAGTTACTAATGATACTTTGTTATTAACATTTTGGAGAGAGTTTGTGTATTTTGTTTTGTATAGCACCTTGAGTAAGTTAATAGATAATTAAACTTTATAAGTATTTATTATTATTACTTCACAAATATATTATACAGGTATATTGCAAACAACGTAACTTACATTCCAAATGACGTATGGGAGGTTGGCCAGCCGTCTACTTGTGAATCCTATGCGAGCTTCTACGTGTTTAAGGGTGATCCATAACATCACATCCGCTAATAGGAGATATGCCAACACTTTCAGCCACTCGCTAACAATTTTCCTACAAGGATAAAAGCATTGTGCAATTAAAAAAAAAAAACACAGTTCATAGAGTCATTCACGTATCAAAAAGACACAAATTAGTTTTGAATAATGACATGTTTACGGGGCCAATTAAAGGGGCCAAGTGTGATTTGATACTGTTGCACTTTGTCTCATTAATTCCCATTAACTGAATGACCAAAATATGGTATTAAAAACCTAAATTAATGAGATCAATTATGAGATTTTCTGTCTAATTTCTGTTTATACAAGGTCCACGTTTCGAGACCCGCCGCGACACTAATGTCCTTTGGCAAGACATTGATCTACATTTGCCACACTCAACCCAGGTGATGTAAATGGGTACCTGGCAGGAATTAATTCTTTGAAATGCTAGAGCACCGCAATGGCAGCGCAGCTAAAGCCATGGTATGAATCTCCAAGTTTGGAAGCGCTTAGTGATTCTAATAAGCTCTAAATATAAAAACTGAGTATTATAACAATATCACAAACAGACATTATTCTTTTAATCAGAATGTCATACTATTGTAATATCATAATGACCGGCATACTACGAGTGAAACAGGAACAATTTTGTGACCGGGAATGGACCAATTCTTTTGCATCTTGCTCTAGAGATGAGGAAATAGCTTAACTGAAGAATACCCCACCATATTTCAGATCAGTACCATGAATTGGGGATTAGGGTTCAGATTGAGATCAAGGTTAGGACTTACGGTCAGGATTAGGGTTATGGTTACTTGTGTAGTGGGATATTCTAAACAAAACATCTGCCATGGTTCCAAAAATCCAGCTCAATGTCTCCTGGGGGTGTTTCACAAAGATCCTAAGTTGAACTTATCTCTAAGTTGGACGTAACAATTATGGTCAGCCGCTTGGGGTTTGAAACTTTGCATCTATGAAAATATTTTGTAAAAGTCATTTTATAAGGCATAAAATGTTGATTCAAATCATTTTTATTTACTATTATCAAGAAGATTTCATGTTCTTGATGTGGAATTTATAAAAAGTCTGAAATACTTAAATTTTGACTTTTGAATATATTTTATTTTAAAGATGAAGTTGAGTTCTGGTCATGCGATTGCATTGTGAAAGAAACGGTGTGGAATCGACCAGAAAAGGTTGATCATCTAGCATATAAGAATTTGTGCATTGCAAGGTTCTGGAATCATCAAAATGATAAGAAATTGGCCAAGTCTTGGTAAAGTTACAAACACTGTACACAGAAAGATGTATATGGGACTACACAAACACGTGGCATAAATATCCTACCCTGGAGTTTTACGATGTTACATGACATATTTAGAATATGAAGGCATTTGAAGAGCCATGCTTTTCAGGGAGCATGTCTTATCTGATGTTCTTCCACACTTGCATAATAAGAATGGTAACGCTCACAAATTATTTTTCACCTCTTCCCAGAACTCAACCTTCTCTTTAAGGCTACAAATGGCTCTCCATAATTTTTTAAGTCCAACTTAGAGTAAAGTTCAACTTGAGATCTTTGTGAAACACCCCCGTGAACACCAAATTTTTGAGAGAAAAGACATCCATTCCTTACCTTGACTGCAGCAGGTATTGGCCCAGCCTGACACCAGCAAAGTAGATAGCCACGTAGCCCAGGCACGATACCAGACCCTCCCTGTTAGCATTGAAGAACCCTTCCCTTGAGTCGTTCAGGTCCGTACCATGCAAGACCAGGTCCTCGAGGCCATGCTGGGTCAGGAGGTACTGGTATCCTACGGCCAGGGAGAGAGATATGACCGCACTCCAGCTCACGGGGGTGAAGAGGAGAATCAAGGTGCATAGAATCTAGGATGGGAGAAAACATAAAGACATTTAAGTAGATCAGGTACCCATTTCACAGAGCCTTTTTTCGATTACAAATGACAAAAATCAGTGACAAATCTGCCGATTACCAATCAGAACCAAGGATTTCCCTAGCTTGTCACCAATGACAAGTTTTGTGAAGTTTTGTGAAGTGGGGCCCAGGTTTGTAATTTAAAACCCAGACAATTTTGTGCATGAAATGATGACAAATTTTGCAGGCTGTTCAGATGTATGAAGTTTTCATGCTGTGAAATAATTGAATCACAATGGACTGAACTTGACTTATTACACCTTCCAAAGTTTTGTTGGCTTGGTAATGACTGTCCTTGACAATATAGGGAAGTTTCTTCAGATCTTCTCTGTAAAGATGGCACATTTCTTTGCATTTTCAGGAGCCATAGATGTTTTCTGAGGAGGGGGAGGGGGTGGCATGCGAACAAGGATATTAGTCTCTTCCAACCCAGGTTCCTCAGTTCCTAATTTTTACTACAAATCCTAATGTACAAGTGCAACATAGTCCTTTTATCCCTTAACGCTTCCCTATCTCATTCCACAAGAAACATTGAGCATCCCTGGTAACAAAAAAAAAAGAAAAATATGCTTTAAAGCCTGTCTGTACTAGTTTGGCCAGGAGGGATTAGACCATCCAGCATGGTCACTGACAGGTGGTTATCTCATCAACTCAGCTCTCAATTAACATAAGAAACAGAGGATCATGGGGGACCGACAGGCACCACTTAGGCATTGTTTTCTATATAGAGGGAGCAAGTAGCTACAAGTAGTGCAGTGGGGCTTTAAAATCATTACCTTAGTAGCAGCCAGAGTGAAGAAGAAATTCCAGTGTAGCCCATACTCAGAGACATGCTCATGGTAGTCTATCCCTTTAACAGATACCAATCTACCAAGACCGATGACCAAGAGTGGTAGAGATGATGTGAGAGACTTCATTATAGGCTTCAAACCTGACCTGGACACAAAACAGTTCAATAACAGATTAATCATCATCATCAGATATAAAACTACAACATGAAATTGAATTGCCACAAATAAACTGTATATTCTTGGATTGCATTGGCAATTGAAACTGCATCCAAACCTGCTTCAGCGGCCACCTGTATAGATTACAAAGACCACTTGTCTATAAAGAGTTAAAGACCACATCATTTTTATTTGTTTCCATTTAACTTGGTTTCTCAATGAAACCTGTACATAAATACTTTTCATGTCACCCTTGAGCAGGTTTCTCTGTAGCATTTTTCCCCCTTCAATTTCATAAATCATGAAGTTCCATCTGAGTGAACTACTCAATAATACAGGGTCAAACTGTATACTAACCTCTGATACTGCCCCCTAGCTTCAGGTGAAACGATTGCATTCATCAGAACGTATGCACCAACTCCTCCATCCATGATACCAGTACCGAATGTCTCCGTCTTGGCGAATCTCCTAGGGAACACTACAAAGTCCACTGCCAGGATACCGACAGCAACCCCGATATTATTCAACACTCGGAAGTTTGTGATGAAAGGGAGTCTACCTTCCATAGGTGTCTGGCCGAGCTGCTTCAGAGAGACAGATTTATGCTTCGTACTCTTGAATTGGATTGCCAAAAAGAGCAAGGAGAAGGAGAGGGCAACCTCGGTGAGGAGAATATGAAGAGCACCATCGCTGAGGAGAGTGACCGACAGGCACAAGGGTAAGGTCAAGACTGCAAAGTCCAAGAAAACCTGAAGTCTGTGGGGAGAAATAGAGAGATATCTGTTAATAAACTTTGACTTTACTCGAAACAAACTAAATTATCATTAAAATGATCCATCTGGTTAAATTACAATCTATTTTCCCCTAACAACTCTGAAAGGGATCAATGGCAGAACTGTTTTATCAGTTATTAAATGTGATGAGGCATTTGAACAATAACTTTTTATTTCCTATTGTCTTATTTTGCATTTAATGCAGGAAAGATAAAAAGGTATAGATTCTAATATAGTTGAATAATTTTAACATTGCCACAAATCTAACTACCCCCTCAGACACTTAACCACTACCGGTAAGCATATGACATAAAGCAGTTGCAAATATTTTTTGTCAAATTCTGTTCATCCTCAAAAGAACGAAGAAACGTACATGAGACCTTCAGTGAAGCCAAAGGAACACAAGAGAAGCTGTATGGAGGCCCTGAGAAAGACGGATGCTGGGTTGATGGAGAGTATTAGAGATATTTCGCCTTTGGAAGTCCCATTCAGATCACTGTAGAACGTTGCCTTGGAGAGAACTGGAGATTCAATATCGTCAGCCATTCTGCTGTTCTGGGGAGTTGTAAAAGGACCAAGAAAAAATAACAAGTTGAAGATTACAATTTTACCTTTTCTCTCTTTTCTAACAAGAAAGATATGACTGACCTCCCCATCTTATCAGATTACAAACACCTAGAACTAGATCTAAGCATAATTAATTGTTCAAACAAAATTATCTTTTAGTTTTGACTCAATGGGATGGAGACGTCCATGAACATTGAAGTTTGACTTTGAGTAGATCTAGACCTATATGACGGTTTTGAGAAACTATGTGATGTACAAGAAGTTGCTCTGAATTCATTTTTCCAGTCAATATGCATGCGCAGATGAGCGAGTTTTTAATTTCTTTTCAATTTTGGTGTTAGTTAATTGCTCAGTTTTGAATCAAAAAATGTTTTTGCAATAAAGATTTGCATGCCATGATGTACCGTCTGTGTATTTGGAAAGTTTGATAAATTTAGTTCCGGTGACAAACTTTTTCCCATACCAGACGGTTATTTTTGAATTCTGCCCGACTCCAACACGATCATCGGCCTAGCCCTAGGCCTAGCCTAGGCCTAGCGCCTCGAGCTGGGCGAAGGCGAATTGGCGAAATCAAATTCATGACAGTGACACACCCCGAAATGCCTATTTCACTTTTGCGAGCCTAGTTCATCACTTTCCTTTCTGGCTATGGCCAATTTTCACGACAAAAGAATACGGCGCCAAGAATACTTAAGAAAGCAAATATTGCAAAATACCAGAAGTTAATACAGATTAGATCTAGAGGTAAACAAAATAAATAATCTTACAATTCTCATTCGCGTCGCGTCGCGTCGGTCTGCTGCAGATACGACTGAAATTGCGGAGAGAATTAGAAAAGCATGATTTGGACTACTATGGTATCATGGAGTAAAAAAAAAAGGAAATAAACCCCTGGTGAAGACGCTTTTAAAATCGAGGAGTTACCCCTCGTATTGCCTCATCAAATTGTGTGCCCTCCGGAGGAACTATGTAGGCGCGGATCCGGGATTTCTTAGGGGTAGGGGCGCAAATTTGAAAATAATTTGAAATTTAGTGTGCTGAAATATGAAAATCGTGCCGGCCAATATTTCGTTTTTTTTTTGTTTTTTTTTGCTCCCAAAATTTTGAAAATTGCGTCGGCCGAAAATTCGCTCAAGGGGGGGGGGGGGGGGGGGCATCTCCAAAAAAGTTAAAATTCACGTTAAAAAATGTTTAAATAAACATTTTTCCCAGGGGGGGGGGGCGGGGCCTCCGACCCCCCCCCCCTGGATCCGCCACTGTTCAACTATGTACGTGATTTTCTATACTCAGGCAGTGGCAGATCCATGGTGGGGGTATTGGGGGGGGGGGGCCAGGCCAAGGCCCCATCCCAGGCAAAACCAAAGTTTTAAAAAAAGATGGTTACGACAATTTTACCTCTAAAAAAAGACAAAAAAAGACAGGCCCCCACCCCTTGAAAAAAAAGAAGTAAAAATAATGGTATTTAACATTTTTTTTGTTTGTTTTGCTCAAGAGGGGGGGGGGGGGGGGGTTGAGTAAATTTTCCTGGATTGAGAGTGGATTTAACTTGAAGGAGAACAGGCTGTCCCTAAGGACTCCATTTTTAATGGTGGTGAGGGGGGGGGGGGACGATAATGAGGGCCGCGAGCCACAATTCAATATGATATTCACACCAAAAGGTGTACAAATTTGTGCGCGCTCGCTTGCAACTTACCCGTGGTATGAAGTTGAAGAGTTGAACATTTGGGCAAATAGAGGCGTCAGCCCCCCCCCCCCCCCCCCGCCATCGCCAACAGCCAACATGTACCCGGACGCCTATGCATGCATGACACCTCTGATTTCCACTGGGTAAGGGATGAGATTTTCAAACGTTTCGGTTCCTTTCACCCTTTTGAATGAAATCCTATAGGCCCACGCAGTAGCGTACGCAGGATTTTTTTCAAGGGGGGGGGGGGGGGGGGGGGGGGGGGGGGGAGAGGACAAATATATATTTTTTGGGGTCCTAAAATTTGAAAATTTGCCGGGGGGGGGGGTTCCTCCAACCCCCCCCCCCCCCCCCCCCCCCCCCCCCCCCCCCCCCCCCTGCGTACGCGCCTGGGCCCACGGTTATCTAGACTCACCAAACTGAGAAATAGCTTTTGGGGGAGGAGATCATGCAGGCCCTACTTTCAAAGTCTGAAAGAAATCATAAAACATTTAACGAACGTTATACCAGGCAAATCTTCATAGACCCATGTTGGATTATGCCTAATTCCAACAACTTTTGGTTACAGATATCGGATGCAACCCTATGCATAAGCACCTCTCCCCTGAGCTCTCTCTCTCTCTCTCATCATCATCATCATCATCATGATACGAGGAGAGGTAGATCCTCAGTAATCCTCGGTCACTTCTTCAGGGTTGGTTATGTTCTAGAGCTAGGTTAACTCATTGCACATGCGCAGGTTTAGGACGGTTTTGATCATATCAAATTAACTTAATTCAAATCGCTCAGACCACCAGTGCTTATCCAGTCTCATCTTGAAGATATCAATGGAGTTTGAGTCAATTATTTCTTGAGGGAGACTAGTAGTTGGACACCACTCTGTTGCTAAAAAATCATTTCCTTATGTTTAGACGAGACCTTTCCTTGAAAATCTTTAGAGAGTGTCCTCGGCCCGGGTTCGAGTATTCAGTGATAAGGTGAAGAAGTGACTTGGGTCCAGCTTTACTAAGCCCTTTAGTATTTTGAAGACTGTAATAGCTCTTTCTCTCTCTCTCTTGGCATTCGATTTATTACAGAAAATAACTCACATTTCCCCAAAAATACTTACACACCCTCGGCGCTACGCCATTGTTTGTGGCTAAAAATGATGTGACAAATTAAATTTACACTTATATCAGTCTTTTAAGGATACCGTGGATGTTTTCGTTAAATTACGCAGATAGCTAGTTGGCTGTAAACTTCAGTTTCATCTATTACGCAATATTAACATTGACTTTTGTCTGCAGTACTAGTAGTAGACCGAAAGCTTCAGTCTCTATAATCGTCGGTTGTTCCACTGAGACTACGTCTGGCTCCACTAGACCTCCGGTTATAGAGACTGAACGACTGCCTATGCCAGCCTGTGTTGAACTTATTCCGCTAGATTTTAGCCGCTAGGCCCCTCCCACAAACTTGCCACGGCCGTATTGTTATGCCCCCAAAATCCCCCAAAATGTCATTTTACCTCGTTCATTTCCAATTTTAAATTAGGCCTAGGCTATAATACATCGGTTCCACTTACTAACTTGATTGATATAATCCGTTTAATGGTCCCTTTTAAGGAAATTATCGGTCAAAATCGACATCCTGAAGATTGGAGACAAGCCAATGTCACGGCAGTCTTCAAAAAAGGCGATAGAAGCAAGCCATCTAACTATCGGCCGGTATCCCTAACTTGTATAGTATGCAAGATGCTAGAACACATCCTCTCAAGTACCATCCGAGGTCATCTTGATCTGCACAACATCCTGACTGACTGCCAGCACGGCTTTAGGAAACATCATAGCTGTGAAACTCAGCTGTTGGCAACCTTGGAGGATCTCAACAGTGGCATCGATGAGAAGAAACAACTCGACTGCTTGATTCTTGACTTCTCGAAAGCCTTCGATGTTGTAGCCCACAGGAGGCTACTGTACAAACTGGATCATTATGGCATCCAGGGATCTACTCACAACTGGATCCAGAACTGGCTAACCAATCGTACACAGGCTGTTGTGGTAGATGGCGAGAGATCATCCGACGTGTCTGTGGACTCCGGTGTTCCCCAGGGTACCGTGTTAGGCCCACTCCTCTTCATACTGTACATTAATGACATCGCTACTAATATCTCGTCCTCCATCAGACTGTTCGCAGATGACTGCCTCATCTACAGAGAAATCCAGTCTGAACAGGATGCTGCACTTCTTCAAGAGGATCTTGACACCCTATCAAAATGGTCCCTTGATTGGCAGATGAGATTCAACCCTGCAAAGTGCTCCCTACTCCGTATCACCAAGAAACGTCGCAGTATTGAGACAACATACAGCATGAGAGGGGCTGATCTGCAGCAAGTTGACAATCACCCATACCTTGGCGTGGAATTCTCTTCCAAGATGGACTGGGGTGTACATATCAACAATGTCACAAGCAAAGCCCGGAAATCGCTCAACTTCCTTCAACGGAATCTTTACAAGTGTCCTGAGAAGATCAAGCAGCAGGCTTATACTTCCCTGGTACGGCCAATCTTGGAGTATTCGTGTACAGCATGGGATCCCTACTTCCAGAAGCACATTTCAGCCCTTGAATCAGTGCAAAGGAAAGCTGCCCGTTTTGTGAAAGGGAACTATCAGCGTACAGCTAGCGTCAGCCAGATGCTGCAGGAGCTGAAGTGGCCTTCACTTCAAGATAGGAGGACAGTTGCACGTCTTACCATGCT
Source organism: Strongylocentrotus purpuratus (assembly GCF_000002235.5). Lineage (NCBI taxonomy): Eukaryota > Metazoa > Echinodermata > Echinoidea > Camarodonta > Strongylocentrotidae > Strongylocentrotus > Strongylocentrotus purpuratus. The sequence continues at coordinate 9,720,179 of NW_022145609.1, forward strand.
GTTCAAGATCAACTCTCATGAACTCCCGATTACCATCCCAGAGAAGTTTATTCCAGTCGCCAACAACCCCAAAAGACCAGTCACCCGTAGTCAAAGACCAAGCCAGTACATCAACTACTCTGCCAGGACCGAAGCATACAAGAACAGCTTCTATCCACGTACCATTCAGCAATGGAATCGACTACCAGCCACCATCATCAAAGAGTCAACATCGGCTAAGTCCTTCAATACCAAAGTTTGGAGCTACATGCAGAATGACCACTCAGCCCAGCTGTGCACAGGCGGGATAGAGCGTCGATGTGGCTCTACTTCATCTATAAATTAGATGATGTCTACAACCCACTCTATTTTATGAGCACCTTATTATTTTTGTTTTTGAACTTTGCATCAGTTGTGATGTTTGTTGACAGTTTGCGATGCCACGGAAATCTGGACGTATATACCAATTGGTCCTGTCCAGTACCACCTTAGATGTAGATCCATGTTGAAAATCTTGCAAGCCGTGTTAAACTCTCGCTGCCGTCAATCTCATCCCTTCTAGTCTACGCCGAAGGCAAAATGATTATGAAGGAAAAACTGTGATAACGCCATTACGAACGTGTAGATGGCGCACAGTCTTTCCTTCATAATCATTTTGCCTTCGGCGTAGACTAGAAGGGATGAGATTGACGGCAGCGAGAGTTTAACACGGCTTGCAAGATTTTCAACATGGATGTCGATTTTGACCGATAATTTCCTTAAAAGGGACCATTAAACGGATTATATCAATCAAGTTAGTAAGTGGAACCGATGTATTATAGCCTAGGCCTAATTTAAAATTGGAAATGAACGAGGTAAAATGACATTTTGGGGGATTTTGGGGGCATAACAATACGGCCGTGGCAAGTTTGTGGGAGGGGCCTAGCGGCTAAAATCTAGCGGAATAAGTTCAACACAGGCTGGCATAGGCAGTCGTTCAGTGTACCTCGTTCAGTCTCTATAACCGGAGGTCTAGTGGAGCCAGACGTAGTCTCAGTGGAACAACCGACGATTATAGAGACTGAAGCTTTCGGTCTATACTAGTAGTAGAGACCGCGGTGAGGCAGAATCCTCGAAAAACCAGCAAAATTTGATGAGCAGTGACCGAGTTCACAATTGAATAATCAAAATGGTAACTATAACTCCCTGACTGTATTTAAAGTTTGCTGATGAAATTATGGCCGAAATTATTAGATTACGCGTTTTGGCTTAAATGTTGTGAATTGTGCAGAGTTGAGCTTGAAAAGTGGCCGTGTATAATTCTGCACCGTGATGCTCGCTAGCTACTGCCAGGCCGGTTGGCGCGGCCGGTTTGGGCTGGGCAGATATCAGATCAGGGTCCCGTGCCTAGAAACCGTCATAAGTCTAACTTCTTGACTATCCCATTGAAACGTGTGTTATAGAATTAACACGCATTTCAATGGGATAGTCAAGAAGTTAGACTTATGACGGTTTCTAGGAACGGGTCCCTGAGTCGTATAATTTGGCAATGATGGTCTGGCTGGCTGGTAGATGATCCTCTCTCACCAGTCCAGGCCAGATGAAAATCTGAAATAGGATATTGATATTACTTAACCTTAACCAAAGCTTCAAAGACAAAGCTAACACAAAAAAAGATCATCATCTGACTATTGGACAACTACACTTCAGTGGCAATGCCATTCATCGAAACCAATCCAGTAAATCAATGAAATGCTGGAGGTAAAGTTTGATGGCGATCTTTGCTCAAGTTTAATTTCTTACAATTGTCCTGTCTTTATATTTCCAGAAGGATGAAGGACCACAGACAATGCTGCATGAGTTCTATTCTCTGCAGGAGGAGAGAGTCAAAGTCTACAAATTATTAGATGAGTAAGTGAAGAAGAGAGTGAAGAGTTGATTGGCAACTAGTCTACCATTACTCAAGCAATGCTTAAAGTGACTCAGTAACATTGTCTCAGATTCTGTAACAACACCCTGGATTTAACTCATGCTGCAGTCATAATTATAATCATTTAGGTCAGTCAGGAACCCCATGACTTTTACAAGCCGATCGCCTGTCTGATTATCAAGATAGTTATGATTGGAAATCAAAATTAAATTTTCCATTTTCCTAATGGTTTTTATAACACCACATTCTATTGGGGGAAATGAGTATTGTAAAACCGGTCACTCAAAGATTTTTACTTTTTTTGAGGCACTTCATGATCATTTTGAAGCACAATTTTGTTAGGGCTTCAATATTACACCATCACACAGACACTGATTACACGTAGGGCCATGCATCTCAGATTTAACGTTGTTAAACAATGCCTTTAACCACTGAAATCGAAAAGACAATTACATTTACAGTATGCGCCTCACTTGAATATCATTAACTTGTATGTCTCTCTGTTTAATGTTTTATTATCATTTCTTTGATGTTTTTCCAATTACAAGATACAAGATATTTTATTTGGTCTTTGCAAACAAGTTACATAGAAAATTGTTTTCCACTGGCGTTACAGTCATACAGTCATAATTGTTTGTTTGCATTGGTCTCCAGGTAGAAATACTTTGCTTCTTTAAATCAGATGGAATTAAGAATCTGCATGTTTCTTAATGAATAATTCTTGGTAGTATGTTATCAGTTACATTTTGTTTTAATGTCAACATTTCTATTATTATTGTATTTGGGTACACATTCAACAAAATTGTTATATTTTGTATTATGTTTGTAATCAATAATCACTAAAATGTAATTTGATAATTTGATTAGTATGTTGCAGATAAAAATAAATTCAATTCAATGATAATTATACTTCAAATGTTTGCAATGTAATGTAACCGTTTGTTACATTTGTAAATGTTTATTTGAATTTTGAAATGTACATTACTGTAAAACATCGTGTATATTTTGACAAGGAATTTCCAAGCTTTATGAATGGTATTGAATAATTGTGGAAATTAGTTGATTCAGTTGCAAGAAATCTTGAATTTGCCAAGCAAAGCAATAGCAGATTATGTCTTCTGGTATTAAATTGTAATTATTCTATATCCTTGCCTTAATTCCCAACAGAGGGCATAAAGCATACTTGAATACATCACCAGACTATGACTTTGAAGCATACCGTCAGGTAGTACATGACAGAACAGAGGATTTCAAGCGTATCTCCCAGAGAATCATCAGCATTGAGGCGGAGTTTCGAGAAGAGTACCAGAAAGTTGCCGTTGCTGATTGCTTGAAGAAGATACAGGAAGCAGAACAGGACAAACTTGAAAAGGTTTGGGGAATATTTCGTGTTTTTCACTTTAAAAACCCAACCCCTCATTTGACCATGGATAGACAAACTAACTCTTCCTGGTCAGCTTTTTGAGACTGAAAACAGGATTTACTCTCCATTGGCTTACATCTTTACCAAGAACATGATATGTCTAGCTCTGGTAATCTAAGCTTGACCTGAATTCTTAAATGGCTAGATCAATTAGATAAGTTGATGACATTACCTAAATGAGTCTTTAGTCTGTTAACCGTTAATTAATTATTAATCAATTGAATTATTTTATCTCAGATTGACTAATGCATTGCACTATTATTGTCAATTGTATTACTTTATGTGTGTGTTTCCATTATTATAATTATTATTGTTTTTTTTAGACTGCAGCCTTTCAACTGACAAAACAGAAATTGCAGGATGAGCCTGGTTGTGACGAGTTCAAGAGGGAGGTTTCTGATCTGAAAAACGGGTAAGTTACATCGCCAGATCTGAAAGGGTTTGTGCAAATGGTTCTGCCCCCCTCCCCGACCTCTCTCTCTTTGAATGAAGAATAATTATGTTGTTCTTGCTACGTATAGATCTCTTACTGTCACGTTTCCGTTATTTGATTAAAAGTGTTTCCAGCAATTTGATTTCAGTTTCATATGTTATGGATTGTGGTGGTTTTATATATATATATATATATATATATATATCTCCAATACCAATCAAGTTCATACACTTGGCGTGTAAACTGAAATAAATATAGATGGATAGGAATGTTAGGTAGGCTCCTTCTTGTTCTCCTGCTCCCTTCTCTTTATCCTCCATCTCCTTTTCATTCTTTTTTCCCACCTCCTTCTTCTATTTCTCTTTTCCAAAGAAGGCTTTTGGACAGATACTTTTCACTCCTTGGTGATCTGTATTCCTACAAAACCTCTATGTACTATTAAAATAAATTTTGCTATGTACAGTTTCATAATTTTATTTATATTTTATAATGCATCAAAGTTAAAGAATGTTAAGTATTTAGCTTTCGTTTGATCCGTCTAACTTCTGGGTGTGCTGAGAATTTTATCCTTTTCATAATTTTTTATTTCATTTGTCAGATTGGCACAGGTAATGGAGAAGATAACGGATGCAATGGAAGATATGAAGTATGAAACTGAAGGCTTATGACAGCATCTCCTAGACAATGAACAGTCAAATCTACTACAGTAACGACCTCTGCAGGAAAGACTGATCAGATTCCTTTGAGAAGTGATTCAGGGGGTCATCCTGCTTCTCTGGTGCAGGGTCTAGGCCAGGGGGTTCCCCCATTTGCTTCTCTTCAACTAATATGTAAATCCAATATTGGATTGAAGTTTCATCAAAACTAACTTTGAGTTGAACAAAAGAAGTTGGACCGTGGTCTAAGTCTTCTCGTTGTTTAAAAATGACTGGTTCCTATACTAGCACCGGTTCAAATTGATAGAATACGATTATGGACCATTCAGATCATCAGGAGAACAGGGCTTTTGCAGGTGCAAACGGAGTTGGTGTTCCAGTATCGTTTCCACCTCGATGGGGACAGGGGTTGTTCAAATCTGTTGCAATTTCTTCTTTTAGTTCGAGCCTGCAGAAATAAAACAATGTCAGTTTTCTGATTTCTGGAGGTTAAAGGGATAGTTGAGTTCTGTTTTCAGAGTGCAAATGCCTTCAAAGTGCATGGTTATTGCTCTTATTCTTATCTATGACATTTCTAGTGCCCTTTTAGGACCTTAAATTGCTATGAAGGTAATTTTAGACCCCAAAATGTGTGAAATTTATCCAATACGATCATACCAACTCAGCTCCACTTAAAAAAAAAAATATGGTGACCATTAATTAATTAAAAATAACAATACATGGGCCGGCTGGTTGTGCGTAATATAACCGACACGAAAAAGCCAACAGAAAAGCCAACATCGGCATTGGCTGAAACGTAACGTAAAAGGCGCCATTTCGTTTTTTCAACGGCTTTCAAATTATTGAATATTTGTGGTGGTAAACAAGTATTAGATATCATTATATTTATGGATATTTCAGCCGTCCCTGAACCGATTTTGATCAAAGAAAGATGATTTTGTCATTTAAATTGTATGTTCTTTCAAATTTGACACTCAGTTTTTCATTATCTCACAACAAAATTATTTTGTGTAGCGCCCTATGCAACAGAACTCAACTATCCCTTTAAAGGGGAAATCTAATGTACCCCGATTTCAAGTTGGTTTTAATAAAAGCAGAAAACTAGTGAAAGTTTGAGCAATATCCGATTCAAAATCATTTATTGTTCAATAAAATGAAGCTTGTAAAAAAATCGATCCAATGACAATTCATTTTCTTCGAGATGTGAATCACACTCGGATGTGCAGTGGGCATAATTTGAGTGTTTAGAAAGGGGGAAATTCAGGTAGATTGAGCAGGACCTCTTGAGATAGACGCGTTTTGTTTTCCATTGGGATTTGTTTGACACTCCTATCGCAATCCATAAAGTACTTCAACTGTTTTACCTTTTGTATGAGAATGTGCATATATTCTGTACAAAATAATTTGTTTATGTTATTGTTATGTGTATTTGTTGTGGGAGCAGGGGGGTGTTTCACAAAGATCCTAAGTTGAACTTATCTCTAAGTTGGACTTAACAATTATGGAAAGCCGTTAGCATCTTTGAAAATATTTTGTTAAAGTTATTTTAAAGGCATGACAATGTTGATTCAAATCATTCATATTTTCTATTATCATGCAAGGTTTCATTTTCTTGATGTGGAATTTATGAAAAGTCTAAAATACTTGAGTTTTTGCCTTTGAATATATTTTATTTAAGGCGACAAATGGCTCTCCATAATTTATAAGTCCAACTTAGAGTTAAGTTTGACTTAAAATCTTTGTGAAACACCCCCAGGACTCCCAACTTCTATGGACCAAAGTCTCGAACTACAAACCTAACCCTTGCCCTTAATCGAACTTAAAGGTAAAGACCAGTTATGGTCATGCGATTGCATTGTGAAAGAAACGTTGTGGAATCGATCAGAAAAGGTTAATCATCTAGCATCTAGCATCTAGCATCTGCAAGGTTCTGGAATCATCAAAATGATAAGAAATTTGGCCCATTCTTCGTAAAGTTACAAGCACTATACACAGAAAGATGTATATGGGACTACCCTATATCTCTCACAGACCATGAGAGAAACAAATTCACCAAATATATGAATTAGTAGGTGGTTTCCCGGCATATTTTTTATCATCATGTATTAGTCAAAACATATTCTTTCACATGATTGGTAATGAGAGCTTCCATTTCATTTTTTGAAATTGGGGCGTTTCCAATACTGGTCTTTACCTTTAAAATAAATCCCAAACCTAATCTTTGGTGTGATTTTGTTGTCAGCTAGCTCACCGTATTAAGTCTATTCTGATGGAAAGATGGTACATGTACAGAAAACCGTGTATTCATGTGTAACTAAAGAAGGAGGAATCCACTCGGCATGATATTGTAAGCTGAAAGTAGGACATGAATTTCTTCAAATAATAATTTAGGCAGCGTTGTTTAGGCCATGTTTAAAAAAATTTCTGGCCACAAAGATCTACACGACATACAAGTACAAAAGGAAAAGAGAAAGAGAAAAGTTGTGTTTACAATGTACAGTGTACAACTGTTTTGTACTTTTTATTGTACTGTTACTCACCAAAAAATGACTTAAATGCATGCTACATGTACATGTTTTTAGAAAAAATGTCTATTATACAATTTGATGAATAAATCATGAATCTTAGATCCATATGCATATTTATCGTCTTTTTTATGTAAATCAGAGCAAACTTATTTCTCCCCGCATCTCATAGTCATTTGATAAATTACACTGCGACTGTCCCATTGGTTAGTAAAGAAAAATACCTTCAAAGCTCCCTTAGCAATGGTCGTATCCAAGATGAATCGAATTTGAAAGCATGCTTTTTGATGCATTAACAAGTCCTTTTAAAAAGAACATAGCTTCTCATGTGCAAGGTATGAAAAATTGTAATAAATAATCATTTTTAATATTCAATAATCTAGTTGTCATCACCAATTGTGCATTTCCCCCCTCTGCATCGGGTTATTCATTAGCCATTATCTTTACAGAAAGTAGAAGCTCCAATGAACTTTCTCAATACAAACATTGGCCAGCTTCAGAAAGATTAAATAGACCAGCCTAAAATCAGAAACTTGACCATGCAAGGGATTTTCACACACTTCAAGAACGGTTCAGATTCGCAAGTCTCTTGCGAGTTTCTTTAAGTGAAAGTGGCCATCCTTAATTTGCAAAAGTTTCTGGTTTTATGGTAATGTAATCAAATAACATTCATACCCATACAGGACTGAATGCATGCCATGGAATCAACAATACACACAGTATTAATTATTAAAAATGCTCCTGATTTTCACCACCAATTCTGTTTAAAGATTTTGAATCATGTATACAATTCAAATTTGTAAACTTGTTAAACTAGTACTTATTGAAGCTGCGATTAGTCTCAATTTGCATCAATCCTTGCCAACATCGGAAGGAAATTAACTCAATTGCAGAGTTAAGACAAATATGTGTGCAACGCTTTCTACCAAGCACAACCAAGTGGGTATGAATTTGAGATGCCATCAAGACAGTTAGTGTGCAAGCCATACTGCTATGTTGATACGAAGCAATTAAACGTTCAATTACATTAATAAATTGCATACAAAATTCTCAATGATCTCCTGCAAGTACAAGCTAGCTTCTTGTCGCAATGTTCCAACACAGTCTGTTTACACATAACTTTTGATGTATGAGCAATGTTTAGAGGATGTATGAGCAATGTTTAGAGTAAATATCTTGCACAAATCTGGTAGGCAAATCATAACCATCCTCAATGAACACAAAAAAGGAAGTTATTTACATTGGATAAATGATGAAAGTGATCACTGGCTGGAGAGTTTGGTTTGAGAAGAACCCCTGGTACCAAAAGAATTGGGAGAAAAAAAAGTCAACCTCCAAATATGTATATAGTAGGAGACGAGCCTGTAGGTCCCGTGACCAGACTCGGGGAACAAAGGTTTGAAAGTGTTTTTGTGTTCCCTGATGAATACCGAACAATTTTGACTTGGGCTGCCCCCTTGAAAATCCCAGGCATTTTCGTGAGGGGTCAACAAAGGTTACACAGGGATAGAAATTAAAATAGTTCCAATCGTATCAATATGCATATCAAATTACTCGTCTGGTCATGAGGATTCCAAAAATGTATAGTTTGCTATACCTCCGACCTTAAATAAGGGCGCTATGGTCAAAAACGTTGAAAGGTCAACACACTTTTGAATGGTGGTCAAATTCACCAACACAGTAAACCTTATCAAGTTGCATATCAAATTACTCGTCTGGTCATAAGGATTCCAAAAATGTATAGTTTGTTATACCTCCGACCTTAAATGAGGGCGCTATGGTCAAACCTTTGTTCCAAGAGATTGGTCACGGGACCTACAGGCTGGTCTTCTACTAATATCCCATTACACTCTAACATCTTGACAATCACATGTAAAGAAAACATAGTGATATCATGCAATCATCTAATACCTACTCTCAAGTACAAAATATAATTAAAATAGAGGTGCCTCTTGAGGAAATTCTTAAAAAATTAAATACAAAAAGAGACATTTTCAGTTTAATACAAAAAATTTTGCACACCCTTTTTTGCTTTCTGCACCATTCTGAAGGAACCTAAAGCTACGGTCACAAAGGTTTGTGCGATCGATGCACTCGTACGAATCTCTGTTTTCCATGATCTTACCGAATTTCTTTTGTCTGAAAATTGTTTGTACGAAGTTCGTAGCAGTTCGTAATGGCATTTGTGACCGAGGCTTTAAAAGGCAACCATCAAACTTGAATAAATTTAAACCCAAGGGCCTATATTTAACCAATTTGCCAATAGGCCTGGCGCTGGGCCTCAGTCACGTTTAAAATCATTTGCAACATTCAGCTTTTGATCAAGTATAACCGCAGCAATGAAATCAATTATACATGTAGTCGAATGTGGACTACAGAATTTCAACTACTAATTCCCATCAGTGAACTATGACCAACGAACTGCCCAGGACAGTGGAATTTCATGGGGGGGATGGTGATGGGTTTGCTTCAATGATAATTTTTCATAAGCTCCAAAAGAAGAGACCAATTTAACAAGTTCATAAAAACAGGTATTGGTGCTGATCTGGCAATAAAATTGCCTCACAAACTTATTTTTTGAGCAATGAACTACCTCCAGTCCTTAACACCAAGACATTACACATACATGTAAATGGGAAAATTAGAATACAAACTAAATACCAAGGATTGGATGTAACATATTAAATACAATGTATTCTTAACTACAACTGAAACTAAACAAATCTTTGCATTGGAATTTATGGATTGTAATGCCAACTTCTTGAATTATTCACGATTTCAAGAACGTTATGAATCCACCTGATATTGCAAATGATACTAGATATAGGGGTTCGCACCAACCAATTGAAGACATGGCCTGTGAGGAGTGTTTCTTTTGAAATACATTCTTTGTAGTGGAGCGAATCCGAGGTATTTTCTCTCGTGAACAATTAAATTATATGCGTTAATGTATCCGATAACTGTATGAAGTTGATAACACTATCATGGCTTGTATCGGCCCAATATGAGAAAACTTATACTTCTCATTTTAATTATTAATGTTTTATATTCCATGAACTTCTAGGGAAAAAATACCATGTACTTGCGAAGAACATGAACAAAATCTTGTATTGAGAGAAAAATATTCCATGGACGGAAATTCCATGGAGGCCGTCTACATAGAAAGAATGACGAGGTATCTCTCCCTCGACTAAGGGGGTCAAAAAAGAGCTCAAAACTTTGCTCCTCTTGATAAATGGGATGAAAACAAATGTCAGTTCTGTGCCTGACAGAAGTCCAAACTGGCCCAGGCTCTGGGCAACAGTAAGAAAGTCCGGTAATAGATCAAATTCTTGAGAATGTTTCCACGCTTGGCTGGTCTCACCGCAAAGCTGGTCTTGTTAAGAGTAGTCCCGTGTTTTAGGGACTCTCTTAGGACTCCTGCTTGGACAGGGCATCAAAGTCTCCAACCAATTCTAAGGGTTAAAAAAAAGATGAAAATGGAAATCAAATTTGAATATATTTTTTTAAAACAAGATTTTGCAGGATTCTAAAAATATCATGCAAGATATTGTCACAGTGTAATGTACCGGCATGTACACAAAGCTGATTGATGCAAAGACTGGATTGTTTCACAACAATTTCACGACTCATTGAATATTCCAGTTGGTAAAGAAACATTCACACCAAAAATGTACGCTAACTTTTGTTGAAGACCTTTAACTCTCAAGATAAAGAAATAAGTTTTACAAGTTTTACAAGTCTCTCCACTCCCCTGCATTCATCTTACTAAGAACAGAACCAAGTCTTGTCATTACAGCACAAAATTGCACATTTGTAATACAAAACAAAACACAGAAACATTTAAAAATTCCAGTGGGTGTAAAGAAGCAAAATAGATTATTTTTTAAGAACTTACCCGGTACATCCTCTTCCTCCTCATCAATAGTGTCTGGTTTAACTACGGTTCCCTTGCCTCCTGTCTCTTCTACGGGCATGCTATCTGGCATTTTACTTCCAAAAGTTGTACCATCCATGCCCTGTAAGGTAAGCATGTATAAAACAACAGAGATATTACTAATTTGAGCATATTTAGAGAGATTAGTCACAAAAACAAAAAAATTGTCAAATTACATTACAGGAGGAGTCCTCTTTTCTTTGACTGCATATTGCTGTATCATCATTCTTCCACACATCCTCATAAGTGGAAATCGATGCAAAATAACAAACACCGTGAATACATAGAATCTTCATATTACGGGCCAAATGCTTTTGGAGCTGCACCTTAGAACAAACCTTGCCAAAGTCTGATTTGCTTCAAACTGAGCTTTCCATAACCGACCAGGACTTTGCAAAATGATACTTTTGTAAGTGGTTCATAGTAAGGACATTGCGAAAATCAAGGGGTTATATTTCACTCTTCTGCTCACATCTCAAAGAGCAATTCTTGGACACTGTTTGTTAGTTTTTGTTATTGCTGACACAATACCTACCCTCGGACCCCGCCCAGGCCCGCCCACTCCGTGAACGGAGGGACACCATGCATGTTCCCAAAATGTCCGGTAAAGGGGTAATTTTCACGCACCAAAGTCTGGCTCGTAGTACACAAAAATCCAGCCCGTATTGACTTTACACACCGGACTTAGGGGGGTGTTTACAAAAGGAGGGAACATGCATATGCGTACCCCAAATAACACTGAGTGGGGGGCCGGGCCTCAGACCAATCAGTGCAAGAAATGAGAGCAAAGTTGGTACTTCCTCAACTTACCAATTGGTTGATGATGCTAGGGAGCATCTCTGCTAGCTGCTTGTTCTCAGCATGCCCACTGATTGCAAACGTGTTGGCTGCTAATGATGCCTGAACTTTAGGGTTGTTGAAGTGAATCACAGTACCATCATCTTTGATCATATTTACCTGTTGGTATAAAATAAGAACATTTTCTTGATGTTACAGATGCAATATACCGTAAATCTCTGTGTATAAGACGCACTTTTTTTCCGTCGGAAAAAATCAAAAGTCAGGGGGTGCGCCGTATACACAGGTACAGGATATTTCGAGTTCTCAAAATGCTACTTTTTAATGGTTTCCGAAAAATCTCTGTGTCTCAACATGAATTACATAATGCAAATAAAGAATATGATCTACTTAAGTTAAACTACGTAAATATATGGATATATTTTTTTTGAGGGGGGAGGGGGGGGGGGGGCATCTATTCTATTTACAACCAACCCCATCCATCAGCAAAGTGAGAGAAAACATGAAAAAAAAACTAAAATTCACTGGATCTATGGAATGTCTCCATCATGGCCAATTACATATATCAGGGGTGATAGTGAGCACTTAAAAAAAAATAGGTTTTTTGTTTTCCCCTCAACCACGCCCCCTTGAGTAAAAACAAAAAAAAGAGGATTCGCGGGAAAAATGGCATCTAACAACATTCCCCCCTTTCGAGTAAGAAAATTGGGGAAAAAATAGGGCAAAATAGGGCAAAATAGGGAAGAATAGAGAAAATAAGAGGGAAATCGGAAAAATCAGGATAAAATAGGGAAGAAAAAACAAATTGGAAAAAAATTGAGGAAAAATAAAAACAAGGGAAATGCTCTCAGTGGTCTCGCCTGCATAACGCAATTCAATATGATAACCAGAACGTCAATGACGTAGCGCTCATCCGCATCTTGCAACAGCATATATCGTAAATTTTATGTGGTACACTTTTGAACTGGTCAAAAATAAAAATTTGATGCCCTGGAAGGGACATAATTTCATTTTATTTGCATTAAGTACCATAAATAATCAATGGACCAAAATCTCACAATTCTGTGTAGAAGTTAAGTGTTCCAAATTTAGCTCTACCAGATAAGGCAAACCAAATCAAAATCAGTCAAGAAATGAGGGAAAAGAAGCAATTTTTGTTATTTTTGGAATAAATTTGCATAAATTACCATAATTAATTAATGGAGAACAATTTCAAAATTCTGTGGAGAAGTTTAGTGTACCAAAGTTAGCTCTACCATATAAAGCAAACCAAATCAAAATCGGTCGAGAAATGAAGGAGAAGAAGCTTTTTTTGTGATTTCGAATAAATTTGCATAAATTAGCATAGATAATGAATTTCATGATTCTGAGTAGAAATTTTAAATCCCCCTCCTAGCCCTATCATATGAAACAATCAGAATCAAAATTGGTTGAAAAATAACGAAGAAGCATTTTGAAAATCTTGATGTTGACGCCACAACAAAGTCTAAGTTTGTTGACCTTAAATGACCTTTGACCTTAACTTAGTGACCTGAAATTCTACTCACATGATTGGGGAGACTTGATAACCCTAAAGTCCAAGTTTCATTGACTAAGAACTTATACTTTCAAAATTATATCAAAAATTCAAAAACTAAACCTTAGGTTAAGTTTTTGATGTTGACGCCGCTGCCGCCGCCGCCATCACCGGAAAAGCGGCGCATATGTCTCGCTTTATGCTACGAAGGCGAGACAAAAATCGGGAAACCGATTTAAATCAGGTTTTCATCAGGTCTGATATATCCAAGGAACACGTTTCAAACTACAAATAAAATGTCAAACAGTTTGCATACCAAGTCACAGAATTACTTCTCATGAAGAGAAAAAAAAAACTTTGCAGAGTACGTTCTTCCTAAAAGATAAATCACTTGCTCATCTTTTAATTATGAAGTCGGAAAAGAAGACACCGCTTACCTCTTCAATACCTGGTATATTATTTACAGCTAATTTTTTTAACGATGTCTGTAATTTCTTGTCGTCTGTGGTTGCGGTTTTGTGGAGGACCTTCCTTTTTCTCCTGATAGTACCTTTACCACCTATTCTGACCTGCTTCTGGAGCTTTTGTAACTTATCGGGATTCATCTTGGCTAATGTGATGAGGTGCTAACAGCTGACTCCTATTATCTGACCTGTACAATACATTGGAGGACAGAAATATGAAAATCCTGGTAATAATTTGGAGGAATACAAATAATATTTAGCGGGATAACAGTAACAGTAATTACAAATCACTCAGAAAACAAGTACATGTATAAGTTGGTACATGTGCATATAATGGGGAGGGAGGGGGAAGGGGGGGGGGAGGGGGGAGGGAGGGGGAGGGGTGGTGGGTATAATTATGACACTGTCTCAGGATTGAAGCCATCTTCAGAAAATATTTATTTAACCAGGTAAACTCTGGATTTAAAAAAAATTTCACCATGGTTTTGATAGAAATGGTGTTCTCTTTCAGTTTCCCTCTCACTTTGACTGTAGCTATCAGGCTCAAACCAAATTAAGATTGACACAAAAATTGTCTTCTATCATATCTATATTTTAATGTCCATTTCGTAAAAATCTGTATTTAAAAAGACACCTTTTTTGTTTATATTTTCTAGTGGCATTTTTTGTTAATCACTATCAAAAAGTTCTTTGACTGAAGTTAGATCCCATATTTCTAAGATCTACCTCTTTCGAATGAGAAGGATTTTAGTGACTCAGGTTTTATCGTCGTCGGTCTTGTCACTCACTTGTGTGGGCGTCATATTCCTTCTGCTACAACAATTATTGCAAACCGCTGCACATTTACAATACAATACAATTGCATACTGTAATAACGAAGGTGTGCTGGTCCGAGAATAAGGATCGTCTTCATTTAAACGCGGACTGATGCGTCTTAAAAAAAAATGATCGTCTGCATTTTCGCAGGCGTTTCAAACATTTTTGATTGGCACATTGGCGATGCAAAAAATGGATTTCGCAATGATTTTCTTGATGCATTTTACATTGTTTTTGTACAGAGATCTTCACATTTTGAGCAATAAATCCTTGGAAGTTGGGAAGACTGACAACCCATGAAAGTAGAAGGAGAAATAGGGTTATTTTCCCCCGGGGAATCCATTTTTGGCATCGCCAGCGGGCGGTTATGCAAAGCTACCAAGTATCACGCATTATGCGTGACATCACGCATTTCGAGGGCCTGAAAATGCTCTTATGCACGACGCGCGCGCTAGATTTTGAAAAACGCTATACCTCATACGTGTGTTATACCCTCGCACGCCAAATCATGAAAATGTCACGCATTGCCGATCTTTGAACTTGGCGTCTCTGGGTTATGTAACCCGAAACCTGCAGAGCGCCGATAAAAAAAGACGTCTGCAAAAATGCAGACAATCCTTAAATAATTGGAGGACGCATTTTGTCCACGTTTATGAGGACCAGCGCCCCTAATAGTAATGGCAAGTGTGCGTGAAGTTATGGTTGCTGTGACCTGTGAGAAAGTGCATTTTAAAATGTCTTCGTTTAGACTATTCAAGGAAAAACAACTTTAATCATGGCCAAGGCATAATCTGAACTAGACCTATTCAATTGATCATGGAGATTAATTTGATTTTTAGATATATCTCCATGCCGGAGTTACGGGTAAAAATGGATACGAAAGTACACTAGCCAGAATCATGGGCATCCGCTATCATGCGCATGCTGATATGGCATGGCGCGACGGCGCGGCACGACTACCAAGTACCATAACTGATATTGGCCCTGCTATCTACGCACTGAGAACATGCCGGGAGCTACGGCGGACCACCACGGTCACAAACCCACTCGAGTGTAGCTTCACGTGCACACAAATGCACACTTATTCACATACACACCCAGGTAAAGTAGTAAGTTTCAGTACTTTAGATTTGCTCAATTAAAACTTTGAAATAACGTAGAAGTTGCACTCAAGATAAATATTAAAATATGATAATGTTAGTGTTAGCAAAATAACAACAAAGATTGAAAACTAGACATTAACAAAAATATACCACTTACCGGTATGTGACCACGAGGCTTCGTGCAAATCCAAAATGGTAGAATGTGACGTCACGAGACTTTAACTATTTATCAATCTAAATTCTACATCTTTACAAATAATTTACTTAAATACTTACAGTTAAAAATAAAATTTGAAGTAAATTAATATTTTTGCATATTAAATATATTTATTTAATAAAATTTGTACGTTATTGAATTAAAAAAGAAATAAAATTCTTCCTTTGAATTTAAGGTTCTAGAAAGAGTCTATGAATATTTATCAGATGAATATTCATATAATATTCAGACTTTGTGATATTCCTTCCCGGAAGTAGAAATTCATATAGTAAAGAGAAAGTCATTTAATTACTTCTACAGCTCAGTAAAATATCACTGAGCAGTGAAAATTCCCAATGAAAATCTTTTTTTCAACATAGCTGACAGTTTTCCGTCACATTGTAGGAGTATAAGTGTTCATGGGTGACTTGAAAGCTGTAAGTTTTCTTAATGGAAGAGCTGGCGCGCCACAAATACAAAGTAACGCGCGAAATATATAAGCAGCTGATCCCGAGATCCCGTCTGTCAAAATCACCAACTACGCGACTCGCCCGAATAGCAGAATCCAGACAGAATCGTTCCCTTCCATCGAGTTAATATTACCGCTTTTCTCTGCATCTATATTTAGATATTATATCGGAATAACTTCATCATTCTTCCTTAGCAATTGGTATTAATGAGATATTTTGTTTTTCTTAAATCAACAAAAAGATAGTTGGGTATCCAGGCGCGTACGCAGGGGGTTAGGGGTTGGGGGTTGGGGTTAAACCCCCCCTTTAACTTTTTTATGTGTGTGTTTTGTGGGAACCCCCCCCTTTTTTATATAAAAAAAAAAAAAAATGGGTGCCCTAAAAAATCAGACCTTACCCCCCCCCCCCCCCCCCAACGAAACGAAATATGGATCGGCCAAATTTTCAGATTTTGGGACACACAAATAAAAAAATGTTACTGGCTGAGTTGTTGCGTAATTTTCAGAGTGATTTTCAAATTTTAAAACCCCTCCCCCCCCCCCCGAAAAAATCCTGCGCACTTGTCGGGGGGTATCCATAAATAGCCCTGTCTCTTTAACAACAAAAAATTGATAAAAATAGTAGATGGGATCGAGCGAAGTATTTTTTCCCAATGCATCATGCATGTTATATTCTTGCCGGAATTTGGCTGATTCTCCGAGCCCTCGATGGGGGTGGGAGCAAGAGCAAGCTTTCCCATCATTGTTTAACAGATTTTTTCCAGGAATTTTGCAAGTTCTGGTCAGGATCTTCATGGGCCACCTTTTTCAAAAGTTGGGTCTGCAGCCGCTGGCAAATATGAGACATTATGTCATTAATAAGTTAATTTAGTCATCAAAACCACACTATTATGAGTGGAGGGTCAAGCCGGTCTGCTCCCCCCCCCCCCCCCACCACGCACACACACTCAATGTGGGCTCTGTGGAACTAGAAGCCGAAGAAATCAATCTCACTATTGAGGTACGAGTTTTTGATCTTTTGCAGAGTTATCTGGGGGCGAATCCTTTGTTATACATCTAGACGATTCAAACGTGTACAATTAGTGTGCATAACATTCAAATTTTCTCGTGATACGTGAGGCTTCATTGAATTTATTCTTGCATTGATACCTCTCCTCTCCATTTAAGCCGGGGTTACCATTGACATTGTACTGAATACTGAGGTCGGAATGTTATCTCTTTTCACAATTTTTTGATTAGAAGTAAATAGAAAAGGAACACTCTACTCGATATTGAGGATTAAAACGGGGTGAGACACTAGACACAGGGTCAGAGACCGGCTTCAGCTTCAGCTTCCCTCATTCAATTCATGAATTGGATTGAGTTTTATTTCAGCTGAACTTCACTGTCCTCATTGATTCAGCTCAGAATCGTCGTTGACTTCCACAAGTGCGAGTGAAAGCATCAAGAGTCATTACACGTACGATTTTAGGCTTTAAAATACATCCAAGTCTCATTTAGACAGGTTCATCCTGCTCATTTCATTCACACGCAGCCTTTAGTTTACGAAAACATGTTCGGAACGGAAGAAGACAAACCCGGATCGAGTTCAGCCGCCGACATGGCAGATTTAGAAGAAGACAGCGGGTAAGCAATTTTGATTTCTTGCTCCAAGTCTCTATAATCTAGTCAATTGATGAGGAAGCACTAAACTTTCTTAACACCAGCAGTGAAAAATAAGCAGGTTTACACTTTACAGCCCAGGATTAGGAAAGTGAAAACGATGTTGATTAAAAAAAAAGAATAAAATTAAGAACTGATTGGTTGCTTCTTCTTCTTCTTCTTCTTCTTCTTCTTCTTCTTCTTCTTTTTCTGGGATACTCCTCAACGTTCCGTAAGGAACCAAGCGAGGAGGATGAGGGGGTGCGCACTGTGCTTGTTTAGTTCTTATTGCTTGCTGTCTCGGCTCATGTCCATTTCTTTTTGTTGATTACAATTTATACAAAGTCTAAACTTTGACAACTAGACTACACACACTAATGCTCCAGGTCCAGGACAAAAAAAAAAAGGGATGCCTTTGAAAGTTTGATGGTAACTTTGAAATATATTTCAAGTGAGATTTCTCTCAACAAAAAATTTTGTTAATAATCCAGTGACTTTAGTTTTGCTCTTTGACACTTTTTCTCTTTTATTACAGGCCAGAAGAAGACGTTGATGCCGAAGCTTTGGAATTGATGGGTCAGGGCAAGAGGAATCTAGTGGTCGGTGACCCTCCAGCTGCAGTCCAGTGTTTTCAAGAAGCCTGTGAATTGCTGTACGATCACATTTTCAGTAGACTTTTTTTTTTTACTACCGACAGGTCCTTGTCCCTTGACAAATTCTGAATAATGTCTAAAGTTGAACAATCTTCCATAGAACATATAGGCCTATATTAAATTAATGTCATTAAAATAAGACTTTTCGGAAAAAGAAGGAAAATTGAGAAATGAGTAGATTGACCTAAATACAGATTAATTTTGGTCTAATATGAAAATGTAGGAGAAGTAAATTGATTTAATTGAATCCCCTAGATAAACATGCATTTATTATGACAGGTCTTTAAAAAAAACTTATTTGGAATATCCCAAAATCAAGAAATTTATGAAAGTGAAGTTCACCAGTTTTATAAGCACCATGATGATTGCAGTAGATCACTAATCAGGTACATTCAACATTGTACCCTTACAACCTTGTACATTGCAGAGCCTCCAAATATGGTGAGACTGCTGAGGAGTGTGGTGATGCTTACTACCAGTACGGATGCTCGCTTCTTGAGCTGGCTAGCATGGAGAATGGTGTCCTTGGCAACGCCCTGCAGGGGGTCCCGGACGAGTCCGCAGACTCCGCTGACTCGGACGACGAAGAGGGAGAACAGAAACCCAGTGGAAGCAATGTGGAAAGTGCAGACAAGTTAGAAGGTAAAGTTAACCCTTTAACATGGAACTTCTGCGAGAGAGGGAAACTCCCAATTCGGGGCTATAAAGATGGATGTGATTTTTCTAAGGGGATGAGTTAAAGTGGGTGCCACCATCAGCTTTTTTGTGAAGTAGCCAACGGTTTATTTAAACGAATATGGAACTGATTTTGTCATTTTACCTAAAGGAAAAGCTGTGATCAAACTATAAAGATAAGAATAAAGAAAAACGTGAGAGAAAGAAAGTCAACACATTTATCTGAGTCAAGGATGTGTAGAATTAATGGGAGGTTGGTTTTTTAGAATTCCCTGGTAATTGATGGTTGTGATTATTAGCTGTATCAGGTAATTGAATTTCTTTTGTCAAGATAAAATAGCTTTGTGTTGCCAGTACCAAATTGTCTACTGTGAAAGATTGCAAAGCATTAACTATCAGTTGCTTACAATGCTTTTTGGGTGTGTCATTAACTTGGATGTGACATTAACAGTAAAAACCCTGTAGTTTCTTTGAACATTTGGGACAAGCATTCATTTGCTCCCTCTTTCTTATTCAGATTGAACCAATCAAGATCCTTTGTATGAGGCTTACTAATACTATTGCAGTGAACATAAGCTTGAGAATGTAATCACATGTTTGGCATACTTTTGTGTGAATTGAATGCCGGAATACAACATAGCCATGTGTTCTTTAATAACAATGAGATTGTGTGACCCGTATCCTTTCTTTGAAGTGATACTAGAGTCTTGCCAACTAACTATGGGAATGTATGCTTAGGCTTCTTGTTGTTATTTTCTTCCGTGGAACATTCCTTTTGATTGTTGGAATGCATTGCAACAATCTTTTATCTAATATCTAGGTCTAGTCACATTGTTTTCTGAGCATGATGAATGAATTGTTCTTTTTCCAAGACTTAAGTTCTGAATGTAATTTATTGATGTTTTCTCCTGTAGAACATACCATTAGTAATACTTCTGATTTACTCATTGTTTTGTAGAAATCCGATATTACTTTTTATTTTGTATATTTGCATGTGGGTCAAATCTCTTCTTTCCTCAGTTTTTTTTTTCTCCACTCCTAGAGAGTTTGTATTGGCAAGATAACATTATTTCTGTATACATGTACTGAATTCATTGATCATTACCATAGCTCAAAGTTGATCATAGACTACCATACTTGCATATAGACCTACGGGCAGCATAAGTGATTGCATTGAGCAAAGAGTAAGACACAATTGCTCAATTGTCAGTTATCCATGATGTTGACACTGGATTTTGCAATACCATCAAACTCAGATTTCTGCATATAGCCACATGTTATTATTTAATCTGCTTTTATATGAGAAGGTTTGATTTAATATCAACTAAAATATTATGAGAACTGCCTTGAGCACAAGATTGTAGAGGCTCTTTTCACTATAACAACTTCTCTGTTTTGTCCTTCCAAATTTACTATTCTCTCTCTCTTTCAGCCAAAGAGAGAGAAGAGGTGGCCCAGCAAGTAAAGGATGCCCTTGAGGCTAACTGCGAAAGTGAAGAATCCGAAAAGGAAGATAAGGGAAAAGAAGGGGAAGGGGGAGAAGATGAGGAAGAAGATGAGAAAGAAGATGAGAAGATGGAGGAGGGTGGGGATAATAAAGATGCAGAAGCTGCAAAGAAGGGAGAAGATGAAAAGAAGGATGTGAAGAAAGAAGAGATAAAGGAAGAGGAGAAGAAAGATGAAGAGAAGGTGGTTGAAGAAAAGGATGCAAAGAAGGAAAAAGAAAAATCTAATGAAAAGGAGGCCGACAAGAAAGACACTGAGAAAGTAGATAAAGATGATACTGTGAAGACTGATAAGAAAGAAGAGGAAGGCAAAACTGAAAAGAAAGGTATCAATGCACTTTTATTAGATAATGAAATATCGATGTGCCAAATTTCTGTAATGCACCTATATTTTTAACCTCAAGAGCAATGCAATTAATTCATGAAATCTATTGATCCTTGTCACAATTGTATTTTATATGTTTGATGTCTGTTTTTAATTGTGTAAGCTGTGAACTTGTGAATTGACTTAATTTGCATGAAATTGTCTGCCTGTGAAGTATAGTGTAGGGTCACACTCGAAAATCATAGCTTGACCTTGACCCATCGACCCCTTGCTACCATACAGTTTCCAAATTTGTTGCTACTTTGCATAATTTAGACCCCAAAGAATGAGTTATGTAATATTTCACCATGATAAACAAGTTAACAAAATTAATTTAATCAAGTTTAAAAAAGAATTCTTTGAATCTTCTGTCGAGAATGCTTGTGAAAAATAAATTAAATGAAATAGGTTAGGGATAGGGAATTAATTAATTAGCAATACAATAGTGATTCAGAAGAATGCAGATTCCACATTATTGTTACTATGTCAAGCAAACTATGTGACTATGAGCAACCTTCAAAGATTATGTGTGTGAATCTGTGAATTGCTTGTGGACATTGAGATATCCTTCTAGCTTATAATTCACATACTTATCTTATCTGGTGATTTTGTGTTATTATTTGAGCGTTTGTAATAATTTTTTTGTTCAACACTAGTGACTACCCAACAGTGATGTGTTACAGTACAGTTAAGAAGTTACTTGTTATAATTTCATTTTATATTTTGTTCAATTTCTCAAATGTGCATGTTTGTACATATATATATTTTTCTGGTTGTATTTTTGTTGTCATGACATACCCCACCACCTGCCTGAAAAAGTTCTGCTTTTTGCTCTTGTTGATATGATCAATATTGATTGAAGTTTATTTGTTTAAACTGTTCTCATTTAATTGCCAGTGTTTCAAATGTTGTTTTTTTCTTCATAATTCTTAAAGAATAACAATTACTCATTACTAACTACGGTAGTGTATGTACAAACTAACACACTTTCATTTGAAATATGATATTAAATTTAAATTTACATGGGTGTTGTGAAGATTAATTTATATAGGATTGATGCCAATCATGCCATGCATCTACATGTACTATCCTCTTTGCTCTATGCACTACCCCACCCCCTGAAAAATGAGGGAATAACCAAAATCATATTGATTGAGCAGCATGAAGTCACATTAGGTTTTTTCAGTATGACACTGAAGATGGTGTGGGTTTTTCACACCCCCTCCTGTGTTCAAAGTCATCCATGAATTTGTATGTTAGTATTTTTACCCCCAAAATATAGATATTAGTAATCAGTGATAATATGGTCTCAAACTAAATGAAATGTAATTTTTTTTTAATTGCTGCTTTGTTTTCAAATATTGCAATTTATGAACCAGTTGTTTTTTGTGAAGTCTGTGCCATGTTGATGTTTAATTTCCTCTTTAATATTTGACTACCTTTATAGCTCTTTTTCGTTGATCTGTTTGACATCCATACTTTTATTTTTGTAGAATTTAGGTGGTTAAAAATATGCTACCATTAAGTGTTTGAATTTAAATAGTTTGATTTTTTAAAGAATATTGTTTAATAGAACAGACATTGTGTTATTTTTCATTATACATCGATAACTACAAAATGGCATTTCAAAGATTGTAGCAAGCCATGCTCTCAAAGCTACTTCTTCACTTGGGGTAATGGTTGAATTTATAAGTTTTTAGAGCTTGTCAGAGCTTTCCACTGCTTATGTGCTTACCATTTTATGTATTTCATGCATTGCCTGTTAGGACAGATTTTAACTACATACATATAAGTATTTTCTAATGGAATTGACTATTTTTATTACTCATTGTACAGACGACGATGATGATGATGATGATGAAGCTGGGCCGTCCGCAGAAGGTGACCAGGTGAGTATTTTCTGCTTTCTGTATTTTTATCCCTTCAGTAAATCTGTGGAATCATATAGAAACTCAATGCAGGTTACCTCAATGTACATGTACAGTACTATAAGGCCATTAGCTGCTTCTGGTGGACCCCTAGTTCTCATAATGTGTTTTTGTCTAATTGCATTGTATTGTTTTCTATTGATACTCTGTTGTGTAAATATTTTTATGTATGTTTTCTTTTATTGAGAGTGAAAATAAAGACTGAACTGAGATAGAGACTAAACAAAATTTGAAACTACTACACTCTTTCATGTCTAACATAAATAATATCAATGTGACAATATGCTTCTTCTTCATCTAGTAATCTTCAAAGGGCTATGCAGCCTACTATCAGGGAGATGAGAGTTTAATCTCCCTGCTATTATGAAGATAATTGCAATAGTAAAGTTTGTCACAGTTACACTTATATGCAAGGACTGCATTATCACCTTGCATAACACATCCATTTAATACTGCTTCTCGTAGAGCAAAGGTATTTTATAAATGAAAGTTTTTCCCCCAACAGTTGGAAATTATGTTTTCATTTTTGAATATTATTCTTTGTTCGTTTGTTTTCTAGAAAGAAGATGGGGATGACATCTCAAACTTCCAGCTGGCCTGGGAGATGTTGGAGCTTTCCAGAGTAATCATCAGCAAGTAGGTTCTTTCTATCTTTAGAAATTAAACAACTGGATCTTTCTATTCATTACCTCTTTTGTATTACATTCCAAGTAGAGCATATTTTTGTGTGAAATTTGAGTCTATCACAGGGAATGTGAATTTTCTAAAAAAAATTAAGAATCTGAACTGTATCCATCTTTAAGTAAAATCTGTGCAAAATATGAATATACCTAGGTGTTTTACAAAAGCAATCCAGATCAAGCCCCTTGTCGCCATTGGTGACTGAATTATATTGAACTTAATTTTTTGTTGTTGTAGGGGCCCTATTTATAAGCAATTTGCTTCTTTGTGGTCCCGATCATATATTTGTTTTGTATTTTGTATGTTTTATGTATTTCATTTTCTATTGTATGTTTTGCTTTTATATGCATATATATGGTCAATAAATTCAATTCAATTCAATTGGTAGAGAATTCATGTTTTTTTAAACATTTTTGAGCAAACGGACATTTGCAGTGTAGAAGTGTCTTTATCCATATTTTATTTTAAACATGGTATACTATTACCCAGTGCACCTAGACATGATACATTAAGGAGAAATTAAATTGTAGTTTTTGTTTGATTATCTCCAGGAAAGAGGATGAGGAGAGTCAGATGAAAGTATCTCAGATCCATCTCAAGCTAGGAGAGCTAGGACTAGAAACGGAACAGTACACACAGAGTATTGTAGACTTCAAGGCTTGCCTCGAGATCCAGAAGAAGTACCTGGACCCAGAGAGCAGACTCATCGCAGGAACGTATCCTTTGAAACATGACTTTAGATTCTTTTTAAATGTTTCTAAGGATTTTATATACCTCATACATAGATTGACATTCACTGATTGGTCAAAACCATATCACATGACAAGGAGCATTTCGATCTATCATGCGTCAGAGGGTTTGATAGTACTAGAACTCCTAACCCCTCTGTGACTTTTGCACACGCACAGCGTACAAGATTTCAAATGCGTGCTCAAGCCATGCAATTTGCGCTGGGCCGCACTAACTGCATTACCTTACAGCAGTACCTGTTAACATATACAGTATAGATTGGATTTCCGTATGTTGGATTTCTTTTAGCGTTGGATATTTGAAACTGTTTTGAGCTTCAAAATACTGTAAATATATTACTGTAATGAGCATATAGACTCTTGACATTAGATTTATTTTCTAGACCTATTCGTGAATCAATCACCTCAGGGATGATAGAAGGGCCGGTATGCCACCTTGGGAGTGATAATTCCCACCATCTTCCTCATGAGCAGTCAATATTTGTATACTAGTGATCGGATCCTCCGTGGAAGAGCATTCCAAAGAGATGGCGCAGCAGAAATAAACCTTTTCTCCAAGAGTAGACATAGTTCTTTGGACTGTTAACTGTTTAGTACCAGAAGAGTGGAGATGTCTGCCTGGGACATATTCCGTGATGAGATTTCGCAAGTACTGTGGAGCCAGACCATACATTACTTCCATGTGTGGAGTAAGATTTTGAGCTCTATTCTTTTGGATAATGGCAGCCAGTGAAGACTTTTCAGAACTGGGGAAATGTGGGAAAAGCGAGATGTTCCACTGAGCATGTATATAGCATGTATTCGCTTCCAAATAGAGCTTTCCTTGTGCAAATGAAGAGCTTCCTAAAATGATTTTTGTAGTCTCCTCCTTGTGACTACCTAAACTATGGCTTAAAATGTGGGTATTGTGTTCCTTATCAATATTCTGATAGTTCCCACGTCCAGAAGTGGAGCACCGGAAAAAATGGCGCCCAAAACAAAAGATGTAAAAAACAAGCATTCCTTCTTAAAAGGACTGCATCCGGTGCAAGTGATTTTCACTAATACAGGTGGTAATTGGTTTTAATCAGTGAATGTGATACCGCTGTGGTCGTCTAACTTCATATTTATTGTACAAAATATCTATAGGGAAGATGTAATATTACACAAAACACTGTATAGTTGATAAAATTTGCATGAAAATGACATTTTAAGCCAAAATACGTAAGTTTGACATTTTTCTGCAACAAAGCCTGTATAAACTAAAATCCCAGTCTGTTGTTTTATGTGAAATAAATCTATATGTTATATTATGAATGCCTTGGCTATCGAAAGAGTAGTATAAATAATACATTTCACAAGGGACTTATATATACGCCTGTCAGACCTTTCAAATTGCTAGGGTGATTATTATGTATTGCCTAGGTTGTTAGTTTTGCTATGAATAAAAGGTGAACATTTTCATCTCTATCCATAACATAAATATCTCTCAGCAATAAAATGAATGAATATTGAATGAATAAATAAATAGATGAATGGATGAATTTAACATGTAGCATTATGTAGAAGATGTGTGGGGGAGGGGGATAGTGCCAAATTTAGAGAAGGACAGGATTACTTTTGTTTTCAATCCACAACCTTTACGTATATGCCTATAGTTGTTCTCGGTATTGTCAACAAAATAAAGACAAGCTTTCAACCCTATTTGGTTGTTGAAGTGGCAAAAACGTGAAGATGATGCCCCCGACCCCATCAGCCTCTTTTGCGGCTACATTCATTGCAAAAACTGACTTGCCATGGAAGTGAATCGATGACTTCGTTTTCAAGATCGTTTCGGAAAGTTTTGTCTTTGAAGTTGGACTATATTATTAAATGCATAATACTGCATAATTTAGAACACATAGAAAAAAGAAAAAACACAACATTTTGAAGTCTTGAACAAAATAATGATCATTAACAGGAAACCACATTTGCGTCACATGTAGGCCTACCCTAAAATTGTAATTATGAAGATTACGATGATGTCGGCAATGATGATAATTATAATGACGATAATGCTAGATGACCAATATTGTGCCTAAAAATATAGGCCAATTTATTTTGTAATCAAGATTAAGAAATGTCGAGAATATAGTTTGCAGTTTAAAACTAAAATGAAGTGCTATTACTTTCTTTTCCAAAGAGTTCACTTTAATAGTGGCTATTGTTTTCCCAGATCAGAAAGAGGTGAATAACAGTGAACTGGCATTATTAGTAGGCCTACAGAGGCAAAAGAAGAAATAAAGAAAGAAATATTAACTATCAAAAGAACATGTAGATCGAATTCTACTGGGAAGCAATTTATTTGGCCTAACGTGTACCCGAGATGTTTCCCTTTTCTATACTTTTGATGCGCGCCCAGTATAGGGCGGAATTAGGGCAGGTCTAGGCGGAAATAGGCAAGGAAAATGCCTCACGCAGACGGCGCACTGCGGACAAACGCTTAAGATTTCAGGCTTAAGAATGGCATGGTTGGATTCGCTATAATTTCGGCTACAAATTGATATACATTAGCGCCTGTATAATTCATTTTCAGAGAAGTTAGCTGAGAAAAACTGCGTATCGGGCGGATACTGGGCAGGGTACGGTACTATTGGTAAGCTTACTACAGCAGTATCGACCAGTGCATCAGGTCCAACTTCGCGTAAAAAGGCTCTCGCTATATCAGCCTGATACCCCACTAAATCTTTCCAAATATTCACACTGCTTACAAATGTGTTTCACCGTGTGGTCGTGAAAGGTTTGAGATCTTCGGAAACACTAGAGCAATGAGCAAAACATCTATTTTTTGACGAATTTCGATAAGATTTTGCATCGACAGACATGATTACGGCAAACAAAGCGCCTGTATGTACACGTGACTCGCAAAAACGCAGTACCAAAGCCGGTTAATACAACTTTTCTGATTGGCGGACTAGCGATAATCTGTCATTTTGTCGATCTGATGGGCCAATCAGATGAGTTTATAATCTTAGCAACGTAAGTGGATTAATTACGCGATTTGATTGGACGATTTTATTGCAATAATATTAACCCTTTTTCATCAAATTATTAAATAATGCCCCAATTCCCAGTGTGGGAAAAAACAAATTTATTTCCTAAAAATATAATGCTTATTACTTAGATAAGTTTCAGGTAGTCACAACATGCGGAGTACAAGACAAGCGTTAAAATCGGCTCGCCCTATGGTCTATGGCTTGGCTGAAGTATAACAGCAATCGGAACAAATCTGAGTGTAACAGTTTTTTTATTTTGTTTTATCAAACTCCAGATAATGTAATAATATTCCACTAATGCTTATCCGAGGTAGTAAAAAGCAACAAATTTGGGATGGCTTCCATCCGCAGAGATGCTCTCGTACAAATACCATGAATTCAAAAAGTTGTTACTAAGGGCTTTTGGCAGAATAACGCTTGAATTGTAATCATAAACTTGTCTTGTTTCAAATTTAACAAACAAATATTCCTTGACCAAGTGTGACAGACATTACAACCTGGGCCTTGCTTGCACCTTTGACCAGAAGTTTGATGAATCTATTGAGGTGAGCTAATTTCTTTTTTATTATTCCAATAAAGATTTTAAAGATTAAGATTAGTTATGGTCATGCGATTGCATTGTAAAAGAAACGTTGTGGAATCGATCTTAAAAGGTTGATCATCTAGCATATTAGTATTGGTGTGTACTGCAAGGTTCTGGAGTCATCAAAATGATAAGAAATTTGGCCCAGTCTTGGTAAAGTTACAAGCACTGTACACAGAATGATGTATATGGGACTATGCGACACGTGCACAATATCTATCAGGTCCAAATCGATATAATAATTTACCAAATATATCAATTGGTGATGCTGCCGGCAAAATTTGTGTTCAATGGGTACCGGTAGGAAGGAATTTATTAAATGCTGTGTGCACCAAATTGGGTAGCTTAGCAGAGCTGGGGTAATACTGGAGCGCCTTGAGCACCTTGCATGGTTGATATATTTGCTATAAAAATATCCAATATTGTTATTAGCGCTATAATTCAAACGTGACTTATCTTTATTATTAGATTGGGGGGGGGGGATTAGTAACCCTCCAAAGATTGTTGTGCTAAATTTCTTTCCTCTTCACTTCCTTTTTTTTTGTACAGCATTACCGAGAATCCAAACAGCTCATTGAAAAGAGACTAGCTAGCCTGGAAAAGAAAGTTTCTGAAACAGAAGGGAAAGGAAAAGGTATGAATATCTAATTATGTTTTTTCTTTGTACCCCTTTTATGATACTGATTCTGCAAATAATTATCATAAATCCAAACTTGAAGCAAGGAGGGAAAAAAGGAGAAGAAAAAGCAGTGGTAGTGAGGTCAAGGTCAAAGATCAAGGTCAAGGTCAAGCATGCTTACTGTACTAATGTTTGGTTTCAGAGTGAGGAAAAGAAAGATAGAAGTATCATTTTAGTTGTCTTTTTAACTTTCTCACAAACATCATTACAAAAAGAGGGGAAACTTTTGATTTGTATCCTTGTGAAATCCTACAGTTTATTTGGAAAGACATTTTGTATTTGATTAGAATTGCTATTGACTCAAGCATTCATGCTTATGATAGTTGGCCTCTGCATTTTCTTGATTATTTGACCTCCATACTTTCATGTTTTCAATTATATATATATATATATATATATGCATTTTTGTGTGTGTGTATTGCAGTTGTCACTCTTTATGTAAAACAAGTATATTATATATAATTATTGTTATTTGAATTTTTTGTATTTGATTATTCAATAAATGCAGAAACATCTGCTTAAAAAAAAGGAGCGAAATACTTACATTCATTTATTCTATTTTCACAGAAAAAGCTGATGAGAAAGACCCCATAGTCTGTGCCCAGAAGGAGATTGATGACCTCACAGATCTTCTTCCAGACATTGTTAGCAAAGTAAGTCATTCATACAAGAAATTCTGTAATTATAAAAGATATGATGATACTTAGGTTCCTATTGCTTTACGCGACTGCTCTTCATGTTGGTGTGTGTGTTTGTATTGGGTCTTTACGGATGTGTATCAATCAGATATGATTATTTACGTCTGGGGACCGACCTTTAAACGTCACCTTCCGAAAGATGTGACTCAGTTTCGAACCTGCATCCTCTGCTGAATCAGTTTGTAACTTCCATTGTTAGCTGGATTATAGGCGCACCCCACAACGCCTAGTTGGTTATCATTCCTTATTCTTTTAAAATCAAATGTAGATGTTGTAGACAGGAAATGCAAAGGTTGTGGGTTCAATCCCTGACACGGCACTAATGTCCGTTGTCAAGACACCAATCTACTTTTGCCACTCCATACCCAGGAGAGAAATGGGGACCTGGTAGGATGACGAAAGCCTTTGTGTTAGTCATTGCCATATGCCCTTATGGTGACCATATGGTAGGAATACTCCCCAGGAAGTGGAGATGGTGCACACTGTGCATGAATGAATCCGATAACCTGCGTGATAATAATATCTGTAAAGTGTTTAGAGACAGTATTCCATATTAAGGGCTATATAAAATCAGATTTATTATTATTATTATTATTTTTGTTAATAGCTCGAGGATGCCAAGGAGATGAAGCTTCAGGCCGTACCATCAGACGGAGCAGGACCTAGCTCATCGTCGTCATCCTCTGCCTTCGCCCCATCATCATCTGGTTTCGATTCACCGTCTTCTGCCTTTGCCCCATCATCATCAACAGAACCAATCCAGCAGGTAGGTTCAGGCCTGATAATTACCCGATTTCAATCTGTTTCCCAATTATTTTTTTTCCCCTTTTTTTTTTAAAAACGTTTTTCTTTTGCCAATTTTTTTTTTCTTCCCGATTTTACCACCATTTTCCTGATTTTTCAGATTTTCCCCTTATATTCCACAAAATGTTTCCACATTTTAAGGGGAAAAAACACCTACCTCTGTAGGTTACATGATGAAGACCATTTTCTATGGGTAGTGGAGTGTGTTGGAAGGGTTTTAGGGCACCCTAAGCAAATTCTGAACTTCGATACTTCAAACACTATATCTAACCCTAAGCTAAAACCCAATAGTAAAAAAAAAACTCGGATTCTAGTTTATCTCTCATGTAATTAACCTATAGCAAATGTCGCAGGAACAAATGCCATGTCACTGAACAAAGATTTGTTCCTTTTGTGTAGGCCATTACGATTCTTAAATTTTTTAAAGATTGTCATCCCATAGTGATGAAAATATTATTTCAGATTAAACAGACCTCCAATTTCAAGTTCTGATATTTTAATTTCCTATTGGAAAGCTTGTAGAAGTAATTTTGATGCAACCTAAACAAAAATTCATATGCAAGTCCTGTTTCCAAGCTTCTTAGGGCAACTGGGCTGAAGCCAGGGTGATTGAAGCACGGTACTTTTGTACAAAGTCCCCTTGGATTAATATGTCCTGGGGGGTGAAGATTGACTTTAAGTTGGACTTAACTATGACAGGCCATTCATGCCACTGGTTGCTCTCACTATTCGTCTCTCAATTATGATCTTTAGAAAATATTTTTTCCTTCAATAATGAACTATCAAAAAATGAAAAATACTGTAGATTTTTGGCCATGATCTGTACGTCCCTTGAGAAACTAATGCCAGGAATGGTTAGATAAACTAGTGGCATTAACAGCCTGCCATATATTAGTCCCAACCTAAATTCAATCTTAGTCTTTGTGAAACACCCCCTGGATATTTAAACGTGTTGTGCTCTGCTGGATGGGTCATGAAGGAGTTTGAATTCCTGCCATGGCAGTCTTGTGTCCTTTGGCAAGACATCAATTTTTATTTTTCACGCATGAGGTGAATGTGCACCCGTTATTGAATTTTTGTTATGCATTAGTGCTGGAGGTAATTATAAAATATGATACTTTGTATTAAGTGCAGTAGTTTCACTAGTAATGCAAGTATTATGATAAATTTTAAAGCTACGTAATTTCTATCCTTTCAGATCGCAGTCAAGAAAGCCGACGGTGCACAAGTCTTGGACATCTCACATCTGGTCAGGAAAAAGGTTAGTATACATATAGATGGACAACCCTAATGACTGGGCAGAAATTTGTGATCCTTAGAAGGGATAATCATAGTCATAAACATAGCTGCCAAGCATTCCTATTTTGGAGGAATGATTCCTATTTTTTTGGCCCTCAAGCGATTGTTTTGAACCCTAGATTCCTCTTTTAAAAAATAATATTCTGTGTGAAAAGTATACAAAATACAAAATTTGATATATTGCGAATTTTTGCTGAAAGGTTGGCAGGTATGGATAAATCGTTGAACCATTTAACAATAGGATACCAGACATACGGGTCAAATGCATAGGAAGAGTGGGGAAATAGTTTGATATAGCTAGCCTGAATATGGGCATTACATATCAAGGTGCAAAATGGAAAAACTGAGCTGGGCAGCCAATACCTAACACACAGATTCAAGCCTTTTATTAACCGGGCGCCGGGCGATTTTTACCCTACGGTCCCTGACTTTTGGCGCCCGGTAAGACGGGGAAAATGAGTACCGGGCGCCGGTCATTTTTTATTTCTGGCGCCCGGTCTGGGAGAATTAACATTTTCTGTTTCATAAACTTCCACATGTCTAGCACTAAATGTTCACAAATGTGACAAAAACTTACTTGATACAAGTTAAACGTGGACTGAATGAACCCTAACAAATCATTATAATGAGAATCCTAATTAAAATCGCCCAGAAACAATTGCAGCACGAATACGAGCGGCCGCTATTTCCTACTCCTAGCGGAGAACGGAGCACACAATACAGGGGATGTACACCACTCAAAGACGAGCGCATTTCCCCAGCCCAGGCCATGCATACACACACAAATGACATCAGTGCTGTACTGCAGTACACACACAGTGTCAGTACAAGAAAGTCTCGATGTAACTTCCAAAAATCCATCCCAAAAGCCAAATTTTGCTGTCAAAAATGCGGAATCGGAGCCATATTTCCAAAGCTCACGGGGATTAAGCCCAGTTTTAAGAAACAGTTTCATCAAAATAGCGCTAAAAATCAAGAAATCAGCGATTTTATTACCAGTTTTTTTACCTATCGCATGCCCCTCGAATGTAATGGTATCTTCAAAAAGGCAAATGAAAATCAAAACACCGGATCTGCTGATGCATTGACTTTATGTACAAAGTTGATTGCAACTCCAGACTTGCCTTGATTCAGCGGCCCTCGTACTCATTGACTAAAATAATAAAATAATGGACTTTTCTGATAAAATAGGTAAATATATTTAACAAATCTTTTTTTTAAATTTTCGAATTATTGTTATTATTATTATTATTATTATTTTTTTTTTTTTTTTTTTTTTTTTTTTTTTTTTAAGTGACAGGTCGGCCGTTCTCAATGATTGAATGCGTTTTTATCCAAAGAAACATGAATGCAATAGCATTTTATAGGGAAAATAACAAAAACGTAAAACAGGCATAATCTTTTTTTTCACCTAAAATATGTTTTTTCAAGCTGAATAATATGTTTTTTTGAAAGCGACAGGTTGGAAGCTCTGCATTGTCATTATAGATCTGGTTTTTCTTAAATATTTTTGTATAGAAATAATTTAATTCCCCCCTTCCCAACATTTTTAACATTTAACGGCATGAAAATAGTATTAAACATGAACTACAACAACTACAAATGACAGATTTATCTAAGGTATGAGTGATTTAATATTAGAGTGCTCAAAATTTAAACTAGAAATTCAACTACCGTATGTATAAATAAAAGGTAACGTTTAACAAATAATTTAAAAGAATACGGTACATATTTTCATCAATTTTGGAAACGGCTCCTGGTCCTGGAAAACGGCTCCCGGTTCCCCAAAAAAAATAAGGACCGGGAGCCGCTTTTTCAGATATTTGGCTCCCGGTCTGCTTTGACTTAATAAAAGGCTTGCACAGATTGTTCAAGGAATTTGTTCAGGGAGCAATTTACCTATGTTTTAGTCAAGAGAGTGTTCAAAGGGCACAGGTGTTGGGCATAGATCTGAACAAAGCAGTCAAGGCTAGAAGTCGTTGTAGAGTGTACCTCACCATATACTTCTATATAATCTTTTTAACTACAGTCAAACCTGCTTTAGTGACCACCTGTCTACAAAGACCATCTGTCTACCGGGACCACATTTTTTGTTTCCCTTGAAAATTGTTTCTCATTGAAACATGTACTAAAGGAACCTGTCTACAAAGACCTTTTTTGTGTTTCCCTTGGGTGGTTGCTATAGACAGGTTTGACTGTATTTGTTTATGCATGCTCTAAAGATTTGTGTCATATATTCATATTATGATGTGTTAATTGCTTTTGGCATGTTGTTTGCGTATTTTTGGCATTGCTTTGTTTGAAACGAGTTTGGCTGAGCTAGAGTTATGTTTCTGTTTAGTTCTGAACCAGAATGTGCATGATAGCCTTGTTTTGAGCTTGAGTGCAAGAAATGGCCTGTTCCTTCTATCCATAATTCATTGTGTTATCCCATCTATATAATCATTATATTATTCAGTTCATTCATGATATCAATATTCTAAACCATTCATTCTTCCCATTTAGTTAATCTATCATATCATTTATGTTATTTATTTACAACTAATTGGTTCATCTATCATTTGCATCATTAATTCTGACGACTGATAGTCAACCTGTCCTACCACCCATCCTCTCCAACCAGCGCTATAGTACTCCTTAGAACTATAAGCTTATATAGATAACACACTCAAGAAAGAAAGATTACAGAGTCAGGACTCCCCAATCCTCCCCCCCCCCCTCTCTCACATGGTGCACCCACAAGCCTACTGTGTATCATTAATCTAGTTAGTCTATCCATACCATCTGAAACACTTCTGGTAATATAATTTTTGTGATTTTTTTTTTTTTTAAACTGCCACTTATATGATTTATGCTAATCATTTTGCTATTCATTTATTTAATCCATCCTTACTCTTCTTACTAATGCATGGTATGTTATGTGTTTGTTCCGCTATCTTGTCTCGTTCTTTGTTATGTTAATCCACGATAAACCTGACAGAATTGTCCCAAACCACCACCATCACAGAGAAAACCAGAAGAGTCCGATGCCGCCGCAGCCGATTCCAAGAGAAGTCGCCAGGAGGAAAACGGTGAGAAGCCTGCTGTCAATGGCTCTGGAGATTCCAAGGTTGTCAATGGCAACGGTCACATGGCCAACGGCGTGATGAATGGGGATACGAACGGAGACAGCAAGCACTCGCCAGAGAAACCATCGGTGAGTATTAGCAATGGAAAATAAGGGATGACTGGCTAACTAACATGACTTACAATGGATGGGACTACAATATTGAAAGATTGAATACTGGATAATAAGCAGCTCTGTAAATTTTTGTGTGATGCTGTTCATTGAACTACCAGTATTGTTATACTAAATTTCCCCATTATGGAAGTAACTCATATAGAGACTAGTTCATCTCTGTATGTTCCATTAGAATCCTTAAGTGACCAAGGATTTTTTTTCCTTTTTTTTTTTGTTGATTTGGCTGTTGGGTCAGTGGGTAAGAAAGTTCAACCTTTAGACACTTAGTCAGGTCAAATCTATGCTCAGACTGTCTACCCCCTCCCCCTCCCTCCCCACTTCATGACATACATGATGTACATCATTGTTAATTCATCCAAATAAAAAACAAAAACAAACATGAATTTACTATTTCCCTTGTAATGACTGTAATGTCTTTAAATTTTCCTTAATTTTATGATAATTTCTATCGGCCAAATCTCCAAATCTTATACATTTTTGTCAATTTTCTCCAGGAGATCAAAACCAAGAAGTTAGTATCAGATGGAGCAGCCCCTGCTGCTATGGAAACAGCTTGAGGATGTGGGAAGACCAAGAGATTTCCTGTCATGAGTTGAACATCAAACATTCCTCAATTTTTTTTTGTT
This sequence comes from Strongylocentrotus purpuratus, assembly GCF_000002235.5. NCBI lineage: Eukaryota > Metazoa > Echinodermata > Echinoidea > Camarodonta > Strongylocentrotidae > Strongylocentrotus > Strongylocentrotus purpuratus. The sequence continues at coordinate 9,755,543 of NW_022145609.1, forward strand.
TCAGAGAAAAACTTAAACAACAATCATGAATACATGACTTAATTTTCTTAATGCATGGGCAGCGGATTTTGTTTTTACGCACAGCGTAAAATCTTCAATATTTGATGCTAAGTTTAATGTTTCAAATACAGAATCAATGTGATTATTGGTTTGATATCAGTTACAGAAAAAAGGCGCAAGTTATCAATTCTTCTCTGATTAATCTTGAATTTTGTAAGAAGGATAGGAAGGAGAATCCTTTAATATTTTGAAAGAAGTAAAATGTATCGGAGAGCGGAAGTAGTCTACACACACAAAGAGTGTGTACAATGAAATTGTTTCTGTTGCACAGTTCTAATGCTGGAAGTGGCAAAGAACTAAATTAGCCGAGTGGAGAAACCATTTATTTTTTTTGCTTTTGGGACATGCATACTACTCTTTTCTTGACATATCTTTAATTTGCAAAGCCACATTTTGTAGCTGCAGATAGTAGGTTAAGAGAAGAAGAAAACAAATCCTGTAAATTATTTTGTACATTTTGTATAGTTTTATGTTCTTGTATACGTCTTTGTTCATTGCGTTTCCATATCTATAAATATGCCAAGTCACTGAAAGCAGCATTTTCACCTTTACATTTAAAAAAAATGATAATGCATAAAATTGAGGCACATTTCAAATGTCAAGTTTAAATGTTTTGAAATAGGTACACAAGATCTTGTATACAAAAGAAAATTTTGAACTAATTTAGTCTGATTGGTTGACAGATTTTAGGCATTTGAAGATTAATGCCATAAAATGCTTTACAAAAACAAAGAATGAAAAAAATTATCAATAATATTTTGCTAAATGATGTTTGTGGCATCTATTCATTTTCAAGTGGAAAAATTATGTATTCAGGAGAAATGTTTCATGATGATTTTGTCACAGTGACATGTGATTTTTGTTGTGCAAGCCAAGGAGGCTAGAAAATATGTCTTGATGCGGTCTTTGTGAATGTCATTTTCTATGTTGGAAATAAAATGATAATGTACAGCAAATTTTTCCCATTCTTTTTGTTTGTTAAATTCCTCCTTTGTGTGTAAGTTTTCATACTGTCTGTGATTTGAAAAATTTTGCAGCGTAGTTTAATCTATGGATGTGGTGCTGGCTGCGACCATTTCTTGAGAGAAGTGCATTGTGGGTGAGAACTCGTTGAATAGTTTTTAATTCTAGGTGGTGATGTGAAGTTATTGTAGGAAGGGTAGCAAGACATAGTGGCGTTAAAAGGCACATCTGGAATGTAAAAATTGTGGTATTGGTGACTCGGATCTTATGTTTGAAGTTGGTAAATCTGAATGACAGTTTTTGTAATTTAGTCTGGTCATTGTTGTAGAGGTATTTTACCAGCACTCTTCTTTAAAGACATGGTTACATTTCTATACCATCAAACAATAATTTTAACAATTATAGTATTATGGTAAACATTTTGCATGCCACAACATTTCAATCAGCTACCTTTAAAAGTCGAGTGGTATTTTGAGTGTTGATGAGCTGCTCAGGGTTGGTAAAAGTTGGTAAATTCAATAAATGAATGGGAACAAGTAAAGACTGAAAAGGTAAAGAGGGCAGATGTTTGTTGATGTTGAATGAGAAAATGATAGCTAGTTACAAGATCTTTCTTATAAACCCTTATTTCACGCTCTTCCGTCCTTTCACACCCCACCCCACACCTGTGGTCACTTTCTCCTCGTCTTATCTCCCATTTCTTACCCTTGCCTCGATCTCACTCCCTTTATTCCATTCTCTCTCCCTCCCCCTTCTCTTCCTCTTCTTCTCTTCCTCTCTCTCTCTAATAAAATAAGATCCATTTGTTTCATCTCGAACAATTTTTCTCCACAATCATGACTCGTCTTTCATCCTTCCAACCCTTGTCCTTTTTCTTTCTTTCTCTCTCTTTAATTCCCCCTCTCTCTCTCTCTCTCTACCTACCTACCTATATGTCCCTCCCCTTCTGTCCCTTTATTTCTCTTCTACTACTAACAAATTACGCCTAACTTGTACAATTTGGACTTTGACTATGTTCAGAGGGAACAAATTTCATGTCATGATTAAAAAAATGACACATGTACAGCTTTATATAATGAATAAGTTTATATGAATAAATTTAATACAAATGCTGCTCGTCAAATATAGTTGAATCCAATTCATATTTACCATCAGTATGGAAAATATAAGAAGACGTATTTATTTTTTGTAGTTTCATGTACAACAGATACAGAACTAGCACAAAATGAAATAAAAACTTGTTTATTCCTATATTTTGCTTCAAATAAAATCGGAATTTCTTATCTTCAACATTAAACTTTGAAAATAAATCACAGTCAAGTTTGTAGCTCTACATTCTCATCATTCAGAAGTGGAATGTAATACATTTGTATATCATCAATGTAAATATTACCAAGGAGACCAGCACCAGACCCCCCCCCCCCCCCAAAAAAAAAAGTATATTACCCCAAATGATTTAAGGCGAAGTCCAGCCTGACATTAAATTTGTTTTAAATAAAAGAAGAAAAATGAGAGAACAGATCAGTAAAAGTTTGAGTGAAATCCGATTTGAATAATAAGAGAGTTATGAATTTTTGTAATGGTATTCTATGAAATACAAATTGGCAACAATGGGACAAACCTTGCGAGGCCCTCTCAAAAATGCTCTGTACAGAAAATTTGTAAACTTTCATTTTCTTAGTTATTGATGATGGAATATATTTGTTTTAATACAGGGGTTGTATAAATGTACAGAAGACATATTTGCAATAATTATACGTAGGGGGCATGTATGACTTAACCTTACTTTAGGGAAAAAAGATTTTTCTAAACTTTTTTAAATACGGAGCGAATTGGAAGGATCTCACAAGATATGTCACAATATGTGTTTGATTGATCAAAATTATGATCTAAGACAATAGACTATTATTTGCTATCCCAAACTGACATCACAACAGTATTTTCTTCAGGCTTAACTCCTGAATATTAAGTAAAAAAAAACTTGGGCTAGAGTCTACAGGAAATCATGTTACACTGAAAAAAAAATCATATCCAATGGTTTAATCAATAGAAGTTAACCTGGTAAATTGTGAAGATGTAAAATATGATTTTGGTGAACATATCTTTGATTGACCCTAGCCAAAATACCTAAAACAAACTGGTTGTCCTTTCACACACAAAAAACATGTTAAAACACATGAATACTGTAAGACTCATTATTCAGTGTTTATAACTACATGGTCCAGCTCCTTCAGGTTAGGCCCAAACGTATATTTTAATAGCTTGGATAAAAAAAAAATTCAGGCTAGAGGTAGTAATACTATAATGGGTCCATTTATATAGCACAGCTACTTCATTGTATATGAATATACTCTACTGCGCATCATATATATCATTACCCTGGTTGTAGCTGAGCTGCCATAATAAGGCGCTAAAGCATTCAAGGAATTCTTTCCTATTGGGTACCCATTTACTTCACCTGGGTGTAGAGTGGCAAATGTCGATTAATGTCTTGCCAAAGGACATTGGTGCTGCGGCAGGACTCAAACTGCGAACTATGTGATCCACAGTCCGGTGATGTATATATCCACTAGAGTAGACCACGACACTTCTACTTTGTAGGTAATTCCTGTCTGGTCACCCATCTATATCCTCAACTCGCCATCAACTTAATAATCATATCCATCTTGTCCTTATGCAGCGTGGAAGTCTTGGTGAAGGAACTCTTGGCCACAGCTAAAGGATAGTCCTTCCCGCTCAGGTAAAGCTTATTGGTCAAATGACCGATGCCGTGTCGCTCCATGCAAGACTCTGCCTGGTCCAGCTGTCCTACCCGACTGGTAAGCTGTCCACCTTGCTTCTGTCTAGTTGTTGAATTTTGCAGTTGAATGGCGCCCTCTGGTGTATCTGTTGACCCGAATCTTGCGATGAAGGCTGCCGTAGCAAAGCCAGTCATGAAGGCATCAAACCCGGCCCGATGACTCCCGCTTTTCTTTGGTACAATACCCTTTGGCTCTGTCCTCTTAGGCCCATCGGCACCGTTTGGTAGAGGACCCGACTCAGTTGCACCTTCAGTATCATTTGCCTCGGTAAAATCAGAAGGTTTATCACCATCCACCACTGGAACACTTTCTTCACTAACTGCTTCGTTTCCTTCAGGTGCAGCGCCACCTCCGTTCATGTTCCCCTCTTTTTGCTTTTCTTCTCCCTCTCCCTCTCTCTCTTTCATCTTTTTTTTATCAGTCTCTCCATCCACGACATCCACTTCTTGGTTTCTGTTCTTGCGATTTCTCCTTCTCCTCTTACGCTTACGCTTGTCCTCGACGATGATCTCTTCAGCGTCTAGGATTGCGTTAGGGTCATGCGACTTTGGACAGTGGATTCCTTTGCCACAGCATCCATGGGCCTGATTGATCATATAAGAATGAAACAAGATACATGAAGTATAATCTGAACTGTTAATAGAACAGTGTACAGGTTTAAACAATGAGAAAGTTTTCCCATTTGGTGATATTTTAAAGATATAATTTGACATAATTACAAATCTCAGATCTGATCTTGAAAAAAGAGAGAAAACTTTGAGAAACTGTTCAGTAAATTTGAGAAAAGATATAACAGTGATTACACTTTTCAAGTAATACAGCATTCAATGGGAGACCCTTTGGCAACTTTGCCAAGATTTCCATAATGATCATAATTTTTTTAAACTTATTACTTTTATGAAAAGAAGGAGACAGAAAAGGTTTGAACGATTCTGAAGCCACATGTCATACAACAGTGAACCTCTATTCAATGCCCATAATGTCCTTATCAAATGACAAAACTTAGACCATTTTGGTCTGGATTTTCTGCCCTGCTCAGTGCTCAAAATCTGCTTTGCACTTAACCTTGATACAACAGATACTAATACTGACAATCAACCACATACCGCATAAATTTCACAAATCTCTGTAGACTTGTTTCCAGGAGTTCCTCCGTTTTGCCTCTCTTCAAAGTCAGGAGGGAGCAGGTAGCTCTGGTATTCTACAGCATTCATCTCAGGAGAGTACTGGCAGAAGACTACTGATGCATGGTGGAGCCCTTTAGTCTTTCTTATGGCATTGTCTCTTTGACTGAAATAAGAAGATGCAAAGAAATTAATCTACTCTGTACAAATGTCAAAAAAAATTGGACAGGGCATATAAAAAGCACTCTCAAGGATTTCATCTTAAATTTCAATCACTAGTTTATAAAGTCTTTAACATTACCTCCCTAAGTCTCAGCTTGATGATTATCAAGTTATCAATTAAATCAATATTCTTTTTTTTTTTTTTTTTTTTGAAAAGGGGAGGGAGGGGAGGAGCTATTGATCACGATTGGAGGGATTGCATATGAAGCAAAAATGTGATGTATTCTATAAAATTGTTTATAAATCATGTGAAAATAACAACGATATTATCACACTAGCAAATAAAAAGGCCCTACGATATCAAGACTATAAATTCCTAGATCTTGATCCAATCGATCCATAGCAAGCAGGTTTGGGCCAAGTCTTACAAAGAGTTGCGATTGATCCAAATCAATCACAAGTTTGCAGTCTCCTATCTCTTATATACATAGTTGCGATTAGATGCTTTATGGTTTATAAATTGGATAGATTGGTATTGATGCCTAGTACCAAACAGCAATGCTTTTCCTGAAAGTTAAACCCTGGCATTGTGCTACTATATTGTTTTACCAAAGTGTATTGCTCACTAATATCTAAGGGATCATACCTTTTCCTAAAGACATATTCCAGGTAAGACGAAGGCATCCTAGCTTCATACTCTGCCACATACTTGGTGTCTATGATCCCGCCAGAGTACATCTCGTAAAGATCTGCAATGAACTGGGCACTAGAGGGCGGAAGGTCTGTATAAAAATTCTGGTACAGGAACACAAGGTCTACGAGACCATTGTGGAGGGTCAGTGGCTTCTTTGAAGCCAATATGTTGTTAAAAAGAAGTCGCAGTGTAGGCCATGATTTGTCCTCTTTCTGGTAATCATATATGAAAGAAAGCGAGAGAAAGAGAAAAAAGGTTTGATATCATCACTTTTTTATTTCAAGGAAACTACATTACATCTCAACAGTGTACAGCAAGAAAACTTGTAATGAAAAGCCTCATATCAATGGGTAAGCTTTTTACAGCACCCTCGTATCACCTACTATTTTTAATTTTAATTGATAAGATAATATTGTAAAGGTTATCATTTAAAAGGCACACCTCTAATCCCTATCCCGTACCTCTCTACCTGAAAAGAGTATAATACAACAAAAGATCTGTCTCTCTCTCTCTCTAAGTGCCATATCGATTGACTTTGGCGATCATGCTGTTCCACAACCCTCGGTTCCTAGCCTTCTCTATTAGCACCACTCCCAGATCTTTCACTCCTCTCTCTTCCAACAATTTCTGCAGAAGATCATCCCAAGAAATAAGTCAAATCCATGGAGATGACTTACCCTGTCTGGTCCCCTGCAGTATGGCACACCGCAGGAATACTGCTTGTTGAAGTCAAAGCCATGTCCCACCAAGAACTGCAGAGCTCCTGGTTCTACCATATAGTCCTCGTTACACAGGGTCAGGATGTTGAAGGTCTGGGCCAGGAACTTCTGACTGGTAGGGCCTGGCCCTGGTGTCTCCCCTGCTGGACCGGTGTGGTGGTCCTCCTCCTCCTGGATCTTGAAACAGGATAGTCCTAGAGAAAGGATGGACCTAGTCTTGGCAACCTCGGCAATGGACTTGTATCTATCCTCAATGGATCTGTGGAAAGGAAACAGCAAACAAAACATTCAAATAGTAGTTACACAATTTTTTATAAAAAACATAACATTAACAAAAAAAGATAGAATCATCATGACAAGAATATTAGGCAATACTAGACCTCTAAATGAATTTACTTTTAATGCAAATTTAAGAAGCTATCTAATTGAAATTCCTTACTTGACAAAATTGCAGAAATGGTTTGAGATAAAGATAACAATCATTGTGTAATTGTAATAATTTCTTAATGATTTGCCCCTCATCGAATATTGCTATAAAACTCAACTGACAAAAAAAGAAACAAGAAATAGGTCTACGAGTATGAAATATAGACTATGTTGTTCATGAAACCAAGCAAACCAATCTTCGCATATTTAATACAGGTTGCAATTTGATTAATGAATTATGAATATATTCTACAACCTCAAACCCCATCAATCATCATCAAAAATAATGTATTACGGAAATATAAACGTGTCTTTATTATTATTATTAATTTAATAAATGAATTCATTAAACTGAAAAGGAACACGAACTTAAACAGGTGGGATCAAGCAAATAAATAATCATACTTTGCCATAAGTTTTCGCCTATTTCCTAGACCACTGAGCTCTGTGTCAATAGCAATATATGATGCCGTCTGGATCGCTAAATTGATGGCTGGCCAGAAATCTTTGAAATTCTCCCGATGAACATCGATAATGGGTACATTTAATGACATCTTGATGTGAATTCGGATCGCATGCCCAGTTAACTTTACTTGCCAACGTTACTTTTAGAAACGCAACCAGATTCAAGGGTAGACCTTCTTCATGTCAATTGAGATACAAAAAAGAATATAAATCAAAATCAAAATCGACGTATCATATATCAATAAGGTAGTTATTATTAATTATATTACACATGAAACAGGCTTAAAGTCAAATGAATAGAGAGAAGAAACAAAGAATTGTTGTAAATTCTCAATAGCCATAACAATGGGACCCTCTTGATAAAATGGAATCTGCCGGGATTTTCCCTTTCAACAAAGCGCGCGTCGACTCGAATGTTGTTTCATAACGAAAAATATCTCGCAGGAGTTACACGTTGGACAGGTGCATGCACATGCACTGACTTTTTGAGGAGACCTTAATCGAGTATTATGTTGCTTGGACTGGTGTGAGACCAGGAGACAGAATTTGGAAATACCTGAGGATTCATCACCCATCAACAATAGCAACCTTCAGGTTACATCCCCGACTTCTTTCCATGATGAAGAAGGCATCGAAAAACAACAATAATATAATTGGTAGGTTTTCTAGATTTGCATTGCATGATGCTGAATATTATATACACTGAGCTGAGCTATTTAAATTTTAGTACTCGACAGTATTAAATTCTAAATCGCTCAGCTCAGCTCAGCTCAGCTCAGCTCAGTATATACTGGAAAATTAAATATTTTTTTTCTCTTTCATCATTTTTCCATTCAGATACACAAATACGGGGTGCTATACACAGCTTCTCACAGACTGAAATTGAGTCATTGCGGAGGAAGTTATTACAGTGGTATGATGTTAACAAGAGGGATCTACCATGGAGAAATGTAAGTTATTAATAAATTTATACGCCACACCTGAAATGCCAAATAGTAGGACAGATCAATCCATCGTGGATTGTACTTTTTGAGAAGGAGGAGGAGAAGAAGAAGATCTCAAGCAGAAGGAGCTGAAGAAGAAAATATCAAGAAAAAGAAGAACAAGAAGAAGGAGGAGGAGGAGAAGAAGAACAGGAAGAGTAAGGAGGAAGGAGGAAAAAGAAAAGAAGAAAAAGGAGGAGGAGGAGGAGGAGGAATGATTATAATTTTGATTACCAGTAGAACTGGCTGTAGTCGATCTAAATGTAGTTATTTCACATCCTAAACTGCAAACTGATAGACATGTTTGTCAAATCATTCTATATTTCACATTACATTAATTATTTTATTATTTTTGTTTTCTTTCATTTCAGATAAAAGGAGAAGATACAAATCATAAAGCCTACGCTGTCTGGGTTTCAGAGATTATGTGTCAACAAACACAGGTTGCCACGGTTATAGATTATTACAACAAATGGATGAAAGTAAGTACATTTTTCTCTCCCCCCTCCCCCCTCCCACCTCCTGAAATAATTATGAAAGACATTGAATTAAATGATACTTGTAAATTGTGATAGTGTATTGGTCTATGTAGGCCTACAGATCTAGACTGTTTGTCGATGAAGATTGAACATATATACTTTCTTAATTCATAGATGATATATGGATGAATCTGTGGTCTTCTTAAAATAATTGTCTGTTCAAGGAATGGAATGAAAAGAGTGAAATATCATAGAAAATACATATATAAATAGCAATGCATCCTATGATCAAGATACATGATATTCCAAATGATGCCATTTCTATTGAATTCACTTTTTTTTCTTCAGAAATGGCCAACTCTTGAATCTCTTTCAAAAGCATCTCTAGAGGTGAGACCAGTTTTATTACAAACAGTTTAACATGGGTAAAGAAAGGGCATAGCCGGGACTCAAACCAAATTTTTTGCGAGTATATTTGTGTTGAAATGGTATTATTGTTGTCACTAATAGTGATATTTTATGTAGTCTATGTTTAGATGATAACCTGATAATATTTGCAATAATTGTCACTATCCAGCACAAAAGATGATTGATAAGTCTGGACAAATAAAAGACAAAAGAATAATGTAAGATTGACTGGGGCCTTTGGCATGCAGTGTCATGTTAACAGTATTAAGTGCTTTAGTGCTTGCTGTATGAACGCAGATAATACCACTGGGGTGGAGAGTTGTATACATTTCTAGTTTGATAGAATATTCAACTGGGTGTTTTGTTTTTGTTGTGTACTGACTTACTGCAAACAACTTTTTTATTTGTTATTATTATTTCTTTATTGCAACCAAAACTTCAGGTTGGATTTCAAATAAAAATAAAAATACAAACAGATACATATAACAATGGTAGAAATAATGTACAAAAAGTCAAAGAAACTGTCAAGTCTCATACTTAACTATATGAATAACCATGTGCTACAATCAAATTAATACAAATCATAAAGTAAATTTAAGTAATCTCATGAGTACAATATTTCATAATGAGTGTATACAGCATCAGAATTACTTAGGGTATGTGTGTCTATAAATAAAGCAGTATATTATGAAATTGATGATAATAAACTTGGATATAATATGTGTTTGGACTTTGGACATGTATTTTGATTGATAGGAAGTACGAGAGGTCTGGGCAGGTCTTGGGTATTACTCTAGAGGGCAGCGTCTCTTTGAGGGAGCCTGTAAGGTTCAGAATGAACTAGACGGTCAGATTCCAGGAACAGCAGAACAACTGCGGAAGGAGCTACCAGGTGTCGGCCGTTACACTGCAGGTGCGATAGCTTCAATATCCTTCAGCGAGGTTTGTGAACAGACTCTTTTCCACATTTGTTAAAGTCTTTATAAATTGTTAATGTATTTATGCTAGTGGACGATGAACTTTTTGCTACTGTTCCTGAATGAAATGTTTTTTTTATGCAAGTGGAAAGAAAATAAATAAAGCTTGAATCTTGAATCTTGAAACATACAAAGTCAAAATGTGCCTTATCTAAAGATGTGAACATTAAAACTGCCATTTGTTCCCTGTTAAAATGTAGATCTAATGTTTATGAGCCAGTGGACTGCATCAGATCTATGTATCAAGTTGTTGTTTGTTATATTGACACAATGCTAGAAATTACTTATTACCAGCCAACATAATTTACTTGACTGATCTCTGAGAAGTGTCTAACTTTTGTTTTTAAGCGGCCCAAAAATTTTGGAGAGGTGTGCAGTGCTTTGTAACTGCAAGGAAATGGCGCTATATCAAATATCGTTTGGATTGGATTGGAGATGTTGCAATTAATAGTTTGGAAAAATACATTTCATTCTATGACTATTCTCTACTTTTCCTACAAAATGGAATACATGTTTATATTTTATCACAGAGCTAAGACAGCATGCTTTTGTCAAATTCATGTAGGCACTTTGTGTCATAAACTACAATTCACATCACAATGAAAGTAATGAAAAATGAATAGCAAGTCGAAGCACTAGTAAATTTCATAATTAATGATGTGACTCTAACATAAGCAGACAATCTGTCTTTCTGATTTCTCACAAGGCTACTGGCGTTGTTGATGGCAATGTGATCCGAGTTCTCTCTCGATTGAGGATGATTGGGGCTGATTCAACCACTCAGAATGTCATGACAGCAATATGGTAATGCTGTAATGGTGATTTGTATAAATCTGTAATATGGATGCATATTTCAATATTGATCTGCATATTGTAAACCTAGTCCTTCAGTTTATCAAAATATTGAAAATACATACACTTGTGTTGTTTTTTGTTTTTCTATGTACTATGGTTATTGATAACTAATGTTTTAATGAGACAGCCCCTCCTGTTGACTAACTTGACATTTATCAAAGATGTTGCAGTTTGCGTCTTGTATCTAAATTACCTTTTGATTACCGTAGTACTCTTTAAGAAATGCCAATTTTTAGATTTGACTAGGACCTTCACATATTGATGGTAAATAGAGCTATCATCAAGCTTTAATATACCCTCTCTTTAAACATCTAGTAAGCTCTTGATGTTAGTGACTATCGATAGTTTGAAGTTAATAAATAATACTGATGATATTAACAGGCACATTACTTAAGGTGATAAAATTATCTTTGATATTATGATATGTTTCGTATAGTCACTGTTAGATTCTAATTCCAATTCCCCGCCTCCACCCAGGGACCTTGCCAATACCATCGTCGATCCAGACCGACCCGGAGACTTCAACCAGTCCATGATGGAGCTAGGAGCAACAGTCTGCCACCCTAAGAGCCCCCAGTGTCCCTCCTGTCCCGTCCAATCCCACTGCAGGGCTATACAGCAGATGGACCAGCTGACCAGAGACTTGGCCACCAAACTGACCAAGAGCAATGGTCAGTCCTTACCAGAAGAGAAGGGTGTCGTAGATATTGAATGTGGTAAGGAAATGAGAGATCTGTATCCTCTTCTTTTTATCATTTTATTTTTATATTACAGTGCTTGCTGAACAGCCCTCTATTTCAGAAACTAGATTTAAATTGCAAAATTACCGAATGAAATCTACTGTATTAAACAAGTTTAATTTTATAATCTGCAAATTTAATTTTTGGATGGGTTTCAAGTGAATTTGGTCAATGATGTACGTTGTTTCAAAATTGCATTGGTAGTGGTGTTGTGGCCTACACAACCTATATAACTGGTATAATATCATTTCTGGAAAATACATTTATCTGTTTGAATGTACATGGTGTATTATTTTTAGTTTTCTTCTTCTTTTTCCCTTCAGATAATTGTGTATATAGCTGCTGATGGTTGTTCATTTTTGGAATATATGCATTTTTATGAATGTACATGATGTATTATTTCTAGTTTTCTTTTTTTTTCCCCCACATTATTGTATACATAGCTGCTGATGGTTGTTCACTATGCATGGATGGACCACTGGATGCTAATTTAGGTGTGATGAATTACCCTAGGAAACCAAAGAAAAAGCCATTGAAACAGCAAGTTGTAAGTTTGTTGTCAGTTATATGCATTTGCTTCATATTTTATCTAGGCAATGAAGTTTATCCTTAACACATATACAGAGCTACCAAGTATCACGCATTTCGAGGGTCTGAAAATGCTCTTACGCACGACGCGCATGCTAGATTTTGAAAAAACACTATACCTTATACATGTGTTATACCCTCGCACGCGCGCTCGCGTGCCGAATCATGAAAATGTCACGCATTGCCGTTCTTTGAACTTGGCGTCTCTGCATACAGCAGTTGCACAGATAGTTCCAAGTAATATTAACAGTGTATGTTGAAAATTTAATTTGCCCCAAAGTTTGAGGACTGTATGAAATGACATGTGTGTCAGATTACTTAAACGTTTATTATTATGCTTACTTTTCTATATGTGTGTGTGTGTCTCTTGCTCTCTCGATAATAATAATAATAGTCACATTTGTATAGCGCTTAATACAATGTTTCTAAGCGCTTTTAATACATTGTAATTATAACTACCCCGGTCATTGCATTCAATTGCTAATGATAGTGCGTACGCTCACTCCCTTAGGAGTATTCCGGCCACGCGCCATTTTACAAGCACACACATGCAAATGCAAGCACCCTGCCAGGTACCCATTTAACACCTGGGTGGAGAGTGGCAAATGTTGATTAATGTCTTGCCAAAGGACTCTATATAGTGCCGTGGTGGGACTCGAACCGTGGACCTTGTGATCCACAGTCCGGTGACATATCAACTTAACCACGACACCTCAAATTACTCTGTTTTTTTCTCTCAAAACTTGATCTTTGCTGTGATGTATAAGCGCTCTTCATTTGTTTCAATTAATTCTCCTCTATGTGATTGGTTAACAATGCTGAAACTAAAAAGTGGACTAAAATCCTTGTAATTTCATTTTGCATTTATTTGATTGTTACAGATTGCTGTATGCATTGTGGAGAGAGAGACTAACGATGAAGAGGAATATCTCATAGTACAACGACCAGACACAGGTACTTTTTCTTTTTCACCTCACTCCATTTTCCTGTTTTCTATCCATCTCCATAAACATTAATATTTTCTCTTTCTATGTACTAGTACTTTATCTATCAATATTTTTGTGAATCCAGATCACACTAGGTGCTGACCCTGTCTGACTATCATGCAACTATTCAGTTAACTGTAATACTTAGAACCAAGCAGCATGGTGGTGAAATACATCTGGTATTCCATCGTAGGACTTGACAAGTCATAAGTTATCGTCTGTGCAAAACTTGTTGTGTGCACCTTTAGTTAATGGAGACAGATGTGCAAACACCAATAAGAGAAGTGTTAGATCAGTCCAACTTCAGATTGTAATCATTAACATGATTTTTCCTTATCCTAAAATATAACATAGTGTAACGATCCACTCCGCGGTCGTGACGTAACAAAGAGGCCTAACTTAAATGATTGTTGTTTTCAAGCGCGTCATCATACACCGACGCACAATGTTTACGTTAATAATTTGCATACGAGCGCTTGACATTTGAATCCATTATTGAGATGCTTTAAGATGTTAAACTGTAATTGTTTATCAATATATTACATGAATTTGGAAGGAAAGTTGTTTAGACAATGTGACTTGTTAATATTTACTGCAAATGATATGTCATTCAGAGTGTTGTATTTAAATAATGGTAAAATAAGAGACTTACTTAGATATTTTGCTCTGAACTAGCACAGTCTTTATGTTAAGTCCATTTTCGCTGCGCGCGTACTTTCCAAGATCGCTTAGCGCATCGATTTCCCCCACGTCCGCATTATGCCTTTATAACCCGTAACATTTCTAAAACGCGGAGAGTTGGAATTGGACGCTCGTCGGAATCAGAACTATTTAGTCTCTCCCTGGAAATCCCCCCCCCCCCCACCTAAGGACTTGTCTTGGAATTGGGCGCTCGTCGGAACTGGTACCACACATAAGATCTCTCTCCCTCCCTGGAATATAAAGGTACACAAGGAAGTCTACGCTGGAATTAAGATGCTGGAATTAATGAACCACTATTATTAAGATGCAGGAATATTCTAAGTCCACCTCTCCCCCTATGATGCTATGGAATTAAACTAAGACGGAAAACTCCCAAGTCCCATAAAATCCCAATGAATCATTGTCCTTCACTTTATTACATGTAGGCCCTATTCGAATATAATAACGACAATCGTATAAATTTATTAAGTATAACTATAAGCACAAGGTATTTGTGACAGTGGTGATATAAAGATGTAAATATTTGAAGTACATGCATTAATAAAAGCTGACCATTTTCTTTTGTCTTGAAACTGAAATTATGAGTCTATAAACACTTTGTCTTTCTTCTTGACTGGTGCTCCCTCATAGTCGTATATTTCGACGAAACGAACGTAAATAAGTATTGTAGCTTCCCCCGTCTTTCCTCAAATAAAAGATAAGATCTAATTACTCTAACCGCTTGGACATTATAAATAATGTCGGCTGACGAATATCCTGACAGATATAAAGAATCAGTTTCCCCAGCTGGGAATGAGAATAATCCCGACGTAGAGGTCGAGGTTGGAGACGGAGGCGGGGGCGGCCGCCACAATAGTTTTCAGAACATTGCTCTAGCTCTAATTGATTGCATTTTGTTTTCTTTTTCTATTGTAAACAATTATCAATTACTAACCATTATTTCTTAACAAAAAATGATGGGTTCTGTGCAGGTCTCCTGGCTGGAATGTGGGAGTTTCCAAGTATTGAGATTGCAGAAGAAACCTCTCGGCAGAAGAGCAGAAACAAGATTGATTCCTACCTTAAGGACACCTTGAATATGACCTTGAAGACTGTCAAGGACAGGAAACACATTATTCAGGTATGCCATGATCAGAGGGGTGTTCGCAAAGATCCTAAGTCGATCTTAACGCCAAGTTGGACTTTGAAACTATTTTGTAAAAGGCATAAAATGTTGATTCAAATCATTTATATTTTCTATTATCAAGGAGATTTCATGTTCTTGATGTGGAATTTATGAAAAGGCTAAAATACTTAAAAGTTTTGCTTTTGACTTTATTTTATTTTAAGGCTACAAATGGCTCTCCATAATGTTTAAGTCCAACTTAGAGTTAAGTTTTACTTAAGATCTTTGTGAAACACCCCTTGTGTAATAAACATTTTAGGATTGATTTTCCATTCACTTTTGGTTTGGATCCACACTCCATTATTTTTCTCACCTTTTTTTGGTCTTAATTCGTCTATAAATATTCTTAAAATAGACATCATTGTTGAAACATACCATATCCCTATTTATAATTCCCTATTTCAACTTAAAATGGCATTCTTATTCTTTGACTATGTCAAAATTATGCTTAAAATAAAATTGCAACTAGCTTTGGATACAGGGATAGTATTTAAGTAACCATAGCTATGTCCATTCTAAAAATAACATCAAACATGTGTTTGAACACCTTGTTCAAAAGGATTTGGTATAACCATTCTTAAAATACAGCTTTCATGATGTAATTTAAGCAGCCATCCTGTTAAAAGATGATAAGACACACACCCTCACTTTATGATCTTCAGCATTTCATCCCCAAATTGTCCCATCAGTGGCTGTAACAAGTTAAAACAACTGTTATAAGCTACTGAAATCGTGGAATTTGATTGTCTAAGAGCAAATTTGTCATAGAAATTTAACGTTTGTTATCGATAACAAGTTCTATGAAACGGGGCCCAGGTTACACCGCTGGAGATAACCACACATAGCCTTTGATCGCATGCCCCATGATCTTCTCCTCAATAAATTAGCTAAGAAATATAACATTCAAAGTAATGTTTGGGAATGGGTTAGTTCTTTTGTTTGTGGGAGGGAACAAACTGTCCAGTTCCGAGGATCACGGTCTGATTGGTCAATAGTGACCTCGGGAATACCTCAGGGAAGTGTATTAGGACCACGGCTATTCAATTTGTTTGTTAATGATATCACCCATGTAGTCCAATCGAAATGTGTGCTTTTTGCTGACGACACGCTTCTGTACCGCATAATTAGAAATGAGACTGATATGCAAATGCTCCAAGCAGACATTACTCATGTCATAAACTGGTGCAGCATTAACAAAATGCAACTTAATGCTAAGAAAACCAAAGTTCTCAGAATTGCCCCTCGTAAGAGAAATGTCGAAAAGACAAAGTACACCATTGATGATAACACCCAGGCCCAGGTTACACCGCTGGAGATAACCACACATAGCTGCATTACTATCCTGGCTGTATTACTATCCTGGCTGTGTATTAAAAGCTGTGCTATTGATTCTCAATATTTCAAACACCACTGTACACAACTCAACTGATTTCACTCAAAATCAGTACTTCAGTGACAATTGATGACACCTAAATAGCAGTAAAATACAATTTTTCAACTTACCGATGTTAGAAAGAATAATTCAAAAGTTCAAATTGTAAGTCTACTGTCATACTTGCCGATCAGCCACATCGGCATGATTGTGTGCATTTGTGTATAATGAGTGTATTGACTATCCAGTGCTAGAGGTCAATACGCATTAGCTTTGCTGGAGTGGAGATAACCATTTCCCTTTCCTCTCTCCCATTCTTAGTTTGTTCACATGTTCTCCCACATCCACCAAACCTATGAGCTAGAAACGATGAAGGTGGAGGAAGAGGACGAGGAGGAAGAGGAGGAGGAGGAGAAGGAGAAGGAGGAGGAGGAGGATGTATCTGAGAAGTCTCAAAAATCAGAAGACGTTCCCCATCATCAGTGGGTTTCACGAAGTGCTTTCGAGGGTCAGGCAGTGTCTGCTGGTATGAGGAAAGCTTTTGATGCGTATAATGGCAAGACAATTAAAAAGGTAACGATATATCTTGAAGGTACAAATCTAATTGTTAAAGTTCAAGTTGACATTTGTTCCATTCATTTATATAAAAAACAAATTTTTCCTTAAAAATACTGATTTATAAACCATAAAATTCTGAAATTCTGTCATATGAAGGTATTAGATTTGGCTTTATACCATCCATGTCATAGTCTAGCAAGATTACCAAGCCAAGCAAATATTGTGAAATATATTTAATTATCACAGCCATTATATAAAATGGTTATCATTATTTCAAAGACCAAAATTTATCAGTTTTATTCTATTTTCTAATCCTCTATACTTTGTACGATTTCTTTCTTCTTTGTCTTTTTTTATCAACAGAAGTCTGGAAAGAAATCTAAGAAATCGGAAATTGAAGATGGGAATGCCCCCAAGCAAAGGAAACTAGACACTTATTTTACAAAGAAAGAAGAAAAGACATCAAGGTATTTTAAGAAAGAAAAAGAAGACTCTTGACTTTTCCCTTATGGCAGTCCAAAAAATCTTCTCAAGGTCAACCCTATTAGTCAGAGGCATGGGTGGGGGGGGGGGGGGGGGCAGGGGAAGGCTAGACCGAAAGCTTCAGTCTCTGATATTGACGGTGTTCCGCTGAGACTACATCTGGCTCCGGCCTCCTCGATAAAGAGACTGAAGTACCTGGTACGGGGTAGTCAGTGGAAGGAATGGGTTAGTTCGGCTGGACCAAGAGGAATCAGGGGCTACAATTTTTTCTCACTCTTTACGTCTTCATATATCCACTTTGGCTGCAATATTACACTCTATGTTATTGTGAAAAATAGCAAAAAATGAAATATTCAGTTTGACCTAATTAGATAGCTTGCTCATTTAGCTCCTAAATTAATTTTTAACTCGAAAAAATTGCTGTCCACATGAATTGTTGTCCATCTAGATTTTAGTACAATAAATATTCCAAAAAAAAAGTTTTCGGACATCAAATAGCTACGTACAAGAACAGCCTGGCTGACCTATTGATAATTTAATATTCATCAACCTAATATTGAAGGAATGATCTGATTGGCAATCGGCTTTGTTTTGGTACATTGACCCGGGAATATATCAACCGGGTCATGTCATAGATTACAGTTTGAATACATTGAACGGTACAACTCACTAGTTCTGAAATGAAACTGGATAGTTGGCAAGTTGACCATGAGATGGCGCTGTGCAATAAATAGTATGCTAGGGCAGAAAGTTCACCAGTTCAGTATCACTTCAATTGATGTAAATAAAATTTTAACAGATAGGTAATGTTATAGCTGCACTAGGAAGACAATCAATTTCCAACCATTTTAATCAATTTTATATGTACATTGTGTAACATTTACATTCGTGTGTGAGTTAAGCCACTCTAAAGTGTCCGGATGGCCGGGAGCCCCAAAAGTTTGATGGCAATATTTCACTTAAATTGTATCATAATGTGAAAAAAGATGTCATTTAAGACACATTTCTGCAAGGATTTTCAAAACTAGTGTGTTTGAAGTCAAAAATTGATGACAGAATACAAAATTTAAGTTTTCTGCGTACATCAGAACCCAAATTATGTATTCTTTCATCAATATTTGTCTTCAAACACTTTTTTTCAGGGGAAATCTTTGCAGAAGTGACATGATCCTCTTCCACACTATGATACAATTTAAGTGAAATTTTGCCATCAAATGTTTTACGAATCTGGGGCTCCCAACATTTTAGAGGGGCTTCAAGTGGATAAAATTGTTAACCAAGTTATATGTTGTTTTGTTGTTATATTTTTTGTATTTTGTTGTATTTCGTTGTATTTTGTTGTACTTTTGTTGTTGTATTTATTGTATTGTTGTTTTATTAATTGTAGTTTTGTTGCATTTTTGTTGTACTTGTTGTATTTTGTTGTATTTTTGTTGTATTTGTTGTATTTCTGTTGTATTTTTAAAAACCATGATTCGTTTACCTGGGCATCACACTGCAAATTATTAGACTACTTACTACTAACTCATTGTTATAGGGAGTAGTAGTTCGATGGCACCTTATATGTATCTCCTTGGATGGATATATGACAGTTTCTTTTAACTCAAATTTTTATTGTTGTTATTAATTGTAAAGAAAATGTGATACTTAAAAGTGTTATTGCCTACACAGTATTTTTCCTATCGTGTATATTATTCATTTGTCTCTGCCAAACAGACTGAGGATACAATTATTTTTAATGTAATAATGAATGTAATTTAATTTCCTCATGCGGGCCTAGTTTTATTTAAGTACAAGGTTATTAAGTATGAATCATGATTCCATGATGTATATGTTTTACCCTAAGGCCTAACAAAAAAGATGTTGTATTGTCCTTTGCGACCGACCCAAAAAACTTGAAATCCACAGTTGGCTTTTAAAAAAAGGTTTTGTTTTTTGACCGTTTTTTTTAGAAAAAAATTGTATTACCGGTAAAGCATTCAAAACTGAAAAATATTAGCCCAAAGAGGGGGAAAAAAGAAGAAAAAAAAGTTAGAAAAAAAAAAAGATTTCCGACCGACCGACCCATGTTTTAGCACCTAAAGGGCAACACAACATCTTTTTTTTTTGTTCGGCCTAGTGGTGCTTGTTGAAACTTTTTTGAATTCATGTTAAAAGAATGATTTTTTTTGTTTTTTTTATATTTATTTTTGTATAGATGTAAATAAAGTTTAAGCAAGAAGACACTGGAAGAAGATATAAGAGCATCTGGCACCATCCAGATGGATGCTAAAGACCGGAAGACTTGAAGAAGGGCCAAAAACAAAATGAAATGTCCAACTCAAAAAAAGTGTGGGAAAAGCAGATGCTGAACAATTTATGATGATGGTGGTGGTGATGATGGTGATGATGATGATGATGATGATGATGATGATGGAGATGTTGATGATGATGATGATGATGATGATGATGATGGTGCTGGTGGTGGTGATGATGATGGTGGTGGTGGTGGTGATGATGATGATGATGATGGTGATGATGATGATGATGATAGTGATGGTGATGATGATGGTGGTGGTGGTGATGACGACGATGATGATGATGACGACGATGATGATGATGATGATGGTGATGATGATGATGATGAATTGGCGATGATGATGATTATGATGATGGTGGTGATGACGATGAAGACGATGATGATGGTGATGGTGATGAGTACAATGTCCCTGTTCTTCATCAGGACTTGTAGGAAGCACACAGACAGATGTACATACATGTAGTTGAAAAAGTTGTAACTCAAATATTACGTGCAAAAGTTGTGTGTGAATGTAATTCAGCCATTATACTTAGAGATTAAAGAATAGCCTGTATTTTCCTGTTATTACTAAGACTTGTAGCATTTGTGTTATGAATTGTAAGAATTTTGGACTGTTGTATCATGTATGTGCTATGAAATCAACATCTTTTCATTCATGAATAAATTATTAACAAGTGAATAGAGATTTGCTGTATTGGGGGGGGGGGGGGGGGGGGGGAGATTATGTGAGAACATGGTTGAAAATAATTTCTTTCATTTTATTCAGAAATGAATTGTGATAATGTAATTAACATTTGAAGTGTGAGAATGTTTTGGGGGCACATGCTTGGACAATATTTTTTAGGTACTGATCATTGAAATCCAATCATGAACTTTATTCTTGATTAAGAAAATCTTCACCGATTGGCATCTTCCCAATATTACAGATTTCAGTCATTCAGTCATACAGACATTGATATGATAACAAGGATCTATTTGACCTGTCCAAAATTCCTCATCACTTTCACTCAGGAAAGGTAGAAATGTCAACTTAACCCTTTGCCTACAGGAACAGGGTAGTCCCTGTGTAAAGTCAATGGGAATGCAAGAATTCAGCATTCAACAAGTTAATACCGTGTATTTCAAATGTATTTGCATTTGTGTACCAAAGTACAAATGTATTTGTATTTTTTATTTCAACATTTGTAGAAAATATTGTCACTCAGGTTATCTGCACATTTCTATATACATGTATTTTTCTTAACCATTTTTTTAAATGAAAATAAATATGCAACAATCACGATGAAACAAATTAAACATTATTTGATTGTGTACTCCTTTCCCTTGTTCTTTAGATTGTAGATACATTGAGTCAAAGTGTAGGCCCCCGTGGAGCTGTGTAAGCTATTAAAGAAATGTAGATCGTGCTTTGTCTGACAAGGCTTTGTCAATAGACCATTTTCGTAACAGTAACCAAATTTAATACATGTTGTTGAGGTAGAGGCTACTAGAGGGTAAACCATATCTGGCAAAAACTTATGTATGCCGTTTGCATTCTGACTATTGAAATTCAATTACATGTATTTGTATCAGATTAATTAAATAATTTGTGGCAAGGCACTTCACAAAGTCATATGCATTAGATTTGGTTATATAATGAAAATGGTATATTGCCATGATTGACGTGATCCATTGTGCAATCAAAGTTTATGATACTTTCATGTACTACATCTCACCTCTATCTCCTTTCTCTCAATTCTCTCTCTTTTCGTATTTCTCTCGCTCCCTCTATCTCTCTCTCTCTCTCTCTTTCTCTCTACACACACACACGTACACACATCCCTCTCTCTTTTTCCCCTCTCTCTCTCTCTCTCTCTCTCAATTAAATGGAAAGTACAATTTGAAAGCGAATGTCTGTCTCAAACACTCTACTAGTATTATACTTCATATGATTACATAGAGTATAAAAGACGCAGAAAGTTGAAAGTCGTGTGTGTGTGTTGAGGGGGGGGGGGGACTGGGACATAACGGGCTCGGCATAAATTTATAGTAGAAAGAAACGGTTTAACACAATCATCTATTTGCATGCTGTTTGTTCTTAGTCTATATTTTGAAGAACATGGGAAATACTTTTACTTTCTTGATTATTTGATCAACTTACGGACGTGACGTAGTCAATCCTTCGTTCAAACATCTTTTACATCATGTGTATTTTGAGACCTATAGTTGTCTGTATATTTGCTTTTATTATCACTGAGCTTAAAAACAAGTCCTTTAGATCATGTTATAAAAGTACCGGATTGGAATGAGCATCATGCAAGAGACATATGATGAAGATGAAAGAGAGAGAGGGGGAGAGAGATACTTTTACGTTCTTGATAATTTTCGATCGACTTACTTGAAAAGATGAATCCAGGGGGGTGCGGACGTCAATCCTTCGTTCAAACAACTTTTACATCATGTCTATTTTGAGACCTATAGTTGTCTGTATATTTGCTTTATCATGATCACAGCTTGAAAACAAGATCTAGGGGGTGTTTCGGCGGTTTACCCCCCCCCCCCCCCCCCCCCCCCCTGGGCGGCCAAGTGAAAACAAAAAAGTAAAACAGTAAAACGGCGCGATTTTTGGAAAATCCTGGATCCGCCACTGGGTCAACCCCCCCCCCCCCCGGCAAAAAGCTAGATCCGCCCCTGATTAAGATGAAAGAGAAGGAGAGAGAAAATTGAGGGAGATACTTTTACTTTCTTGATAATTTGATCGACTTACTTTAATTCGGGAAAGAATGAAATCAGGAGCGCGCGGACGTGACGTAGTAAATCCTTCGTTCAAATTACAACTTTTACATCATGTGTATTTTGAGACCTGCCTGTCTGTATATTTGCTTTAATTGTTATCACTGAACTTAAAAACAAGTCCTTTAGAATCTTGTGATAAAAGTATTGGATTTGATGATGAAGATGAAAGAGAGAGAGTGAGGGAGAGAGATACTTTTACTTTCTTGATAATTTGATCGACTTACTTTAATTCCGGAAAGATGAAACCAACGGCGCGCAGACGTGACGTATATTAGTCAATCCTTCGTTTTAACAACTTTTGCATCATGTGTATTTAGAGACCTGCCTGTCTTTTTGCTTTTATTATCAATTAAGTCCTTTAGATCATGTGACAAAATTATCGGATTGGAATGAGCATGCAAGAGACACAATATGACGAAGATGAAAGAGAGAGAGATGGGGAGGGAGAGAGAGAAGGTGGAGGAGGAGGATAGAGGGGAGAGGACGTACAAGGATCACGGAGTAGAGAGGAAAGAGTCCCGAACTCAGAGGGGAAGAAGAAAGAGAGAGAGAGAGAGAGAGAGAGAGAGAGAGCCATGGAAGGATGGGCAAGAATAAGGAGAGAGGGGTGATGAGATCGATATAGGGGAATGGAGGAGGGAAACGAAAGTGAAGATTGAGAGCAAGAGAGGGAGAGAGAGGTGGGAATTGAGGAGGGATCGAGAAGAAAGTGAGGTTGGAGGGGAAGAGGAAGAGAGAGAGAGAGAGAGAGAGAGAGAGAGAGAGAGAGAGAGAGAGAGAGAGAGAGAGAGAGAGAGAGAGAGAGAGAGAGAGAGAGAAGAGCTGGTTGTTTGTGTTAGTAAACTTCATCGCGTTGCCCATAGTTACATCGTGAATTGGCACTCTACAGTTTTGTCAATTTTGCATGGCCTCAAAACAGCAGTTACCATTACGTAGTCTCAAATTCTTTTGGTACACTAAAAACCAAGTTGTTTTAAGAAAGCTAAAGCACTTCGATTTGCAACGTGTGTTCATTTTGGAACGCCATAAAGAATGAAAATCAAAACATTTGTTATCTCTGCAAGCGGTTTACAAGATATTTATCAATCCTTTACCATATAGATCCAGAACCAGATATAATTATTTACAGTCATCATCATGTTTACAGTCATCATCATGTAAATCGTATAGGTCATTTATAAAGTTTATATATATCTATTTTAAAAAAATTCACGTCAGTACAATTCCGCTACAAATACCTTTTGTTTTTTATTCTTGTACTTGTTGTTTCAGTGTGATGTAAAATGGTTTAATAACGTCAAATCATTCAAACACTCAGCGTGCACGTATACCATTATGAAGATAACAAATATACTTACAATTTTCTAAAATCAAAATGACGACTAATCGCCTACTGCCAAAATTCATGGTGAAGAAACGTTATCATAAATGGCATCATTCAAACACTATATTTTAATGAAAAGTGTTCCAGTCATATCAGATAAATAGAAGGGAAGTGTAGAATTGTCCTTGTGTAGAGGCATCATATAGGAAACATTTTTTACGGGAATGGCCGGGGTTCAGACTAAAAAGATCGGTATATCACGCAAAACAAATTATGAAAAAATAATTTTACTTTTGTTTGTCTTACTGCCCACAGTGAGGATTTTGATTGCTTTATAATAGGACTACCGAATGACAGTCAGGGGCGGTGGAGCGTATTGCAAAGTTTGGGGGGGGGGGGTAGGCCGGGTAGCAAAAAAAAAGGGCACTTTTTGGAGAAAACAAAAAAAGTGCGTAAGGCGCTAAGGTTGTTTGTTTAAAACAGCACGAAACGATAGTACCCCTAATTAAAAGAGTGCATTTCCACTCCTCTGTATTCTAAGCATCATGATAAAGAGAGTGAATTCCTTATCATTATTGAATATTTTGGATAGATTAGTCAAATTTGTTATTTATTGTCAGCCATCACACATTTTTGAAAACACATAGCAGGTCACATGGCATAGTGCCTCATTAACATGTCGCAGAAGGGTGATCATCGTAAGTTTTGAAAACTATGTGTAGGCCTATGTGGCATAAAATACCATTCGTACCCTCCCGGGATCTGATCCTTTGCTTATAAAATGGTTACCGACCTTTGTAGCTCGGTAAATCTTGTAACACTGAACAGAAGAAGAATCAAAAGATTCATTTTGTTACTATGGATCACCAATGTTGATCTGTGCAGGGGGTGAGACAAACTAGTCTCATCACCCTGATCTAGCTCGGTGTCATGCACAGCTCATTCATTAACGATGAATAAAATACTTTTTCTAGTCATCTATCTCTCTTTCTCTATGATCTCTTTCTAATCATTCTCTCTCTCTTTCTCTCTCTCCCTCTCTCTCTCTCTCTCTTTCTCTTTCTGTTTCCCTTTCCATTTTGCTCTCAATGATATAGTTTGGTCCTATACCTAACCTTAGTGTACAACGTGATAAATATATTATTTCGAAGATGATATTCTCTGCATCGAAATAAAGAGCAAGGGTGGCCTAGCTCTCTAAGTATTTCTGCTCACCTTGTGACTGTGTTATAGTTATTTTCGGTTTTATTATCATTATTCTTAATATTATCATTATTATCCTTATTATTATTATTATAATTATTATTATTATTATTATTATTATTATTATTATTATTATTATTATTATTATTATTATTATTATTATTATTATAATTGTTATTATTATTATTATCATTATCATTGTTGTGATAATTATTATTATTATTATTGTTGTTATTATTGTTAATTGTAGTTTAATAGTCCGAATGAGAACGACATACATAAGTTTTTGCCAGATATGGGTTAGTCGTAGCGAAATTTTTGGGATAAGAAAAAAATAAAAAAATATGTCCTCTTACCCAAAAATCGTGGTTCTAGATAGGGTGAAAGGGAGTAATGCCCAGTAATGGAGAAATAAAGAAAAGGGGGAGGGGGACAGACCCTGGAGAGAGAGAGAGAGAGAGAGAGAGAGAGAGAGAGAGAGAGAGAGAGAGAGGGGGAGGGAGAGAGAGCAACTGAAAAGCAGAAACAGAGAGCGGTTCTGCTCGGGGCCATTCCAGTAGGCAGACATGGCATAAGAGCATGGAAATATAAATGAGAAGAGTGTTCCAAGCTCCACTTCATCGACGGCCCTCGAGACCGACAGTCTACCAGATTGGCAGCCCATGAGACCGGCAGAGCTAATAAATATAAGGGGAAGGTAGAAATGTGTCAGTCTCGTTGCCTGTCGGTCTATAGAAATATTTTAAATGTAGCAAACTCTTGGGAAATGCACAAAGATGTGCCCTTCCAGGCTTCCACGCCACCACATTTCGATGCTTCTGTTATAAATTTTAAAGACAAGGGCTCCGTTGCATAATACTTGATGGTATCTTTGCCATCCAAATGGTAACTACCATGGAAACCTTGATTTTGATTGGCTGTTGAGCCCTGTTACCATGGTAGTTGCCGTTGATGGCAAAGTTACCATCAATGGTAAGTTTAATGCAAAGGGGCCCAGATGTAGTATCAAACTTTTTAACATTCAGCCATAAAGTATATAAAATTAATTAATTTTGTTCAGAATGTAAGAATTTAATTCGTTTATTTGACCAGTCATTGTTGGTATACACATAAAAGGTTGTCTATATTATCTCGTATATTTTGTTGCCGGGGCTACATAATGAATGTGACATCACAAACCTTTTCTGGAATGCTAAATCTTTTTTCTTACGTCATAGCGGAAAGAAAGAAGACTTAAAAAAACCCATAGAATTGGCCCCCCTTAAAGACGTTGTTACGCTTGTAGACATACTGCAAACAAATCTATAATTCTTTTTATTGAAAAGACCGTCACGTTATTTGCTCGAGACAAACTATGCTCATCACGACATGAACGAGTGATACACCTCTTTCATGACATCATAGTACCCCTGAGATCATGCCACGCCCATACATCTTCGGAATACCCCATGGATGTAGCCTTTCATCTAAGCTTGGGTACTTTTATTTCCGACCTATAAATGAACACGGTTTTATTTATAGTCTGAATCAAAGAGTGAGAAGAGTTCTTTAAAACAAGAGAGATGTGAGATGATGGTTAAGATTAAGATGTTAAGAGAGATCAGTAAAATATTGAGCAGACAAGATGATAGTATTTCGAGGAAGGGTTCGTTTAGATGTATTTAGGTATTACAAGTTATATTTCTGTAGTGAAAATGCATATTGTATTTATCAGGCGTTACAAGGTCAGGCAAGGTATCCAACCATGCCAGTTTGTATTCTGTTAATGAAACTGGTGAATGAAATGATTCATAATTTTTTATTAGCATTATTAAAGAAGTCATTTCCCAAAATCAGCCTTAGACAGTCAACCGGTTCACTGTCATATTCATATTTTTAATGCACAGTTTTTGCCCGAGGCTTGCCTGGCGTTGCAACAAATAATGTATGCATACTGGTTTCCAATAAATGTAGTTCATTTATTCATTGATAACAGGTAATGGAATACCTCGTAATTAGGTCCCCACGAAAGAAACATCCATGAAATAGTTCATTTTTGGAACAGTTTGAGCGCTGCGATAATTCAATCACCCTCGCTGTATTCATTCAAACGTAAACTCAAACTTCCTCTTGGAATCATACGCATAAGGCACATTATCGTTATTTTTTTAATTTATCTATGTCTGTTTTCTTTCTTTTTTCACCTGTATGAATTGTGTATAAATAATATATGTCCCGGATTCGTCTCTCTTCATTGCGTTGGAATTGTTGATACAATCATTAGTATATGGGAACCTATATTATACAAGCATTGATTTTTAATAGGATCCTCATATTTCACGTTACATATTATAATTTACTGCCATCATTGTTTTTTTGTCATTATGCTTTATCTTGCTGACTATTGATAATTATGGAGACTGTTATTTTGTGGAATGTGAAACAATACAAATTAAAAAAATATATATATTACCGGTCTATTACAAGCCTTTTCCATCACCCTTTGAAATTTGTGAACATTACAAAATAATGACGTAATCCGGACATTATTTTTCTTTGAGATCCAGAACGATATGGTATTGGATTTGAGCTAGACAATTGAAATTGACCTTGAGTTGATTTTTAAAAGTCTTTGCGAGTCGTGTTTAGAATAAGACGTCTTCGCCTTGACATCAGACTAACTCTCGAGACAAGATTCACTCTACCGTGAAGAAGTTTGCTGAGAAGTTCATTACATAACCCTAAGAAAATTCGTTTCACGCATCATCCCACTCTTGACTGTCTCTTCGTCAATTCGTGGCAGTCTGTGGCAGTCTCCCCGTGCCGGTCGATCATCCACTGGAACCGGTCTTCTTCAAGTTCTTCTCCAATCCCGTTTTGAGCGTTCTCCATCTCATTGCGTCCTTGATCCGTGGTCATTGACGATGTCGACCAAGACCATGACTACCCTCGATGTCTCGTACATTTTGAACGGGAGACAACCAGGGATGGGACAGTCCTCATCCATGGCATCCCGAGGAATCACTCGTCAAAGTAAGTTAACTATAGTTAACGCTAGCAGTCGTTTTGCTTCATCATTCATTCCTATTACATTACCCCTTATTCCAATTAAATTTAACATTCTCCAACTTACAATCTGAAAATTTGATTAGGATACGAGTTATAAATTTTAGTTGGTGCAAACGCTAGCAGTCGTTTTGCTTCATAATTCATTCCTTACATTATTTTGTTTAATTTACCCCTCCAGGAAGAAAAAGAAGTAGAAATTTGACACTTTTGATCGTTGATAAAAAAAATTGCTTCAATCTTAGGTTTCCAAACTGTAGAGTTGAAGGATGTTATATTTATTTGAAGTAAGATCTTAAAACAATGCTCTGAATATCTAATTAGATTTTCCCTTTTTGGTTTTGGACGATAATTAATGTCACATGAATATAATTACTACTTAATTCTTATATGGCATGCATCCACAGTACTGCAATTCTTGTAAGAAGTTTTCTTTCCAAGAAAGAATTCCAAAACACTGTTTAGGACTACTTTTTGGTGTAACCGTGAAACCTTTCTTCTTAAAGTTTTGTTTATGAATAGATATATGAATAATATTTAAATTGTTCTTGTATTCTCACATATTTTCTTTCTTCTTTCCAAGAAAGAATTCCAAGAAAGAATTCCAAAACACTTTTCTTAAGGACTACTTTTTGGTGTAACCGTAAAACGTTTCTTCTTATAGTTTTGTTAATGAATAAATACATGAATAATAAATTGTTCTTGTATTCTGTCATATTTTGTTTCTTCTTTCCAAGAAAGAATTCCAAGAAAGAATTCCAAAAAACTTTTCTTAAGGACTACTTGTTGGTGTAACCGTAAAACTTTTCTTCTTTAAGTTTTGTTTATGAATAAATACATGAATAATAAATTGTTCTTGTATTCTTTCATATTGTGTTTCTTGCTATATTACATGTTCTATATTCAGTCAATCAAATCTCTTGTAATTTGCCATGTTAATGTTTTCGTTAGCGCTTTGCAGCTGCTCTGTGAAAAGGCGCTATACAAATGTTTCGTATTGTTATTATTATCATTATTATTGTTCAATTTTGTTGGGCATTATTGATTCATTGACGATGTTGATGATGATGATGATGATGATGATGACGTATAGAAAGTGATCGAATATAATGACGGGCTTCCCGAAGGTTCTTGCGTATCCGAGGCCTTTTCGTATAATATATCCTTCGCATATTATGTCCATGATTTAAACAAGAAATAATCACAGAGATATTTTATTATTGTTATTTTACATACCCTCTTTTTACTTCCGCAAGAATCGACAGAATGTTTAAATGGACGCTAATATTACTTTTTGAATATTTCTATCATTTATAATAACACGAAATAATGTGCACTTGCGTTGCCCATCGCCTATTAAGGGAGTTTACAGATAGCACATGGTACAAACGCCCCCAAATATCCACAGATCTTTTACACATAAAGAATTTCCACTTTGAGCATCTTAGAATAATAACTGCCAAAGTCCTAGATGTGCTTCATGAATACCTTTTGTTTGCCCTCTTGAAAAGAATACTTCCACCTGCGTATCTTAGAATGTACCGTTGGTGCATAAATGAATAATGCTACATAACTTTCATGAGCGCATAACCAGTGTGCATCTCTGTGGGTTTTACCTTTTTGGTATTATAAATTGAAACGTCCCATCGAACATTACAATGGATGACGCACGGTATATGTTACGTAATCCGAAATGAATTTCTATGGATGCACAACGGGTGTTTTCCCCTGGAGTTAATGCAATTGAGATTAGAATATTCCTTTTTTTTGGTGGACAGTTGCTAAAATCGATTTTGATTGATCATTATTGATTTACCAATAGAAGCCATTGGTTTCTAACAAATATAGACCGGTTTACTAGTATATTCAAATTCATAGACAAAATGGCCCGCAAAACTTGTGGACACCTATGTGCTCTATACGTAGATAATATTTTGCCCCAAAACGATCACCTTTGGTTTTAACAAACATTGTCCATGTTGGATTTGTAATTGCCTGAAACTTGGTATTATAATAACTGATGTTTTGTTGAGTTTTTTAAAATATTGTTTACAATGAACGATTTTGGCCTTAGCTAGGTACGAATCTTCTTCTTCTTCTTCTTGGTTTCCTCCAGGTTTGGAGAACTGCGGAGTGTATCCTTTCGCAGATCGAGTAAATAGATAATAGACAGACAATACAAAACTGGGTATAATATCAAAGATCACAAGATGTGCAGATGACAACTTATGCAGGAGCTGCTTTGTTCACAACAGAATGTTTCAAGTGCATATCTAAGATGAATGTTAGGGATGCAGCATGGTAATCCAGGGCCTGGGCAGTTATGGGTGGGTCATCGGTTGACTCCAAGGAGGATGAGATTTGTGGTGACGACGGCCACGAGATGAGGAGGAACTAATTGTAATAGGTGTTGAGTGAAAGTTGATAGGCTCATGATGAAGTTTTCCCTTTCATCATTATATAGGGGATATGCCCCTATTAGATGATTGACTGTTTCATCCGCAGTCAGGCAGGGACATGCTGGACTCTGTGAGCCATTTGACAAGGTAGCCAATCGTTGGTTGGTTCGGTACATGCCGCAAAGTAATTGGCATTTGATGGGATGGCTTGTCTAAGGTGTGGAAACGGGGTTTTCCTGGGAAGTAGGTGTGGTGTCTCTGAAGGGTGTAGGCTGGCCATAATGTTGAGAGTCGATTTGGTGGATGTAGCAGATGCTGTCTTTTCATGTCTATGCTCTGTGACGGTGGATTTGACCGTCTTCTTCCAGGAGAAATACGGGATCGGCGAGTTCAGAAGCTCCTGTTTGGGAGTTCGGGAGTTATGATATCACACATCGGATCTGATTAGACCATTTTCGTTATGTTTCCAAATTCAGTGCATAATTTTGTATACGTCATTTTGAAGTGCCCAAATTTCATTCACCTGTTACGAATAAAATATGTACCTCATTAGTCAGAAATTAAATTGCATACATAACTTTTTGCTAGGTAGGGCAAAAACATTATAGCTTGCCCTACCTAACATCACGTAATAAATGCAATTAATATTCTGACTATTGAAATGAAATTAATATTCGTTACAGGTGAATGAAATCATTTGTTACGAAGCACCTAACAAAGATTTGTGCATCATATTAAAGTGAATTCGGTTACATTACGAAAATGGCCTATTGCAAATGAACGGTTCCCCACAGCCGCAGGTTCTTCCAACTTTCATTATTTCGTAACGTTCTTATTAATGGCTGGTTTATCTCAAAACGATTTTATTTCCTCCCCCCCCCCCCCATTAAATGTTATAAAAAAGAAAAAAGAAGAAGAAAAAAGAAAGGGAGAAGAAGAAAGACAAAAAGGATTAAGGAGAAAAAGAAGAAAAGGAAATAGGACAGCTAGAAGAGAAATGGACTTAATTCACTCCTATTGGTTGGTTTCTCAGATGTCCACGTGATAGCCAATGTGCCGCCTCAAAACGTGCATGCACGTAGAGTGTGATATATACAGATCGAAGTTTTTTTTTGTTTTCAAAGTTTGCGGAAAGGATCAGCCCAAATTGACGTCATATCCGACCCTGCACCACCAGAGTGTACAACCGGTGTGCGCATATGCTCACAATAACCAGACTTCACTAGAGTGTCCATTATATTGTGCTTGATTCTATTTTAAGCGATGATGATGATGACGATGGTGGTGATGAATTGGAGCTGCATTAACTGCACCCTTGAACAGTTAAAAGACGGCGAACCATTACATAATAATAGCCCACGGCGCTAGTTTGTCGTTCCATTGTGGTAGAATGAGTCTGCAAAATTAAGTCGTGTTCCACTTTCTCCTGTTAAACATTTCGATTAACATGATTGCCCCATGTTTGGTCACAAGTCGTGCAGTTTCCATTCGAAGTGATTTTAATTTGATTACGGGAAGCAGTACGGAGCGTTTTAATATATATATTCAGTAATGTAATACAAATAAAGAAATTCTCTAAACACAAATTGGAGGAATACTGATGTAAATAAACCTGTTTGGTTATTGAAATACTTCCAATTATAATACTCTACTATTTCGATCCTGACGACGGATAGTAAACCTTTTCGAAACGTCGAACCACGTATAGCAGTACTACCCATCCTCTCCAACCGGCGCTATAGTTCTCCCTAGAAATTACTATAAGTTAAGAAAGATTACATATAGTCCTTTCCCGGTCTCCCCAATCCCCTCCTTCTTCACATCGAAATTGGTAGCGATATACTTCTTTGTTGCTTGCAGCGAGGATGATGAAACCGCAAGCCTACTGTATATTTCGATCCTGTTTTGAACTAACAACATCATACATCATATTAATCGTACAGATATACCGACTTGTAAGTTGACTTAATTTCCCCTCTCCTCTTTACCGAAAGACACACCATTCAGGATGCATTATTATATGGTTTCTAGTTTCTACATTACCTGCGCTCTGTTCACTCCCACCTGGTAGAGTGTGGGAAGGGGGTTGGCTAGGACAAAAATGTAAGACGTTAAACAAACATTTCTAACTGCATCTCTTTTGTAAATTATAGTGTCGAAGAGATCGCGCTAGATCGCTAACGTATATAAAGAATGTTTGCGCAAGGTGTTTTGTTTTCCTTTAAGTTTTACATTTCTAGTTAAGCCAGGGTCACCGCAGCTATGTACATTGCGAAGTTGCTTAGTCATCATGGTTTCAACTTTAATTTGATATTATCATCTTACAATCTTAGACAATCAACCAACATTAGGGAATATTCTTTAATAAGAGCGTCAGCACTGAGTATGATGAGCATAGATAGAGCCGCACTTTAATCGAAATGTCAAAAGATTTGTCCTTAAATGTATAGGGGCCGTGTACCTACAGGAAAGGCCAATTAAGACATCTTAAATTATGATCATGAACAGAAGTATTGCCAGCTGTATCTGCATTACATTAATACATTGACGTCTTATACCATGAACCTACTACACGCCAATTTTAGTTTTCGACCGTGGATCAAACCAGATCTACCTGCAGTAGGTCCATGCACATGCTTAATTCGACTGCCCCCGGGTCTTCTTTCAGGTAAAGTCCCCCCCCCCCGGCTTCAAGCGTTCGAAAAGCAAATTCTTTACGACTTCCCCACGTTACTGCCCCCCATGTCCATTAGATTCATTTCCCAGAAGGTATGATCACATCTATTTGATAGGTTGACTTAAAGGGCCCATGACATCGAAATACAAGTGTATTCATGTTGGTGTGCAGTCCTGCATACATCTCATATTTTGAAATGTAAACTTCTGAATTTGTTTCATAGATTTTAATATTTTTGAAATATTTGTTTTTCAAACTTGCTAAGCTCCACCTCAAAAACCTCCAGATCTCATTCCCCTTGTGACATCATCTGTCAGTCATCAATGAGCTAACTTGAGAAAGTGGTATATATGTATCTTTGTCGAAGTCCGACCTGCTACAATACATAATAGCAACATACAATTTGCTATGTCAGACATGCTGTAGCATCACCAAGAAGACAAAGGCAATGATGATGTATTGTACATGAAGCATGCAACTCTATTATGAACGTGTGCTAAGCTGGGGCAAATTACATATTGTCCATTCTAGAATATTAGTTTTGTCTGACATATCTGACATAGCAACTTATAACATGTTGCTATTGTTTGTGGTATTGTAACAGGTGGTCAACTTTGGCAAAGTAACATGCCACTTTCTCAAGTTAGCTCATTGATGACTGACAGATGATGTCACAAGTAGAATGAGATCTGGAGGTTTTTGGGGTGGAGCTTAGCAAGTTTGAAAAGTAAATATTTCAAAAAATATTTAAAAATCTATCAAACAAAGTATATCAGAATATGAGATGTATGCAGGACTGTACACCAACAGGAATACACTTGTATTTCGATTTGTCATGGGCCCTGTGACTGCAAACAGTTGGATGCAAAGAATCCTTTGTGGCGATGAATCGTCTTTAAAAAAAAAAGTCTGTAAACGAAAGCTGCCAAGGCCCCGGGACAAAAGTTGGCCCGGTTTCCTATTATTGTACCCTTTGTGAGGGGGGCAATGGAGGTACATCTAGACATTACGTAACCCTTTAGGAGTTTACGTGGGAATATATCTTTGCTTTTAATTACCTTATCTCGCGATGAGACAAAATACGGATAAGCCCAATGTATTACCAATAAGTTACCAACTATAAAGGCCCATTATTTAATTGTATCATGGGATTATGAACACAGATTGGCATAAATTATCGATCAGCTTGATAGATTTATCATATTGATGTATACTGAAATGTTAAAATCTTATTTAACGTATAACAATCATACACCACTGGTTTACATTTTTTCTTCTCAAATGAACATTCCATATACCCTTTATGGCAATGAATGTGCAATTATATTTGGCCAACATAATTTAGTAATATCGAGGCGTGCTCGACTCATCAATAATGAATATCCCATTCTACAGTCAAGTGGCCACCTCTCTATAAAGACCACCTGTATATAGTATCCACGTATCTTGTCTCCCTCCAGAAAGAAAGATGTGTTGTAGAAACTGTCTTGGGAGGTCACCCCTTGGATAACCTTAATATACAGGTTTGAATGTACATTACTAATATCGAACATGATCGCAAAGATTTGTGAAAAATCAACCTACCGCAATTTCAATACCCTTTTATATTTTACCATAATAATCACATTTGGAATAGTTATGTAATATGCCATTGTAATATTCGCACATCAATAAGGGATGGACATGGATATTGAAATTGTCTCAGATTGATATTCAAAAGTCTTTTTGAAGGTTGCAATGAAAACCCGTATATTAATAGTTATATTGACTGACCATTCGTACGTCAACCAATTTACACCATTTTCGCTGTGATTAATTTTTTCGTATCTCAAATTTCCCTTTCAGATTTGATGAAATGGCGACTGTCCGAAAAGAACAAAGTTCAGTTGTTTGGAGTGACATGTCTTGGGATCTTCACCTATCTAGCATGGCAGCTCTTGTTTGGAATCACACCAACATATCTATTATACTTCTGCCGAGGTAAGACTTTGATTGTTATATAAAATCCCATTAAATTAAACATTATACACTGTTGGTCATAATGGTTGAATAATTAGTTTTACCCCAATTTATGGAATGATTTTGACAATAAATTACTCCTAATAGATCTAGATAATAGTATACATTCTCAGATTTTATTGAATAATAATTTGTGAGTGTTTGTTTTGCGTGACTGCTAAAGCACGTGTGTGCTACTATGCTAATCAACTAGGGGACCTACGTCCTTAAGTCATAACGGACAGTAATGAAGATTAATGCCTCACAAAAGGGCTCTAATCTAGCACATCATGTTTTGATCATTGGAGCTCGCACAGTAACGAGGCCACTGCTTAAGCTACAGTCCCATATACGTCCCGGACCGTCCCGGACCATCCCGGACCCCATCCGGGGTGATCCGGGATTCGGTCCGTGTTGACACCGTGTTGGCACCGGGGTGGTCCTGGATGGTCCTGGATGGTCCTGGATGGTCCTGGGCGGTCCGGGAGTCGACCCCGGATGTTTTTGACGGTCAAAAACTGCCGGGGTGGTCCGGGACGGTCCGGGACAATAGTTTGATCCGGGGTGATCCGTGTAGCCACCGTGCTGGGTCCGGGGTCATCCGTAGTGGCGCCGGGGCGGTCCGTGTTGATCCGTGGCAGTCCGGGAGTGAGTTATTGACCGCCCAGGACCATCCAGGACCATCCAGGACCACCCCGGTGCCAACACGGTGTCAACACGGACCGAATCCCGGATCACCCCGGATGGGGTCCGGGATGGTCCGGGACGGTCCGGGACGTATATGGGACTGTAGCTTTTAAAGCATCACACTTTTTTGAACAAAACATCCCGGACCATCCCGGATCACCCCAGACCATGGTCCGGGATGGTCCGGAGTGGTCCGTGCTCGTCCGTGCTGGTCCGGCTTTATATGGGACTGGGGCTTTAGCCACTGCTTAGCCACTTAGCTAGAATACGGGGCCGCCCCACAAATACAAAATAACAAAGAAAATGCAATAAATTATCAATAATTCATTGTCAAAATCATTCCATAAATTGGGGTAAAAATAATTATTCCACCTTTATGACCAACAGTGTATAGTATACTATTATGGAGTTGGGGGGGGGGGGGGGAGGGGCGAGGGAGGCAAACATGCAGTGTCTTTATTATGAAGGATAAATTGTGTATGATCTCAAATAAATTCATGTTTTTTTTTATTATCTTGAATATTGATGGGAAAGGGTACAATGGCTCCAACCCAATACTCCACAGGAGAACATGATCAATTTGATAATTCATGACAATTTTTGGAGGGTGTAAAAACCTTAGGAAAAATCCCTTCTAAGTTCCCAAAGTTTCATATTATGGCATCAGCAAGTAGAAGGATGATTTATTGAGAAATATATAGTAGCCATTGGTTCCGACCTCTGTTCCATACTGATAACATTGTGTTGCTGTAATTTTCTCGGTCGCAATTGCTCTTTGTGGACCTTGCATGTCATCTTATGGCATCTCCAGCCCTACTCTATTTTGTTGTTATTGACATTATTTTGACGTATTTTCACACTAACAGTTTCAGTCCTGATCGGTGCGGCTCTCGGAGTAGCCATTTCAACTCACATCTCACTCTATCTGGCGCCACACTGCACTCCCGCACACATCATGATCATCCAGTACATCTTCTTCCAGATACAAACTCTCATCGGGACCTACTTCCTTAGGAAACTGGGACGCGACAGCGCTAGATGTCAGCAAAGCCAGGAGAACTTCCTCATGAACCAGTTGAGGATTCGATCCCATTCTCAGTACGGGAGGGACTTCGACTTCGGAACAATCAAATCAGTGGCAGAGTTCAGAGAGAGGCATCCTTTGACAAGATACTCGCATTACGCCAAGTACATGGACCGGGTTGCTGCAGGGGAATCCGACATTGTCATACCTGGTTTCCCATCAAGGTTAGGTATTACTTCCGGTACGACTGGAAAACCTAAACTGATAGCCATTTCAAAGGAAAGGAACGTTGCTTTTCTCTTCAAGATCATGCCCATGGTCTTTCATTTCGTTAAAGTGCAATATACGCCAGCGTTGACACCGTTACAGAAGAAATGCTTGCTCTATGTCCATACTGACCCTCTAAAATCTCCCGGAGGACTTTCTATCTGCCCAACATCTATGCTTTCCCTTCCTGACATTCTTCATCGGATTCAGTTCAGTACTCCACCGGCAGGGATGCGACTGACGAACGAACGATGCGCGCTCTACATCCATGCCCTCTTTGGACTCAGGGACCGTTGCCTTGGTAACCTCGGCACCATATTTTGCTCCACAATGTTCACGTTCTTCCAGCTACTCGAAAACGATTGGCCCAGCCTGGTCAATGACCTCAGACACGGACAAATTGCCAAGCACATTCAATTGGTGGACGGTGTCCGAGCTGCGTTAGAAGCAGAGCTCCAGCCCGAGCCGGAGAGGGCGGATGAGGTGGAGAAGGAGTTCTTGAAAGGTTTCGATTGTATTGCCCGTCGCCTTTGGCCACATCTTCAAGCGATATTTGCTGTCTCATCTGGAGCAATGGTAGTCTATGCTCGAAGACTCAAAGACAAGTACACCAAAGGTAAGATTGATTCACTAACTTTCCATTGTCTTCAAAGCATAAAATCGTGTACAAATAATGTTTATGTAAATGTTATCGTTTCAATATCGCCAAGAGCGTCACCAGAATAATATTTGCAATGATCAATGGAAATACTCAAACAAAATAGGAACACGGTTTTAATGATAATGATGGGGGAACTGAACCGAAGCCCTGGTTTAGCCATGGCGTTTGTCATCTTCATCGTCATTGGCAACGATTTTCAATCTTCGCGTTATCAAGATTAACGTTTTCTTTTATTGTGTGCCTTTTTTGTTGTTGTTGCAAACTTTGCATGTAGAATCATTTTGAGGAATAACGAATATTTTTAGTTTATATCAGTCATGATTAATGCGATTCTCGGTCTCAATTCTTAAGTTCAAGTTTAGCTGTCACTTATATACTGAAAAGTTTGACAAGCTTATACTAACGTTAATGAATATCGTATATACCATGGCTTCCTAAAGTCCGGACCGTTGTTTATTTATATTATATATATATATATATATATATTTAATATATTTCAACACGTTTCAATCACATTTGTTTTCAAACAGGTCTACCGATTATATCAAGTGTATACAGCTCAACTGAAGGCACAGTGGCTATGCTACATGATGTCAAGGGACTAGACTCGAAATACATCATGCTACCATCGGAAGTATTCTGTGAATTCATCCCCATAGAAAATAGGTAAATCTATCTCTCCATAATTTTATTGTTATTCTCTAAGGCATTTCCCCCTCAATAATGACGTCGATTGTTATATTACGCGTAAAATTTTTCTGTCTTATAACACATAGGTCAGTGAATTTGAAGGGAGTAAAAGAGAGTAGACTTTGCTTGAAAAACCATATTAAAAACATGGAGTCAAATGCCTACCTCTATAACACACCCCTTTCCACAACCGTATGATAAAAGCAGCGTAACAATGACCGTGTATATAGATTCTTGCAACCATCTTTATCAGGAAAAACATTTTCGGAACCTATGTTTGAAGAAAAAAAAAACACCGGTACATCTTCACCTGATGGGCATTGCATAATAGTCTCACTATTTAAACAAAGGAGTACTCAATATTTCGACCCAATGTTTAGATCTCCTCTCCGTTGTGTTGGCTTTTCACTGTGCCCAATTCTTCTTGCGTGTTTGCTGTCAATCAAATACCATTTGTTTGAGACATACAACAGTGTGGTCAAAATCAAACATTGTATTACCATGTTAAGATCTAAAGGTCTTCTAAAAAGAAAACCCATACTCCCCTTATCAGATACAATTGTGTCTGGTGGGTTGATATTACAGATGACTTTGTAACTGATCAACTGATCAAAGCTGACCCAATTTGATAAGATTTAAAATGACCTGATGTTTGTTGTCATAGCGGTTGTTGATGTTTATTTCCCCTAAGTAATAAGCTAACTAAGCGAACAATAACCTCTTTTTTGTTATCCACTTTTTTGTGACCCAAGCTCAAAAGAGGTTATAGAAGGGGTTTGTGGACTCGAGCCCTACCCCCCCCCCCGGAATTCTTGTTTATTAATGAATTCGAGAGAGGCACAAGTAGAAAAACAAGAATACCTAAAACACCCCGCCTCCAGTAAAAAAAAAGAAAATTATTCTTTTAGAACCTCTCCTACCCAAACTCACCCCCTGGCAGGGGCGTCGCCAAAGGGGGGGTGTGGGGGGGGGGGGTGCGACACCCCCCCCCACCTGTCAGGATATTGTCGGTAAAATTGCGCTGCCGTCGGGAAAAAGAGAAAAGGGGGAGGGGAAAAAAGAGAGGGAAAAAAAGAGAGGGAAAAAAAGAGAGGGAAAAAAAGAGAGGGAAAGGGAAAGAAAAGAAAAAAAGAAAAGGAAAAGAAAAGAAAGAAAGGAAAGAAAGGAAAAGAAAGGAAAGAAAAGAGCAGAGCAGAAAGAAAGAGAAAAAAGAAGAAGAGGGAGGAGAGGAAAGAAAGGAAAAGAAAGAAAAGGAAGAAAAGGAAAAAAGAAGAAAAAAGAGTGAGAGGGAAACAAAAGAAACGGGGGATGAAAGAGAGGAGAGAGAGGGGAGGTAAGAGTCTGAGAGAGGAGGAGTGGGAGTAAAAGAGAAAAGGGGGTTGTTAGGTGGAGTCGTCTCGTCGAGGGAGCAAGAAAGACACAGGTAAATATGTTGTTGTGTCGGGTCAGCTGTGTCGGTATTCTTGCTCGATCCTCGTGTACTATATCAATGCAGAAGTTTGAAGTCGGTGAGATGTATATTGTCGGTCGGCCGACAAGTTTTTTTCCCTACGAACTGTGACTTCTTATCCGCTGTGAAGACTTCGAGAGTGACTACAATACTTGTATTTTCTCGAAGTTTCACTTTCCTATAATATCAGCTAAAGAAATCAGAGGCCTAAAATTTTCGGGGAAACTAAATTCAAACAAGGTTTAAGAGTCAACAACGGTACGACGAATCGTCTCCCTTTCTTTATATTGTGATGAAACGCCAAAAATTCCGCGCTTCGCGCGGAAGGGGAAACTTCATTTAGACGAGTCGAAAACGGTACAACGAATCGTCTTCTTTCTCTAATAATTTAAGGAAACATCAAAGCTTCCGCGCTTCGCGCGAGAGGGGGAAACTGAATTCAGACAAAATTAATAGGGCTTATTTAGAGTCGAAAACGGTACAACGAATCGTGTTCTTTCTCTAATAATTTGGGGAAACGTCAAAGCTTTCGCGCTTCGCGCAAGCTGGGGAAACTGAATTCAGATGAATAGGGCTTAATAAGAGTCGAAAACGGTACGATGAATCGTCTTCCTTTCTCTATATTGTGATGAAACGCCAAAAATTCCGCGCTTCGCGCGGAAGGGGAAAACTTCATTTAGACGAGTCGAAAACGGTACAACGAATCGTGTTCTTTCTCTACTAATTTGAGGAAACGTCAAAGCTTTCGCGCTTTGCGCGAGATGGGGAAACTGAATTCAGATGAATAAGATTAATAAGAGTCGAAAACGGTACGATGAATCGTCTTCCTTTCTTTATATTGTGTTGAAACGCCAAAAATTCCGCGCTTCGCGCGGAAGGGGAAACTTCATTTAGACGAGTCGAAAACGGTACAACGAATCGTCTTCTTTCTCTAATAATTTAAGGAAACATCAAAGCTTCCGCGCTTCGCGCGAGAGGGGGAAACTGAATTCAGACAAAATTAATAGGGCTTATTTAGAGTCGAAAACGGTACAACGAATCGTGTTCTTTCTCTAATAATTTGAGGAAACGTCAAAGCTTTCGCGCTTCGCGCAAGCTGGGGAAACTGAATTCAGATGAATAGGGCTTAATAAGAGTCAAAAACGGTACGATGAATCGTCTTCCTTTCTCTATATTGTGATGAAACGCCAAAAATTCCGCGCTTCGCGCGGAAGGGGAAAACTTCATTTAGACGAGTCGAAAACGGTACAACGAATCGTGTTCTTTCTCTAATAATTTGAGGAAACGTCAAAGCTTTCGCGCTTTGCGCGAGATGGGGAAACTGAATTCAGATGAATAGGGCTTAATAAGAGTCGAAAATGGTACGATGAATCGTCTTCCTTTCTCTATATTGTGATGAAACGCCAAAAATTCCGCGCTTCGCGCGGAAGGGGAAAACTTCATTTAGACGAGTCGAGAACGGTACAACGAATCGTCTTCTTTCTCTAATAATTTAAGGAAACGTCAAAGCTTCTGCGCTTCGCGCGAGAGGGGGGAAACTGAATTCAGACAAAATTAATAGGGCTTATTTAGAGTCGAAAACGGTACGACGAATCGTGTTCTTTCTCTAATAATATGAGGAAACGTCAAAACTTCCGCGCTTCGCGCGGGAGGGGGAAGCTTCATTCAGATAAGGATTAAGAGTCGAGAACAGTACTCCGAATTGTCTGCTTTTAATTCTCATAATTTAATGAAACGTCAAAGCTTCCGCGCTTCGCGCGGGTGGGGGAGAAACTGAATTCAGACAAGGATTAAGAGTCGAGAACAGTACACCGAATCGTCTGCTTTTTCTCATAATTTAATGAAACGTCAAAGCTTCCGCGCTTCGCGCGGGTGGGGGAGAAACTGAATTCAGACAAGGATTAAGAGTCGAAAACAGTACACCGAATCGTCTGCTTTTTCTCATAATTTAATGAAACGTCAAAGCTTCCGCGCTTCGCGCGGGTGGGGGAGAAACTGAATTCAGACAAGGATTAAGAGTCGAGAACAGTACACCGAATCGTCTGCTTTTTCTCATAATTTAATGAAACGTCAAAGCTTCCGCGCTTCGCGCGGGTGGGGGAGAAACTGAATTCAGAAAAGGATAAACAGTCGAGAACAGTACAGCAAATCGTCTTCTTTTTTATAATAATTTAATGAAACGTCAAAGCTTCCGCGCTTTGCGCGGGAGGAGGGGAAAACTTCATTCAGCCAAGGATTACCAATCGAAAACGGTACAATTAATCGTCTTCTTTTCCTAATAATTTAAGGAAACGTCTAAGCTTTCG
Source organism: Strongylocentrotus purpuratus (assembly GCF_000002235.5). Classification (NCBI taxonomy): domain Eukaryota; kingdom Metazoa; phylum Echinodermata; class Echinoidea; order Camarodonta; family Strongylocentrotidae; genus Strongylocentrotus; species Strongylocentrotus purpuratus. The sequence continues at coordinate 9,798,058 of NW_022145609.1, forward strand.
CGCTTCGCGCGGGAGGCCCATCACTCACACCCCCCTAATGAGCGCGCTTTTAAGTGATTCTCTTGCTCACTACCGCCCCTCCCTAAAATAAGATCCTAGCTCCGCGCCTGCATTAAAATATATAGCTATGATGCTGACTAAATTGGAGAAATAATTCGTATATTTATGTCGTCGAGGAAAATGACCATTTTGCGCATATGCAAGTACTATATGTAGTATCTTGAACAACTGCACAATTAGCATTCCATACTTTCTGGTTGTCATTGGTTACTCGTACAAGAACAATGTATAGTGTATTGTAATATGGAAGTTGAACAGAGAATACACACACGTTATCAACCATGTGATTGAAGGCTGTTGTGTCGTTCTTTCGGCTGTCTAAATAAGGACCAAAACATTACATTTGGCGACGAAGATGTGTGATTTCGTCATGAACCTGAACTTTCATGGACACAGTCCCTCGAGTCACTGCGTAAGTTACTTTGAGAACATTTCAACATGAATTTACCCCAGTTTGAGCGTTTTGAGTGCCATGATGATCTCGCGACCGTGGGTGTGAGATGGGGAAAATACGTGAAACGGCTAGAGAACTTTTTCACTGCATTTGCTGTAACAGACGATGCCCAGAAGCGAGCGTTGCTCCTGCACTATTCCGGTCCTGATGTGCAGGAAATCTTTGAAACACTTCCAGACACAGCCACATCTTACTCTGCTGCCATTAAAGCGCTAGAGAAACATTTTGTTCCGTCTGTTAATGTGGAATATGAACGTTATCTGTTTCGTCAGTGTAAACAATTGAACAATGAAACTGTTGCTCAGTATCATCTCCGTTTGCAGAAGTTAGCTTCATCATGTCAATTCTCGGACAAAACTGCGGAAATCAAATCCCAAATCGTGTTTGGGTGTACATCGCAACATTTGAGGAGGTACGCACTTCGTGAAACTGTTACACTCGAAAAACTTCTTCATACTGCCCGCACGCTCGAGCAATCTGATCAGTATGCAGCCGAGATGGAGAGTGCTACATCTCGAGAATCAACTGTCGCTGCTACGCGTCATGACAAGCCCTCAAATCCGAACTCTGTCCAACGCCAATTTCGCACTCGTGGAAAACAGCAAGCGACCAGACAGAAAGTCACATGCAGGAATTGTGGTGGTCGGTTCCCACATCCCGCAGATAAACCCTGTCCGGCAAAAGGGGTTACGTGCCATTCTTGTGGAAAATTGAATCATTTCCAGAAGTACTGTTTATCTAGACCATTAAAGTCCAATTCTATCGCAATTCATACTGAGAACATACAGCAGCATGTCAATGCAGCTGTACTAGCTCTCCGCAGCCTGAGCCTCAGCGTGATCACCAACCTGCTCAGCATAGTAAGGAAGAGCAAGCTGAAACAAAGGACTATGTTTTCAATGTTAATTCTTCTTCAGCCAACGGACCGTTTGTTCAGATTGAGGTCAACGGGATCTCAATTTCAGCTTTAATCGATTCTGGTTCCTCAGTAACGATTGTGAGTCAGAACACGTATCGTTCGATTACACCAAGGCCTCATCTTGACGCGCCCTCCGTTCCTGTGTATGCGTATGGAAGCACAGTCCCGCTTGATGTTGTTGGAACATTCACCGCATATGTCTCGTATAAATCGAAAACAGTGGAAACAAAGATATTTGTTGTCACGCACAGTGGTGATACACTGCTGGGTTGTAGCACTGCCACTGCACTTGGTCTCCTTCATATCACGTACAATCTTCAGCTAGAGCAGTCGTATAAGGATCGTTTCCTTGGTATTGGCAAACTGAAAGATCACCAATGCCATATTCATGTTGATGGATCCGTTCCTCCTGTAGCAGTTCCCTACCGAAGGATTCCCTTCCACATGAGAAAGCGAGTGGAGCAGGAACTTGACAGATTGCAGGAACTTGATATCATAGAACCGGTACATGATACACCTACTCCGTGGGTTTCTCCGATCACTGTTGTCCCGAAGCGTAACAGTGATAACATCCGCATTTGTGTTGACATGCGTCACGTCAACAAAGCTGTGAAGCGCGAACGTCACATCACGCCAACCGTTGATGATCTTGTGTCTGCTTTGAATGGTGCCACAACATTTAGCACTTTGGATCTCAACTCGGGCTACCACCAGCTAGAGCTTGATGAAGAGTCTCGTCCGTACACAGTGTTCTCAACTCATGTCGGACTTTTTCGGTACAAACGACTCAACTTCGGGCTCGCATCTGCATCTGAGATCTTTCAGCACACCATTCAAGCTGTTCTTCAAGACCTACCGGGTGTCTTGAATATAAGTGATGATATTCTTGTGTTCGCGAACAACAAAGCGGACCATGACATTCGCCTCAAAGCTGTACTCGAACGCCTTCGTGAGGTGAACCTGACCTTGAACAAGGACAAATGTGTCTTTGCTGCTGACTGTGTCACATATTTTGGTCACGTTTTCTCATCCAACGGCATTAGCGCTGATCCGAGAAAGATCGAAGCTATCCGAGCGGTACCTGAACCTCGCACCGTGTCCGAAGTCCGCAGTTTCTTAGGCATGGTTAATTACTGTGCCAGGTTCATCCCTGGTCTGGCCTCGATTTCAGCACCTCTTCGCCATCTCACTAAGTCGGATAGTGAATGGGAATGGGGTCTTGCCCAAGCCGACGCCTTCGCTCAGATCAAGCAAAGAGTTTCGCAACAATGCACCATGGCATACTTCAATACGGCCAGCACCACTGAACTTATCGTTGATGCCAGTCCTCATGGTCTGGGAGCACTTCTTGTTCAGCATAACAAGGAGAACACGGTTCCTGTCGCGTTGGCAAGCAGAGCCCTCACAGACGTTGAATCTCGATATTCGCAAACAGAGCGTGAAGCCCTAGCCATCACATGGGCTATTGTCCATTTTCATGTGTATTTGTATGGTGGATCGTTTGTAGTCACAACTGACCATAAGCCGCTAGTATCGCTCTTCAACAACTGTCATGCTAAGCCACCGCTCCGTCTTGAAAGATGGATCCTGAAGCTGCAAGCGTATGACTACACCGTCCAGTATCGTCCTGGTCAGCATAACCCCGCTGACTACCTCTCGCGACATCCTCAGCTATCGGTGATGAGCGTATCCGATGATCAATCCATGGCGGAAGCTCATGTTAGTTTTGTGGCATATCATGCAGTTCCGAAGTCAGTATCAATGTCCGAAATCGCTGAAGCCACAAAACAGGACCCAGTCCTACAGCACGTCATTCGCACCATCAAGAACAACAACTGGCATGACCTTCTTGCGACCTCTACTGAACACCAATCAGAACTCCAGAGCTTGTTCATTATTCGAGAGGAATTGACAGTGGATGACAATTCTCTTCTCCTCCGCGGACATCGCATAGTAGTCCCGCAGTCTCTTCGTAAACGCATCATTGATATTGCACATGAGGGACATCAAGGCATCACAAAGACAAAGAGTCTTATCCGTGAAAAAGTGTGGTTTCCCTCTATTGACAAGATGACAGAGAAAATTGTTCGTGATTGTATCACATGCCAGTCTAACACAATCGAGCATGTCAAAGAGCCTCTGCGCATGTCCCCTCTACCCCAAAAAGCGTGGTCAGAACTTAGCATTGATTTCGCTGATCTCCCGTCAGGTGACCACCTGCTTGTTGTTATGGATGACTATTCTTGTTTCCCCGAGGTTGAAATTGTCTCATCTACTTCAGCTCAGCAAGTCATCCCCAAGCTAGACCGAATTTTCTCAAGTTTCGGCGTTCCTGATATCGTCCGTACGGATAATGGGCCTCCATTCAACAGTCGTGAATTCGCTGACTTTGCCGACTACCTGGGTTTCAAGCACAGAAGGGTAACCCCCAGGTGGCCCCAAGCGAACGGTGAAGTTGAAAGATTTATGAGAACACTGAAGAAAGCCTATCGCTCTGCCATCGCTCAAAACAAATCGTGGAAGCAAGAGCTCTACAGATTTCTTCGCAATTACCGCGCCACGCCGCATACCACGACTGGTGTCCCCCCTGCCACACTCCTGTTTGGCAGACCTGTCCGTACTCGCCTCCCTGAGCCTATAGTTCCCGTCTCCGACATTCAAGAACGAAATTCGGATAATCAACTCCGCTCTCGCGATCGTGGCAAGAAAGCGAAAATGAAAGCGTACGCGGATAGTCACGGTACAACACGCGAGAAGGATATCGATGTAGGAGACACAGTTCTTGTCCGCCGTGATGGTATAGTGTGCAAACATCAGTCCCCGTACCTTTCCACACCATACAAAGTAGTTAGGAAGAAAGGTTCACGAATCACTGTACGTCATGGTAATCACTACATCACGCGAAACGCATCACGTTTCAAGCGTTACACTGGTCCTATTCCCTGTGACCAATCTGCTAACAATGATCAAATTGAAATTGACCTTAGTGATGATAATGCACAAGGACAACAACTTGTTGTGCAACCGCGACGTAATCCTAGACGCAATCGACGACAACCAGCACGGTTGCGCGATTATGTTTAGTTCACAGTCTATTCATTACTCATAAACTAGTCAAAGACAAAGAAAACTGGAGAAATGCACAATATGACTAAATGATGAGACATTGACTCTTAATCTTGCATTTCTTTAAAAAAAAAATTAAAAAAAAAAAAAAACTTTTGATGACAAACTTTTTATTCAGGTTACTGTATGCATTTATGTGTATTTAAACAAATTATTGTTCTAACCTGTCACAATGGAAGTTTGCATAATGTTCATGTGAGTTTGCATTTCTGATCAAGATTCGATCTCAAGGGTGGATTTCATATTATCTTTTTATTCTTTGCTGTTAGTTTAATTATTGCATGTAACTTGATTAATGGCTCAGAGTGTCGTAACTATTGGTTTGAAATTATTTTCCGTGTATAACAGATTTGCATTTACTCAGTATGCTTTGTAAACACTTATAGCTTAATTGTTAAAAAAGAAAAAAAAAAAAACCAATCAAACAAACAAACACAAACTAGAGCCTCCAGAAATCTGGTTCAGTTTTATAAATATCGCTCTTCAATATTACGGAGTTGGAAGTAATTTATAAGGTTTTATAAAGAGCGAATTCCAATTGAATCAGTTTAATTTTCTACGTTCATGCAAAGAAAATATTTTGTACACTTGGCTATTTTTTCAAAAGGGAAAGAAGAAAGGAAAATGTAAAAAGGTGTTATTTGTTGCCATTATATTGTGTTTATGAATGAATATCAGTTTTGCACAGTTTGAAGGTTTGTACATGTGTATTTGCTGATTGCTATGTTTTATAATCTATTATATTTGATATTTGAGTTCATATTGTTCGATGCTATTGCCTCATGCCTACAATGTATGACAGAACAGTTAATTGCATTTTTTATGCTTTATTATACTGAAACATACTTGAGTGCTAAGAACAAGATTTTTATGCTAGCAAACAGTTATTGACATCTGCAGGTCATAGGTAATTTTGATCTGTTGATATGAAAATATATCACTACATAATCAGCTTATTTCAACCATGAATACTTCCTAAAAGCCTAATTTACAACTTTTAGAGTTCACATTTTATTAGATGGTATATGGCTATATGCATAAGCTCTGCATGATCTCACAAAGTGAATTATTTCTTGTTTGAAGTGTATATCTGTAATACTGGCTATCCGTAGCAAGTTTTGTCTTATGCAAGTTAGTTATTTAACCATTACATGTGTACATGAGTTCTATACATGGCTTTGTGCAAATTAGCTGAGTTTGGTTAATGTTCAAGTTTGGTTTTATACTCTAAATGAGTTACAACTTGTTTTGATGTTTTTTCCAAAGTTTGTTCTTACATGGTCTAAAACACATTGATGAATGATTGTTACAGTTTGATGATGTCAAACAAGCCATAGAAATAACAACAGCTACACTGTGATTGACTTATCTCATTATAGAAAGGTTTTAATCCAGGTAGGGAGGATTGTAGTATCTTGAACAACTGCACAATTAGCATTCCATACTTTCTGGTTGTCATTGGTTACTCGTACAAGAACAATGTATAGTGTATTGTAATATGACCTGTACAGAAGTTGAACAGAGAATACACACACGTTATCAACCATGTGATTGAAGGCTGTTGTGTCGTTCTTTCGGCTGTCTAAATAAGGACCAAAACATTACACTATAGATAGTCCATAGGCCCCAGGTTTATAGGGTTGAATTTGTAGATATTGGACATTTAATTTTGTCGGTAATTGGTGGCTGGTTTTGTCGGTAATCGTTGGCCTCTACACCCCCCCACTGAAAAAGGTCTAGCGACGCCCCTGCCCCCTGGTCATTTCCCCGTAGACCCAAATTGCTCAATTTGCAAAGATATCATATTGAAAATAACTAACATTTTATCCCAAAACATCAATTCAAAGGATTTTCGTTGTTTTTAATTATTCTATTTAGTTTTTATGTCTGTTCCTGCTTCTTAATGGTGAACTTAATTCAATTTAATTATATTCAATTTTCTTTTCAGGGCAGCCGTCCCCTTTCACATAATAATGTTGTACATATTAAATACTTGCATGTTTTATGCCATTCTTTAGATTGTCCAATGCATTAAGTTTGCGTGACCTACCTTCGTATTGTGCGTTTGAAATAAATTGAAAAAGACATTCCAATGTCAAATGTCTTAATCGTAAGGGGCACTGAAACGATGTTGTATGGTGGAGGGGCACCAGTCAGTCTAACTCAAAAAACGACAAACGCATTTACATGGCTATACTGATTAGGGAAGGGTACGAGAAGTCGTCCAGGAGTCTACTTTTCTCGTCACTTTAAATTCCCCGTATTCTCTCCTTTTTCACTTTTCCCCTCATTTTTTCACCACTCGACAGGGGGGGGGGGGGGGGGGGGGAGCACGTTCCCCCGTGTCCCCTTAAGCTACGCCACTATTCTTAACATTTCAAAATAAAACAAGTTTCCTCTAATTCCTATACAGTCACGAAGACCAGCCACAAACCTTGTTAGCCGAGGAGGTGGAAGCCGGACAGTGCTACGAACTCGCCCTCACAACCGTCGACGCGCTCTACCGATATCGAATGGGCGACGTCGTGAAGATCGCTGGCTTCCACAATAAGACGCCGCTGTTCGAGTTCCAATACAGGTTGGTAGTGTTGTAGAAACAAACAGACACCAAAAGTCCGAGGATTTGTTTAATAAAACTTTCTTATTACCAACAAGCGCTTAATTATATACCACGTTCACGATTAACAAATTATGTTTACATCCAATCAAACACAGGATTTCAGAAGCTGGACCTAAGCTGAGTGGGGTTTAAGACGTGGGGTAGGGGTATTCTTGAATCTCTGTCACAAAAATCATGGAATCATGGCGCAACAAAGGGGTGTCGCTAGAAATTTAAGGATTTCCTGATTTCTGTCGGCTTTAATTTAAACGCTTGTTTTAAATACAATCACCTTTTAACTAAAAGCCTCGAGTCTTCACTCCCAATCCAAAGCGATCTTGCGACGTCCCTTGTATTGATGCTGGTTTTGAAGATCTCATACACTGCAGTATATACTTTTACTTTGGGCTGTTGTGGGAGTCCGATATGACTACCATCCTAAAAGCAGTATGTGAAAATTACTACTAATTACCAATAATTGCCGTCTAATCAATGATTTACATGAAAAGGTTGTGATGATAAATAATGAAACTTGGAACATAATACGGCATCGCAAAACTATTTTATATCCTATTTTGATATTTAGGACGGGAGAGGTATTGAATGTGAGATCAGAAAAGACACCGGAAGCCTCGGTAGCCGACGCCATCACGGCTACCATGGAGGAATGGAAAGGATTGACGCTCAGCCTGGTGGATTTCACGGCTACAGAAAGCCCTCTCTACGAAGAAGCAATGGGTAGGTTTTTCGTTTGTTTGCCAATTTGAGGTTTGAATCTCAGAAGGTATATAGTTAATGATTTAGTGAGTTGCTCAAGTGTTCAGAGTTTGCATGCACTTGAAATACTAATCTGTCGCAACTATCATCTAAAAAATAAACAATGTTGAACTGTGCCTGTTTATATACCTACAATTACAAATATATTTGTTTAGTTCCCAATTCTTGTTATAACAATTGACTCAAATCGAGAACCGTATGAGCTACTAGTTTATCACTTAACTATAAAAATGAATATAGAAACACACTATTCCTCCACAACACTTTTTTTCTTCTTCGATTTCCGTAATACTTATTACTATTTCGACATCTTCTTTAGATCTCTACTCAGCTGTATAAAGTGCACTAATCTCCCACAAATTCATGTTCAGTCAAATTCATAAAGAATTGCCTAAAACGGTATTCAGTTCTATATGTCTCTCATAATCATCAAGATTCAATTTGGTATATCTATTTCATCATATTTTACATTGAACTTGTGATCATCAGATATCAAAGACTGGAGCCCTTGTGGATACTACTTGATTTTCATTGAACTCGTAGAGCCATTCGCGATGTTCGGGAAAGACCTCAAACAAAGAGAAAAGGTAAGCGATTTTGCGCCCTAAATATATTCGCTTTAAAGGCCCACGGTGCTACTTGTAGCTACTTGCTCCCTCTATATAGAAAACAATGCCTAATCGGTGACCACTGATCCCCCATGATCCTCTTTTTATTATGTTATTTGAGAGCTGAGTTGATGAGATAGCCACCTGTCAGTGACCTTCCTGGGCGGTCTAATCCCTCCTGGCCAAACTAGTTATGTTCATATTTTGTGAACTGACAATCAAAGATAAGCAAGATCCCAGTAGGCCCCTACTGTAGAAAACTAGAAATCGAACATTTTTTTTTTTGGGGGGGGGGGGAGGGGAGGAGGCATGCAAGTCATAAATTTATCTATGAAATGTAGTACACGAACATGAATATATTCATGAGGAAAAAAAGGACGAGTAGATGAACGTTACGATGGTGACGAAAGAACGCAGTGCCGGTGGTGTCTGTGGAAATGGTAAAGGTTTCTTAAGGGTTAAGGAAGGTCTCAAACAAACGAACTACGTGTATAATCAGTGGCAGGAGTTCGATATTGTAGAAGTCTGTCTCTATAGGAATTATGCATTTCGATTTGATGATGATTAAGCAATTCCATGATTTATAGCTGGAGGAAAAAATATAATGAACAAGCTACATAAAACTAGTTTGTAATTTCCTTATTCTTTCGGAGTATCATATTATCATCTTGTTGTGGGCCTTTAATAACTCTTTTTCTCAACAAACACGATCGCAAACATCGCCTCAATGTTAATTTAAATACCCTTTGAATATTCCATATAGACATGCTCGGGTTTATTACGTAATGCATCACTGTATAGGGGCAGACCGAAAGTTCCCACCTTTTTAGTTGGCTAATGAGACGGCTAGTGCAGATTTTTCGAGAGTCTGCGATCGTGTCAACGTTATCCTGCAGAGTTATGAACATTATCATTCATCCATTTCTTTTCTCGTGATTTTCTCGCATCCGCAGTTCGCGGCCGCCTTGGAAGCCAACCTCTGTCTCAAGGCCCATCGCTACAACCACTACCGTAACATCAACGCTATCGCTCCCCTACGACTCGTCTTCCTGGAGTCGGGCGCCATCGACGAGCTCCGTCATTACATCCTGGATCATTCATCGGCTACGAGTCAACAGCTCAAGCTCCCGCACAAACTGCGCAAGACAGAGTGGATCCGTTTGTTATGTAATCGCGAACTTTAACCATGGATATGAGAAATAGTTTATCTGCAGGGCCAGGGCCAGGGGCGGACTGAGCTGAGCTGGGACTGACATTTGATCCTTAATTCCGGTCCACTTGAGTATAAGCTTTTGATCAGCCGGCAGTCAAGCCCAAATATCGAGCCTTCTGTGGGGATAGCTCCCCTAGCTCCCTAAGGCCAGTCCCCCCTGCCTATTTTATCAAAATATTTTTTAAAGGTTACATTCAATCATCGACTGACTAAAAAATTGTAAATAATAATGATAATAATAATCTGTGTTTATATAGCGCTCAACACAGAATACCTTCTCTAAACAAGGCACCGTGACGTAAATGGCGAATGTACAGATCTACACAGTGTAACGAACTTTTCTCCTCTCATCAATGATGGGCAAACTTTCATCACGTGATTTACTTTTGACCAATCGTAGAGCAAGATTCTTAGTACGTGGAATATAATCTCTCTACTGAATAAGTGCCTTACATTTTGGTGCTAGCTCTGCACAAATTTGACGCCAGGCAATATTACATTTCCGAAGAGCTGATCGATATGTCTTCCATTAATTTATTTCCTAACCATCAAAAAGAGTAAATATAACATCATAGTACATGTATTTGATTTTTTAGAAGTTACAACTCTTTCCACATTAATATAAAGTAAATTTCACATTTATGGAAATATATTGGCATGTGTCAAGTATATCATTCATTTCTAAAATTAATATTATTACATTAACACAGATATTTAATAAATGAATATCTGTTTTTTTAATAAATAAAATAGGGGGTTGTTTTTTTAACGTAACCAAAGATAGGAATCAATCCTTCAATATAGGAACATTTGGCAGGTATGATACAGTAATCATGTCAAAGTGAAATTTCCATTTGAAAGTATGAATTATTATTATTAAGTGATTGATTCTGTTTTTGTTGCTTTTGTTAGAAGGTGCACTTCAGTTCGATTACATCAAATTTTTTTTCATAAGATTGCCATAATGAAAGTAACTAATTAATATGTTTGGGGTCAGAAAGAGGAAGGCATTAACTCATCTCACCCATAGTTAACACCCTTCTGGCACTAAAGTGATATGACCATACTTTTGATAAAAAAGTAGTATTCAACAGTTCACCTTGATATCATCAAATACTTCAACACAGCTGTTTATTTGTTATATTTCTTTCTGTAAAATATTCTTTCTCTACTGCATGCTACCCTGTATTATGTGAAACATTATTATATTTGCATGTCATTAGGATTGAGAAGAATATATTTGTTCTTCCCATGAATCAAATATAGTGTCTGACAAAATGTGTATCTAATATCCATATTAAAATCAGATTATGGAAAATGTAATTATCTGTTAAAAAGAAATGATTAAGTGTCATGATTGCCATCTAAAGAAAAATCTCATATTTTATCAACTACAACGATTTTTGTCAACATTAAATGCATGTTTTAACCTATATATATATGTCTATTTATGTACTGGTGTCTTTTTCTATGTCTAGCTGTAACTATCTTTTTATTATTAATCTATATCATGATTTTTAGTAATTATGTTACGTAAGATAAGCAAACTCAATTACACAATAGTATATAAAAGAAAAATAAAGAAAACTAGAAAACAATTTTCTCTCTCTATGAGCTTTATTAATTATGTCGTCATTATGAGTATGTATGATATGTATTTTAAACAACAATTTTATAACATTTCCATCATGTTAAAAAACCTCTAATATTCATGGTAACAAAATGACATGGGATTTCTAAATGGCACTCATGACAATTTGAGTAAAAAGAAAAAAAAGAAAGACAAAAAAAAACACCATTCATTCCTTATGAAAATCGCCAGTCAAACATTTGGGGAAACGGTTTTGGAAGTCTGAAAAAGTTAGTCTTTTACACAGATGTATTTAGTTTTCCTTTAGGTCACAACACTAGTGAAATAAAAGGTTGACAGATTTGCGAATTCGCAGAGAAAAAGTTATCATCAACATGCCTTCTTTAAAAAGGCCCCCACATACAGAAAATACTTCAACTTTTCTTCTTGGTATTTTTAACATTCCTCTTACAGTAGATCATTTAATATTGATCACTAGTGCAAAATTTCACTTTATTTGGTCCTTTAGTTGATATTAATATTTCCTTTCTTTGTAATCCTTAGCAGAAAAAAGTAATGCAACTAATTCACAATGTATTCAACATATTTCTTATATGTTCTCTGTAGTAGACAAGATTATGATACTGCATATTATGAGAGAGAAAAAAAAATAAGAATGATAGCACTGAATATTTGTTTAATTTAGGGAAAAAAAGGGAACTGGAGATTGGTACAGTACATTACTTAGATATTTACGTCACAGAAGTGTTATTATGATCAGTCACACAAAGTCAGATTTTAGCAATTGTCATACAGGAACAGCCCTCAAACTTTCTTTTATATTTTGAGAAATGTTACTCCAAAAAGATTAGTACCCTCATTTAATTTTCGATAAATCGAGTAAATATACATGTAAACACCTCATCTGAACGTTAAAATGTTGCCAAGATCATTGAGTAATAAAACTGTTCCACAAATTTGGAATAAAAAAGTATGATTCCAAGGAATCCCAGTTTAATATCAGGATTTCATTCATAATCTAACATTTGGACATATATTGGCAATAAAATACATGTAGTCTGATTATCAAAAGCACAAGAAGCAATCTGGGCAATCAACGAAAAAAATAAGAATGATAGCACTGAATATTTTACTACCACGACCATCATCATCATCATCATTTGATTTGGGCGCTGCTCTGTGGCGACCGTCACTGGTTATTTTGTTTGTCTTATATTTGTGTAAATTTGTCAATTTTGTGGATCATCTTCTTGTAATTTGTGGCTGTCTGAAAGCACAATGGCGTTTGCACATTCAAGGATAATCATAGTTGTTTTCATTGCGGTTCTGGTGATATCTGTGGAAATACGACCAGGACAAGCAATCGAGACCCGACCACACCCTACCAGTCTTGTGTACTCACGGGATGAGCTGCTAAAGTTACGGGACACTTCAGCGGAAACTCGACCGACCGGCTTTGACGACTTCCCGAAGGAATGTAAACCACGGAAGAGAGGTAGGAAAGGGGGTGTCAGGTCACGTATCAGAAGAAGGGGCAACAAACCACCACTTCCTACAATCATCCTTGGTAATGTTCGCTCCTTACCGAATAAAATGACTGAACTCGAAACCTTATCTAAATACATGCACGAATACAGAGAGGCTTGTTTGATGTGTTTTACCGAAACCTGGCTTAATGAAAATGTACCAGACAGTGCTGTTGAATTGCCTAACTTTTCGTTAATAAGAAGTGATAGAACGACTGCATCGGGAAAATCACGAGGTGGGGGACTGTGTATGTATGTCAATAAGAGATGGTGCACAAACTGGTCAATTAAACATTCAGTGTGTCAGCCAGATATTGAATTACTAGCCGTCGGTCTTCGGCCATTTTACCTTCCCAGAGAATTTCCGCAAATTTTTGTAATCACTACATACATACATCCAAGAGCAGACGTGGCCGTTGCTAGTGACGCTATTGCTGAGAAAGTAAACAATCTTCAGGCATTGTCACCAGACGCGCCAATCTTTATCGCAGGTGACTTCAATCAATGTCGACTAGATAACGTTATGCCTAATTTCGAACAATATATTAACATTCCTTCCAGAAACGACGCTTTTCTTGATCTTTGTTATGGAAACATCCCTCATGCATACACAAGTAAAGCATGTCATCAACTCGGGAATTCCGATCATCTGAATTTTCACCTTGTACCTACCTACAGACAGAAACTAAAGAAAGCGTCCCCAGTTTCTAGGCAACGATACGACTGGTCGGATGACGCATCAGAACGACTGCGAGCTTGTTTAGATTGCACTGACTGGGATGTCCTATTCAATTCCACGGACACGCTTGATGAGGCAACGGAGGTGATCAGCGCATACATCAACTTTTGTGTGGACTTGAACATTCCGCGTAAAACGTCGAAGGTTTTTCAGAATAATAAACCATGGGTTTCAAAAGAACTGAGGGACTTGTTGAAAGCAAAAAACCGGGCACTTGTTGCCGGTGATAATTCAGAAGTAAGAAATCTACAGAAACAAATTAAACGACAGGTTATAGCATCAAAACAGTTGTATAAACGCATACACTCAGTAATAAATCCAACAGGCTAAACCTACTATAGAAGCAGTGACCGGGAATTACAGGCCAACGCCTTCTACCCGTACTTGATGATGATGATAAAGAGAAGATTGAAAGAGGCTTTCAGGAAAACAATCCTAAAGCTGCATGGAAGACCTTACAAGATGTTACAGGTTATAAAAGGAAGTCATCTGTTAATGAGTCTGTAGTGAATCAAACATTTGTTGATAGCCTAAATGATTTTTATTGTCGATTTGACCATAGTGATTTTGCAACGAAGAATGTTGAAACCATGCAAAACCTTAGAGAGAGCCTCACCCGGGATTTTGAAGTAATTACGGTATCTGAACACGAAGTTAGAATGGTGCTAGGTGATGTTAATGTGAATAAAACCCCGGGCCCTGATCGTATTTGCAATAAGCTATTAAAAACGTGCAAGGATCAATTGGCCAGTGTTTTTCAAAAGCTTTTCCAGCTTTCTATCGATCGAGGAACAATTCCTAAATTGTGGAAAATGTCAACTGTTGTACCACTTCCTAAAGTGAAAAACCCATCAGAAATGAATGACTATCGTCCTATAGCTCTAACATGTAGTATTATGAAATGTCTTGAGAAAATTGTACTGAAACGTTTGCTGAATCAAGTCTCCCCCTTCTTAGATCCCATGCAATTTGCTTACAGGAAAAATAGGGGCGTAGAAGATGCAGTTTTGATACTCTTGCACAAACTGTATTCCCACTTAGACACAATGAAAACGTACACGAGATCAGTTTTCATAGATTTCTCTAGCGCATTTAATACCTTGATACCACACCTGCTTACTAGGAAGTTGAGTAATTTAAATGTACACCCACAACTTATAATGACAATACAAGACTTTCTGTTGTGTAGATGTCAGCAGGTGAAAATAGGAAAGCTAATCTCATGTGTTCGTTCTATCAGTACTGGTGTACCTCAGGGATGCGTACTATCCCCGGTGCTCTTTTCCATTTACACCAATGATTTCGTGAGCACTGACGACAATTGTTCTATGATTAAATATGCCGATGATACGGTGATTACAGGGTATATTTCAGATGATAATACTGAACGTTATTTTTCATTGATCAAACAGTTTGTTGAATGGTGTGACAGGCACCACTTACAACTAAATGTAGCAAAAACGAAGGAGATCGTAATAGATTTTCGTAAGAGAACTGTAGTGGATCATGCACCCCTTTGTATTCACGATTCCGTAGTCGAGCAGGTTAGCGAGTACAAATATCTTGGCACTACTATATCATGTAAATTGGATTGGTCAAAAAATGTCAACATTATCCAGAAGAAAGCAAATCAAAGGCTTTATTTCCTTAGACAACTTAAGAAACTCCACATAGATAATACACTTCTTGTTCTGTTCTATAAATCAATCATTCAGTCTATCTTGACATTCAATCTCATTTGTTACTTTCGTAATGGAACACGTGCTAGCAAAAGGAAAACAGAAAGAATAAGGAAAATTGCTCAGCGCATCACCGGTTTGGAATTGCCCAGTTTAGAAAGTATATATGTTGATCGTACATTGCTGAAGATTACTCGTATTATGAAAGACCCGTCACATCCTTTGTTCCATAATTATAATTTCAACCGTTCAGGAATTCGCCTCTGCGTTCCCCGCACTAGGCGGGAACGCTTTAGACGCTCATTTGTACCAGATTCAACTCACATGTTCAACAGTATGGTAAAACGAGGGCAATCAATGTAGACACTGTACCCTTTTTATTTTATTGCTTTCCTCCATTCCTATACAAGTAGTCAGATCTTATTTTTAGATGAAACGCCATTGATGTTATGTTGTTATTATGTTTCATAATCTGTTTAATTTTGTACATTTCCTTGTAACACACAATTGTACCAGTGAACAATGAATTTCCATATTATGGACAATAAATCAATTCAATTCAATTCAATTCAATTCAATTCTATCGCTTCATCTCTAGTTCAGAACATAACTAGATTTCGGGTTTAGAGTAGGACCGAAGGCGTGGGATGAGATCCTAGAAGTATTTTTGAAGCGGTTCTCCCAAAGTCTTCTCAAGCTCAGAGACCACATCCTGGCAATGCTGTTCTACTTCCTCCGACTCATCTGTAAAAAAAAAAAGATAGATAGAAAAGATCGCATCAATTACCAGGAAATACCAAGGTGGGTTTGTACTGCTACAAAAAGTCCCCCATACCACTGTTTTTCATTATCTAACTGTCCTTTTCCCATTCTTAAAGATAAAGTTGAGTTCTGGTCATGCGATTGCATTGTGAAAGAAACGGTGTGAAATCGACCAGAAAAGGTTGATCATCAAGCATATAAGTATTGGTGTGTACTGCAAGGTTCTGGAATTATCAAAATGATAACAAATTTGGCCCAGTCTTGGTGAAGTTACAAGCACTGTACACAGAAAGATGTGTATGGGACTACATGAACATGTGGCATAAAAATCTGTCCCGATTATTATGCTGTTACATGCCATATTTAGAATATTGAGGCATTTGAAGAGCCTTGCTTTTCAGAGAACATTTGTTATCTGATGTTCTTCCACACTTGCATAATGCAATGATAATGCTCACAAATTATTTTTCACCTCTTCCCAGAACTCAACGTATCTATCTATCCTCAATCTATCCTTTCTTTTATAATATTTGTTAATAAATTTATTGCTGTAATCAATATTTCTACTTCACTTACCCTCCATGAGTTCAGCTAAGAATGGAATAGTTTCAGGAAGTAGAGATAGGTAGTCTTCACCCAGCTGAGAATGAACGGCCTGCAGGACTGTGAGGGCAGCATAGCGAACCTGTAAAAGGGATAACATTCTTCAAAGTCATCAATGATTCAATGCAGAGTACAACATTCAGGATAACAAAATTCTCTAATTTTACAATGATTTTTTTTCTCTTCTTCTGATGGATCATTTAATGAGGCATTTCACACACAAAAGAGCTATTTTATCCAATCTTCATGTAAAGCTGATTGTACACAAGACAAAATATACCAGACTAGCTAATTTCTTTTTATAACAATGAAATTCCTTTAATTTTCCATGAACTGAACTAAAATGGACTTTCCAAGCCTTCCCAGATTTCAAAGACAGTTGGAAACCTATCATAATGATGATACAGCCAAACCTGCTTTAGTGACCACCTATCTACAAATACCTCCTGTCTACAACAAGCACTTTTTTTGTTTCCCTTGAAAATGGTTTCTCATTGAAACATGCACTAAAGGAACCCGTCTACAAAGACCACTTTTTGTGTTTCCCTTGGGCGGTCACTGTAGACAGGTTTGACTGTACATGTAGATGGTTGAGAAGCCTCAACGATGGATGCCACCCACCTTTGGAGAGGAGTTTCTGGTCTTGAGAAGGATCTGGTAGTTGAGTGGTTGCCAAGTGGAGGGGTCTTTAGCAGCAACCATGAACTGAACGATGCACGGTGTCAGGTGACTTGTGATGCGGGCCTCGTATATATCATCCCCTCCTTGTGTATTCTCAATCTACAGAATAAAATAGTTGCATGAAATGTGAAAGCAGGGGGGGGGGGGTGTTTCACAAAGATCCCAAGTCGAACTCAACTGTAAATTGTACTTAAACATTTACGCCTCTCTGATCATTATGTAACCTACACAGAGAGAAATATACCTGTACAATGTATATTTATTCATATGTCAAAAGAAATCATCTCCTTCTACTTCATATGCAAATTTTTTGTTTACTGCATGACGCAAACTGAACCTTATCTTCAATACTGATAAGGCTACTCTGGGTAAATAAGACCACATTTAATCATCATTTATTATTTTTTTCATCAAACACACAGAAACAGTTTAATACCTAAATTTTTCATATCCTTACTAAGTTTTGTAATGTATTAAGTATGTGAAAAATTGATTTGTTTCAATTTTTGTTTCTTGAGAATGTGATGTATTAAAGCTTACATCTAAAGTATTTCAACCAGTCCACCTTTTACTCTTGAGTTCAGAAAAACACAACAAGCATCGAATTTACAAGGGGTACAAATAATTTAGTTTTTTACTGTAATTGTGTAAATACCTGATCAACAAGAGGCTGCATAAGCTTCTCAAATCTCTCCTTGCTCACAAAGTCTCCCTTGTCATAATGAAAGCACTTGTGCAGACAATCCAGTGCATACCCCAGCAGACTGGCTGACTTCTCTTTACTCTGGGTGTCCTCCTCAAAGAATGGCTTGTCTGAAAGGAGGAAAAGTGTGGAAGAAAAAGGAATATTCAGGGAACATCCTCTTCGAAGAACACTAAGTCATTATAAGAAATACCTCATCAATTTACTTTGGAGCCAATAAAAAAAAAAACACACACCATCTGACATCCGAAAAGACATTTTCCTTATTTGAGGAGTATAAAGAATATATTAAGGAGGGGGAGGGGGGGGGGGGTATCAATTGAGTATTTCCAAGCAACACTTAATACAAATTGTTCTTTTCAAATAATTCCTTTCCGTTTTTTAAAACATGTATCAGTAACTGTGTCTATAAAATTAAGCAAAGTTGGCTATATTCACAGGACTTTACCTCTTTTCTTTTAAATATTTACATTGAAATACCTTGTATTTCAGAAATCATGATTCCTTTTAATAAAAATAAGCAGCTAATAAAACTTCAAAGATATTTGCGCAATGTTGTCTCTTCTAAATATCTATACCTTAAAGACCGTCAATACTACTGGGCCAGAAGGGATTAGACCACATAGCGAGGTCACTGAGTGGCTATCTCATTAACTCAGCTCTCAACTAACATAAGAAAAAGAGGATCATGGGGGACCAACAGGCACCGATTGACGAAGTTTTCTATATAGAGGGAGCAAGTACCTACAAGTAGGACAGTGGGGCTTTAAACCATACCTACATACTGAATATATTCCATGTAACTCTTTGTAAGACGGGGCGTCTTACAAAGAGTTACGATCGATCCAAATCAATCGTAAGTCTTCCTATCAATCGCAAGTTTGCAGTCCCCTATCTCTTATGTACATAGTTTCGCAAATAAGCTCTTTGTATAAAGCCGGGCCCAGGATTACAGAATTTCTGAGTTCTCCCTTGGAACAAACCTGTTTTAATGACGTTGTTTGCATTCAGGATCCCTGCAATGTTAGCTACAAGGTGACCTGCGAAGAGACAGAAGAGACTCTTAAGCTTCTCAGCGATGCCATCGGAGAGACGGTAGAAGGTCAGCTGTCTGTCAGGGTTGCTGCCTCGCGTAGCCCATTCGTATACCTGCAGAAATAAGAGTAAATGTAGAAGTACTGGTAATGACTAAATTCCAATTCAACACAATTTTAGTCTACCAACCGATCAGATTTTCTTATCTTGAACATTTCTGACAATTAAAAATGCCTCTGAAGTCGTAGCAGCCTGCTGATGCCCCCTGGAAATAATTTCCTCTTACTGAAGTTTTGCCATTTTCCTTTAAAGGACTACTTCGTTTTTTTGACCTGCTTTAAAATGGGTAGTCAGACATAACCAGACATATCCATATATGATGATGAAAGTTATTCTTGATGTACTGTGTAGCAAATGGAAACCTGGTAGGAAGAAGTTTCTTGAATGATCTGAGAGATGTAATGGTGGGACAGTATGATTGCACCATGCGGTTATTAGCAGAATGCAAGAAGCAAATATTATTATCAATAATACTGTTATTTGTGAACATCCCAAAAACACAAATATAAAATTATACGAAAAATGATGTTTTTTTTTCTTCTTTCTATTCTCACCTTGAGAAACATAGGTCTGAATGTAGCCTCTGAGAGTTTCATCACCATGGTATTGACGGCATCAATCACATGCCCTTCAATGGCCGATACCTCGTCCAGAGTACTCTGAAATAAATAAGATAAATCAGATGAACAACAGATTGTGAGTTGATAGAAATCTTTAAAAAATAAATCATGATTTGGTAAACCTGGGTCAGAAAGAACTTGCAAGGAAGAGAAGAATAACGATCGAGTGACCACTGATGTAAGCTGACCTTATCCACTTCTGATCCTGCCTCAATATCTTGGTCCGACCATCAACATGCAACATGTATAGATCTGGGGTCGGTTTCATAAAGCTTTTTGATTTATAACAAATGCTAAATTTCTATGACAAATTTGCTCTCAGCCAATCAGATGCCATGACTTCAGTAGCTTATAACAGTAGCTTGCAACGTGTCATTGATATCAAGTTTTATGAACCAGGGCCTTGTTCATTCTGGGAAATTAAAGCCATCTCAGCAGCAACCAATAGGGATAGAAGTGTTTTGTTTTCAAACAGACTTGCTTGTAGTCCCTCGCAACTGAACAACCCTACAGCGACCAGGCATTTAGAAATATGGCACCAGTTATGAGGAACAGACTTCTCAGTGACATTAGAACTATCAATTGTCTTACTTTAGTTCAAAGGTGAATCAAGCAGTTACTAGGAAACTTAATAATACATGTCTGATCTTTTTTCTGTGTTTTTTGTTAAGATAACACTGAAGTACTGTTATCATATTAAATTGTAGCACCTTGAATGATATTATATCAGAAATTGCACGACAGAAATTCTTGTTATATGTTATTATGATGTTTAACTATCCCTTTCAGTGAAAGTACTGTAACAAGTAAGGCTGATCTTTCAAAAGTAATACAGTTTTAACAACACCAGGTTCAATCACATGAGCCTTTGTCGGCAGTGTGACTCGGTTAAGGATCAGAAGATAAGGCTCAAGAGCACCTCTGGCAATACTTACCTCTGTGTGGCTTGACCGATAGTCCAGTGCTTGTAGGAAGAGACTGACCATAGCATGATGGTGGCTCAAGAGATCCTCCTTGGGTAGCTGGTCAAGATGGTCACTTAAGATGGACATCAGAGGACCGATGCTGGTCTGAAATCAATCAAAAGCAACAATTTTAATTTTTTTAAGAGGCGATTTAAAACTCAAATGTGGTGGTGGTGATGGTGGTGGTTATTTTACCTGGCTACTAAGAAAGCATAAATGCTTGTAAGTAAGCAACCAGACGGCCGACGGCTTTAGGTCCTGTCTGAGGGACCTGGTAATGAGGATTAATGCCTTACCAAAGGGCACTAGTGCATCGACTTGGTTTCAAACCCGGGTCACTGGATTACGAGACCACTGCTCTACCAACTGAGCTATCGCGCCAACCTTAAGTTGTTGATGTGTAAATATGTGTAGGCTTACAGTCTGTTGATATTCTTGTAATATAGGATGTGTTTACAGTTTGATCGCACCAAGCCATACCATATCAAAGAATAATTGGTACTACCATTAGAAACAGAGTATTGTGGAAATTTAGCCCTCAATAATCTCAAATATTCCGGGGAATGAAATGTTAGCTTCTTAAGTGACAAACTGCTTGAAATCATGTTGAATATTTACCCATGATCTTCAAGCGCCTCAGGTATTTTGTGTAAAAGATACGGTGCTTCATACACACCAAGTATTAATACATGTAGGACTGGAACTCTACGTTTTCTTTGACTTTTATTATAAGAACCAATCACATCAGGTTTAAACATTCATACAAGAATTCACCAGACTTACACCTATATTTCAAAATTAATCATTTATGATTGCACCTGTATGCAAGGCTCAATACCAATGAGGAGACTGGCCTTCTAGTGCAGTGCAGCTCTTATCTTACCACATCCCATCAAGAGACGTGATAGCTCAGTGGTAGAGCAGTGGTCCCGTAACCACAAAGTCCTGGGTTCGAAATTAAGTAGAAGCGCTAGTGCCCTTTGGTAAGACATTAATGCTCATTAATCAGGACTTAAAAACATCGGTCCCCTGGTTGCTTATTTACAATCGTGCACAGAATTTATTAGCTGTCAGGTTAAACAAACAAAAAGTAATATAAGATGATGACGAGGATCCTCATCAAATGATTAGTTGAAAGCTTACACGTGACCAGGCATTTATTTTGCCCAATGCGTAATTTGGATAATGACCAGTCATTAGTAAAATCATGTTATAAAACATCATTTTATTTAAAAAAAAAACATAATCTTATAAAACAAATAATACACATAATTTTGTTCGGGCATTGGTAAAATTACCCACACTCGGTGCCTTCAAAACAGTTCAAACACCCTCGGGCGTGCTAGACTGATATAAAGGTACCTTATGTGGGTAATTCTTACTAATGCCCTCCCTGCTGTGTATTATTTATATATTAATGAACCACGAGTGCTTCATCCAATCATGTCTCCCTTATAAGGAAGTCACTTCAGTCCTACCTTGCTAGTTGACACATTGGTCTTGTAGCATTCACTGACGGCAGGAATGAGAACCCTAGGGGGCAGTGCTGAGGAGAGCTGGTGACGACATGCCTTGAGACGGAGCGTGAGCTGAGACTTCTCTTCATCCTGACGGTAACCAGACAGACGACACACCTGGGAAAAAAATAGGGATTGAAAAAGGGAATGACAGCTTTCATTACATGTGAATAATTGGGGTAACCCGAGGACAATTCTATGCTAGGTTCTTATTGCCTTCCACAGGATCAATCTTTATCATGGTTGGCCCCAATACAAAGTCTGCTGTGAAAATTGTTGAGTGTATTTCTCACACAAAATAAATCACAACACTATTTGTGTAGCTTCAACAGTAAAAAAGAACTTTATTAATGAAAAGTGGCAGAGAAAACCTAAAATAAAAAGTATGAGCCTCAGTTTGTGACTCGCCGGAATGCTACGTAGTTAGTGTAAGGTATGTAACTGTGGCACTAATGGGCAACGTATGCATCTTCTTCACTCAACATCATGATTAAACAGAAGTTTAGATTAGATTATTTCAACCCCAGTACAAAGCACCGTGCCTTAGTATATTATACAATTTCATACAAAGGGTTTACAAGACATAATAAACACAACATATAATCTATCATCTCACAAATTACATCATCAAAACACACTATGATTAGGAGCTGCAAAAGAGCTTTACACTCATTCATTACCTGTTGGAGCAATTGACCAAGGTAAGGACTGAGGAAGTGAGGGAGGGTCTCCAAGATCTTCTGAATGGCTGTCACTGTGCTCAGGAGATGAAGGTCAGAACTGAACAAGAGAAATAATAAAATCTAAATTTATTTCTGAATCTAACTTACACCCAATTGCAGCGATCCACACTAACATAATTTGCTTGGTGGTACAGTGCGTAATATAAGGCATCCCTGTGCACAACGCCCCTTGTCTACTTTGTGAAGGCCCTGTCTAATGATCCAAAACGCAATCAGTTGTCTATATGGTGACAGTTTTGAACACAAACATACTTCAATTGCTACATATATATATATATTTCAGAACAGTATGATATGAGGTCCTTTTGTGCAGATAGCAGTAGCTAACCATTTATGTAATTACAAAGTCATTAACTTCAGCTTGATATGAAAAGCTAAAAAGCAACTTTAAAAAATATATACAAAATATTAATTTAGTAATTTTGTGATTGATGTTGATCTGCCACAACTCTTCAAGATATTAAACATGATTTGAATTTGGTATAACAAAAATTTGCCACAAGTAACATATACTTATGACTTGGTGCCCAAGTGGTTATAAGAAAGGCAAATTATTGTATAGTTATGTTTTGATGAGGGACATGTCATGAATCAATAACTGAGAAGGTATTCTGCAGTCAAACAAACCTTGTGACATGGGTCTTGCTTGCCAAGGTATCAAGTAGAGGTGGCATGAATCGACTCAGGTACGGGATAGCATGGGCCTTGAGACTACTCACTGCTTCAGCTAGGCAGAGCAAACCACTTGCTATCACCTGTCATAAAGAAGATGGGGGGGGGGGGGGGATGAAAATCATTTTCATAGATTATCAATGTCTGTAAAGCTAAACATTTTGGCAAAAAAGATATTTACATAAGAAGGAATAGGGTATAATTTTTCACTTCCTTCAAAAACCGATGTTAGAGATTACAGATTCATATTCATATTTGATTGTGTTATGAAGAACTTATTCCACATCCATGATGTAATTCTGTAAGCTACATTGATTTTAATTTTTCCACAGGCAAGAGAAGATCATTCTTTCATCTTCAAATGATAGCTGCTTCAAATCATACGAGGATAACTTGGTTGGGTTATGAAAATAAGTGTTATACCAAAAGCAAATCATATTGAGCTAGTAACAAAGAACTGCTACATTGAACAAGCTACCACATTTCTTATTTGCTGTCTGAAGACTGTATTTGTACATTTCAACAGGAATGAAATAAATGGATGAAACCATCTCACAAAATGACTGATGCATTTCTACCTGGTTATTGCCATGCGTTTCCATGATGATGCCAAGAGCAACATCCATCACCTTGGTGAACTCCTTACGATGTTCACTGCCAAACAGCTTGCAGAGTAACTTCAGACTGTAGAGGGCGGTCTGCCGATTAATGTCGAGCTCATCTGCTTCGGCCTGGTTCTCCCGGGATGATTTGGCTATGGCCACCAGGGTATCCAGCATACCAAGGAGCATAGCAGTCTGTTGGGATGAACAACATATACAATTCACACAGGAAAAAAAAAAAAAAAATTCGGACAAAAGAGGTCAGATACTGGATAATACTTCATTATGACATATACATTTAATGCCTTGATATAAAGTAAAGAAGCCATGGTAATTATTATAATCAGCACTTCTTTATTCTTAGGATTAATGATGCTTGATAAATCTATCCAATATGTACAGTTAAACTACATTACTCATTCCTCATATCAAATTTTGTCAATTTTTTTTTTTCTTTTTCTTCCCAATTTACGTTTCTTGAGGATGTGTCATATTAGCAAACATCTAAAAGTATTAAACAAAAGGCCTTGATTCAACCAGTCCACCTTTCATTAAAAAAACATCAAATTTACAAGGGGCATGAATTTAACCATATTACTTATAGTTTTATATCTCTCATATAAAAAGTAAGTAATAAAAGTGAGTTATTGTAACAAATAATGGATGGTACAATACAACTTAAAAATATAGTATGAAAATATTAATGGTATAATAACGCAAATAACGATATTAGTGGTTGAAATTGAATACCTCTTCCTCTTCAAAGCCATCCTTGTTTTGGATGAGCTTGTTATTGAGCAGCTCCATGGCTTTCCTCCTGACGGTAGGGAGACGGTTGCCTATGAGACCAGACACCACCCCAATGAACACCTTGGCAGGTAGCAGGTAGTTGACCTGGTTATACAAACATTAAAAATAGTTAATTCTATGATCAATATTGATGTGATCTATTACAAGAAGTAAGACAAACGGCAACAGTAGAACTATACACATGTATATATCTACATCACATCATCATACAATTCTATAACAGACACACAGTTGCGAAAAAAAGGTTTTTGAAGATTATCCAAATCATTTTTTTTTTAAATCAAGACTTTGGAATGATCTATCATCTGCAGAGTATATGAGACAGCACTCTTATGGCTTTAGACAGAGGATATCCCCTTTTCTCTTTTCACAATTAAACTGTATCCCATAACCATACCCGCCAACCTTCATAGCAAAAGATATGAATGTCTTAAGGCAAAATTAGGAATACAGTCTATTTTTTATACTTTTCACACACAATATTTCAGAAAAGAGAGGAATCTAGGGTTCAAATAATAGCTTAAAGGCCCCAAAATAGGAATGGTGTGCAGCTATGCATAACTGATCCCCTCCAAACACACATGTTGTCTGCTGAGAGCTAGAAGGGTGTTACATCTTTAAACTCAATTCCTTTCTGGCTCTTGGCATACCGTATTTGCCGGCGTAAAGGCCGCACCGCCGTATAGGCCGCACCCCCAACTTTGACATTTCGTAGAGGAAAAAAAAAAACTACAAAAAAAAAACTACAAAAAAAAAAAAAAAAAACGGACCAAACAAAATGATTGTAATTTTCTTGTAGAACACTCTTTTTTTTTTACAAACTATACCAAATTCATCAATATTCTTATAAATCAACAAGAAGTTAACCTCAAAAATGATCATAATTTAGCAGATCTTCATCGACTTTTAAGCTAGTACTGTATCGTACGCAGATTTGGTATCCTACAATACCCCTTCCTCGATGTGCGGTGTAATCCGAAATAGCATTTTTCGACCTGCGCAGTTGCGTTGCGCGGCAGCTAGCTCCGTAAGTAACGGCCTGTCCCTTTGTTTACTTTTTGACGATGCAATGGTATGGACTTAAATCTAGATCTATCGGCAGATTTTATTAGAAAAATAAGTTTTTCGTCTTCATGTCAACTATGCAACATAAACTTGTCGGTAAGTTGTGTGGAGTTATTCTAGAATTGTCCTGTACCGTTGTCTAGTCATGCTACCGTTCCTATAGTCCCATACGTGCAAATGGACGTGATGTTTTGACCGCTGAATTTTGTTGTTGTTGCGTATACGCTGCACCCCGACTTTTTGATTTTCTCTCACCCGAAAATTCTGCGGCCTTTACGCCGGAAAATACGGTACATGTTCAATTTTGCAATTTCTTTTGTTATGATAATTAACCTTTCCATATCAAACTCTTTGATACATTGTAAAGATGATGCCCTGTTCTTGATGCACCAAAATATGTATGTATGTATCATATGTATGATTGTAATCCATGTCAAATTCAGTCATATTCACACAACTGCGCCAGGAGTGAAATTTTTGACAGACATGGCGCATTATAAACGTTCACTCTTATTATTATTATATGGCTTTGATTATGGACGTTTCTCGATAAAACCTCTCAACAACAACCATTACAACAACAAAAAATTAGAATGGACTGACAAATGTCAAATGTACCTTGTCTAGGACATCATAGGCCTTGTGCAGGAGTGCCCTCCAGAACTTGGCTGTGTTTGGATCAGCGTTGTCCTGGATACAGTGAGCTACATGGGTGATGTAACACAATGTCTGCTCCAGAAGCCTGTTGGGAACATGAACAGAGATCCGACCTTGGTGATGACAGGTGTCAAATGCAGTATCTAAGACTGCTGTTCCTAAAAATCCTGGTTAATCTCCAAATGGCTGCGTTATGTTTTTGTTTTTCTTTGCTTGTAGTGTGTTTTCTTGACTACATCATTTTATACCCCAGTTATAAAATGTTAATTACTGGTCATAAGACCGATGTTCCTAAAACACATGGTTAATCTCCAAAGGGCTGTGATATGTTTTTGTTTTTCGTTGGTTGTAGTGTATTATCTTGACAACTTCGTTTTATACCACAGATATAAAATTTTAATCATTGGTCATAAGACTGCTGTTCCTAGAACTCCATGGTCGTGATATGTTTTTGTTTTTTGTTGCTTGTAGTGTGTTTTCTTGTCTTCACAGCCTTTGGTCTGGTGTATCATGTTATACCACAGTTGTAACATTTCAATCATTGGTTACTACGCACCACCAAAACTTGCCTAGCTTCGTATAGCCTAAGCAGACCTTTTTCTAATATGTTATGAACACAATGCATTCATTAGTGACATTAAAACAGTAGTTCAAAAATCATTTGTGATATTGAAACTTGACAGGCTTAGTCATTAAAAGTGGTTGTATATGTAAGCAAAGTTTCATAACTTTCTTTGACTTAACATCACATATAAATATAGACAAAATACATGACCTCTCTACTCACTTCTGATAAAGGGCTTGCATTGAAGCAGATTTCTCCTCAGAGAGATTGACAAGCTGTAAACATACAAAAAGTAAAACTTGATTTTCTTATAAATAAATCAAATCAATAAATAAATAAGTGAATCATAGTGAGTAATAATTAAGCAGGCAAAGAAATGAAATATGTGCCTGTCATAAACATATAAACTCTATATGCAATAACCGTTAGGAATACAATCCAAAATTATAATAGCAAGAAAGCCATTTATATTTGTTAGCACTTTAATTTTTTTTTCCACCAAAAAAAATCAACTTTTATATTTATAGCTTCAGCAGGTGGATTTGGAAAGATATTGAGAGGAAATAATAAATGTATAATTTCATGGCGGTATGTGGAACATGGTCCTGCGACAATTGCTCCACTGCATTAAATCTCCCACACCAAATAAACTCATAAATGATTTCAACCCTGGATCCAATACTTTACCTAACCCTAAAGTAAAATCAAATTGTGACCCTCTCCCTAACCCTATAGTCTCCCTCCTCCTTTATCTCTGTCCCTTCTCTTACTATGCCATTCATTCTATCTTTCTTCCTTCCTCTCCTAATTTGTATGCCAGGGGTGATAAGACCTCACTACAAGGTCACTGACAGGTGGTTATCTCATCAAATCAGCTCTCAATTAACATACGAAAAAGGGGACCATGGGGGATCAACAGGTACCACTTAGGCATTGTTGGCTATATAGAGGGCGCAAGTATATATAAGTAGTACAGTGGAGGTTTAAATGTTAATAATAAAGTTACCTGAGCAATGAATGGATCACTGGTAAGGAGCTGGGACAAGAACCCTACGGAAGTGAACTTGAAATGTCTCAGCTGCCTAGGACTGTGAGACTCTTGATCAAAGATGAGGTCTTGTGTCTTGCCCTTTGACCCTGGAGTCAATCCTGCTGAACGTGATGACCGGGAATAATGAGATGGCGTCTTGGCGACACCTAGATGGAAAAAGAGTTGAGGCATAGACTTTAAGTCTGTAGCTTTTCATTTTATTTTAAATAAGAAATTTTTTTAAAGTCAATTTCTCTGTGTTTTTTTGTTAGTGTGAGCCTAATGGATACCCACTATGTTTACAGAAATCATCAACATTATCACTGTCTAAACATAATGATCCATTGTTCAACAAATTGTTCTTGTCGCACTTATATTTTGGACAATTATCATCAGCACAGCTGTAAAATCTCTGTGCAAAATGAATATCTGCACCAAAGTCTCAGCTGCGAACATCTTTATCAAAAATACTTTATCACCACCAACAGCATTCTCGCCCTCATCATTGCCATGATGAACAACTATCACCCTCTAAATATAAACACATAAACCTTTACCCAATAGCCATCCTTTCCCCTTTATTCTTCTGTACAAGATTACCTTCTTTCTTCCCTTTGAGCGTTGCTAGGTATCCCAGCATCTTCGTAAGACTGATCACTTGGGTATCAGGATCAAAATGATGACAGAGCGTCAACCAGAACTCAAGATTCCTGCCAGGACCCTGAATTGAGACGAGAATAGGTGAAAAATGCACTTTGAATGTCAAACCTATAAATATTGTAAATATATATATATTTACAGTACTGGACCCTGTCTTACAAAGAGTTACAATTGATCCAAATCAATCGCAAGTCCTCCAATCAATCGCAAGTTTGCAGTCTCCTATATCTTTTGTACATAGTTACGATTGATAGCAATCGTAAATAAGTTGCGATTAATATCAACTCTTTGTAAGACAGGGCCCTGATCTATCAAAAAGAAAGGGGCTTATATGTTCGATTTTAGAATCTAAATGACGATAAGCTTCATCACACCTTTGAGTAAACCCTGTTCAAATTTTAGACAGTCATCATCACTGAACCTTGAATATTCTGGTTTGAACAAATTTGAAAAACAATTCTTCAATGGCCTGAACACTGTAGGTTTCATACTTCCTTGTTCCTTCTTTATCTATCATTATGTGAAATATGAGGTGAGCTAAAAAAAATTCTGTGATTCTAATGAAGCCACCTTGAAAGAATCCCAAAGACAAAGAAGCACCATTTGTTTGACATTGACCAGGGCCCGTTTCATAAAACTGGTATCAATTCCAAATGCTAAACTTGCTCTCGGCCAATCAAATGCAACAATTTCAGTAGCTTACATCAGTTATCGTAACTTGTTTTTGATAACAAGTTTTATGAAAGAGGGCCCAGCAGTCTTTGTATTTCAGGGGAGATCTGCTGGTTTCACATAGGCAGCAAGAAAAGAATCGATAAGCAGAAAGAAATAGAAATTTAAACGAACATTTCAGGAAAACTGGCATGCCAAACCAGACTGTGAATAAACATCTCAATCATACCTTAGTCTCTGTCTCCTCGGGGAGCATGGCCGTAGCTCCTTTGGTCGCATATCCTCCAATCAGCAGCAGGATGACCCTCCAGAGATACTCCATCCCGCCCACAGACTGCACCAGATGGGTAAACAGGGGCAGACGACGGTGCTCCGGGATGTGAGGGAACGCATCCACAAAGGTCTGCATCACCATGGTTACAACATCCTCCAGGTTGCCTGCCAGGGAGGATGGGAGAGACTGGTCCTTGCTTGCCTGTATTAGTTTATGAGAGAATGTGGGATGAAGAAAAACATAGTAAGGTGTTACATGTACATCTCAATGTAATGATTTTGTTTTTATCAATAAGTTTCAATAATTGAGATGCTCTCCTGACATCATTGGTAATTTGGGGCTTCATTGTGTGGTGTGGTGATCACAATGATACATCATAACATTTTAAATTTCCTATGTTAATGGTGATTTCAGCAATATGATCCAATTTGCTCATCAGATTTTGTTTTAATTTTATTGTATCTAGAAAGAAAATCCCTATCTCTTAAATACTAATGTACTCATCCTCACTATCACTATGATATTATCAGTTCAATCATATTCACATGATTGCGATCACCATCTTCACCTCAACATCAATAATACCCTACATTTTCTATTACAGATATCTACCAAAAGTTTGTGGCAAATCTGCACTGGATCATCATCAGAGTTGAGTCTCTTACTCTAATTTTAAGCGATTATAATTTTCTTGATTTATTGTCTCTCACTGTATGGGTTTCCGAAAAGCCCGCTTTCCCATGACCATTTCTGGTCATGCGATTGCATTGTGAAAGAAACTTTGTGGGATCGATCAGAAAAGGTTGATCATCTAGCATATAAGTATTGGTGTGTACTGCAAGAATCTGGAATCAGCAAAATGATAAGAAATTTGGCCCAGTCTTAGTAAAGTTACAAGCAACTGTACACAGAAAGATGTTTATGGGACTATGCGATATCTATCCAGTCCTGATAGATATGATAATTTACCA
Source organism: Strongylocentrotus purpuratus (assembly GCF_000002235.5). Taxonomy (NCBI): domain Eukaryota; kingdom Metazoa; phylum Echinodermata; class Echinoidea; order Camarodonta; family Strongylocentrotidae; genus Strongylocentrotus; species Strongylocentrotus purpuratus. The sequence goes on from NW_022145609.1 coordinate 9,829,016, forward strand.
AATATATCAATTAGTAGGAGGGTTCACGGCAAAATTTGTGTCATCACGTATTAGTCAAAACATATTCTTTCACATGATTGGTAATAAGAGCTTCCATTTCATTTTTTGAGAGGGGGGCATTTCCAAAACTGGTCTATACCTTTAAAATGAGTTGATATCACAAGAAAGATAGTGTGTCTATGCTTACCTTGACCAGAGCAGGTATAACGGTCTGCACTGTCTTGTGGATGATCTGGAAGCTATGACTGTCATCTTGACGCAGTAGGCTCGCTCCCATGAACGTGAAGATTGCCATGATGTTATGCAACACATGCTCCTAAAAAAAAATCAGGAATAGAAATCAAATGAGTTACATATATACTGTTTTGTGTCTCATTAGGTATATATCAGGTAATTAAAATCTCCTCTGAATACACGGTTTATCACTCAATACTGCAATGTTAAAAAAGATGGCCAGTTAAGAAGCAATATGATCATACTGGGTTTCCAATTTAACATATTTGGTGTCTTGTATATTCACTGATTGTAAATACCTCAATGATAGATCAGGGCCATGTTTCATAGAACTTGTAATCAATAATAAATGATAAATTTCTATGACAAATTTTCTCTCATCCAATCAAATGCCAAAATTTCAGCAGCTTGTAACAGTTATTGTAACTTTTTATTTTATGAAACAGGGCCCAATAGTTGTAATATCATCCTATATTCACAATACCACTAGTTGATATGACTTAACCTCTCAGTGAGCAGAACTTTAAATTTCTGAACAATATATCAAACTCAAGTGGAATAGCATGATCTTTATCAAATATACAGTTTTACAAGGTTAACTCTTACAAAGGTAGCCTCTTTAATGCAGATTTTGAGTCCAGCATGTAATGGTTTTTGAGAAAAGGGAAACAATGATGTTAAATAAACTTACAGGGAAGAGTTTGGCAGCAGTAGCCAGTAGAAGCAAAGCATGGTTGTGTGTTTGAGGATTGTCTGAGGTACGAATACACTGCACCACCAACTCAACGCTGAACTGCTCTTCTGTTATAAGCGGCCCTGAAAAATTGCAAAGGATTGAAAAAAGGGGGTATTTCATATTCAATTAAATTAGTACAAGCAGTATGATTACAGGTGAAATTTTCCATGGAATATTAATTTTTTTTTTTTTAAAGTGCAGCCCCAAAACATGTCCACTATTGTTGAAACACAGGATGCATAAAAATGATTAGATCACTGCCTTTATTTTTCCAAATAAGAATTGAGATTATACATCGCACTAATTTGGCCGAAACAGCCACACATGGCAAACAAGTAAAGACTGAGCATGAAATGTACTATACAATCAGAAAATTGCACAAGAGCTAGTAACATCTGGCTCAAGATTAAAATTGTTTCCACGGAGCCAGACAAGCACACAGTAATCTTAGTTTGCATGGCATCGACAGGTCCTGTAGCCCTCAGCAGACAACAAATGTGGAATGTACATTTAAGACTTGTTGATTGATGCCTGAGCTTGTCTTCAAATATACATGAAGACAGCTAAATTATGAAATTGAGGGAAACTAAACAAGCCATAACCAAACAAAAATCAATATTATGTATGATTATTATTTTTTAATTATTTAAACCTACATGTATTTGTGGCTTAAACCCAGTAAATAAGATCGATTAATCGATCTGTTTTGAAAAAAAAGTCAGAACAAATCTTTCTGACTTTTTTTCAGATTATTTCAGACTTGTTTTTCAATACAGATCGATCAATCGATCTTATTTACTGAGTGTTAGCCACAAATATGTTTAAATAATTGAAATTTCTCCCAGGAAGCATTACATTTATAAAAGATTATTATTTTGTCATCACCAAAATGTATCCATATATTGTATCCTATTGATGTTCTTTGTAAACTACTGTATGTCTAAGCCTTTATTTTACATGTGAGTGAAACATATGTCCATATTAAACTTAGTTTGGACAAATAAATACATTTTATGAATTAAATGGTAGTTGCTTTGGTTTGTAATCTTAAAATTTACAATTTCAGACATGAACAAAATACAGTGTAGAGATCATACAGTCAAACCTGCTTTAGTGACCATCTGTCCACAAAGACCGCCTGCCTACAAGGACCACATTTTTTGTTTCCCTTGAAAATAGTTTCTCAATGAAACATGTACTAAAGGAACCTGTCTACAAAGACCACTTTTTGTGTTTCCCTTGGTCGGTCGCTATAGACAGGTTTGACTGTACAGTGAAGAGATCATACCTGCTTCTTCTTCTGCGTCTGTATCGCCCAGATGATCACAGATGTTGAGGATGGTGGTGAGAAGGAGTTGCTTGATGTATTCAGTAGATCCCTGATCAGTGGCGGGTAGCTCAAGGCACCTACAAGCAGCAATGTTAAAAAGAAGAGTATAAATGTAAGAAATGCATGAGAGGTCTTATGCACTTTATTTCCATGACTCTCCATGTCTTTGGAAGATTTGTTGTCATCTTTCCATGACTTTCCAGGGCCCCATTTCACAAGTGACATATGACAGTTTTTGTTATAAGCTAGTGAAATCTTTGCTTCTGATTGGTTATCAGCAGATTTGTCACTGTATTTTGTTATTTGTCATCAGCAGCTACTCTCTCTCTCTCTCTCTCATTCGCAATAATGGCCCCTATAGATAAATTCTGAATGTACAGTCAAACCTGTCTTAGCGGTAAAAGCCACCTGTATGTAGGGGTCACCTCTATTGCTTCTCAAAAGGAAGAAATGTGCGTTGTTGGACCTGTCTAGAAAGGCTACATGTCTGCATAAGCAAGTTTTTCCTGTTTCCCTTGGGTGGTCTTTATAGACAGGTTAGAGGAGGCGCGGTAGCTCAGTTGGTAGAGCAGTCTTATAATCCAGCAACCCGGGTTCGAAACCAAGGCAATGCGCTTGTGCCCTTTTGTAAAGCATTAATCCTCATTACTAGGTCCCTCGGAGAGGACCTAAAGCCGTCGGTCCTCTGGTTGCTTACTACCAAGCATTTATGCTTTCTTAGCAGTCAGGTAAAATAATCACCACTACTACTACTGAATGAATATGCAATAATAACTTACAGGCTGAGGATGGTGAAGAGCGTGGGTACGATAGTATGCCTGCCCTCCATCTTCCCTAGTTTCCTCTGCTGTAGATTCTCCAAGATAGTCATGACCCTCTGCCACACCCGGCCCTCGCTTGTTGCGGCCTGCGACGACGGATCGTCCACATTGGTCGTCTTCTGCTTTTGCCTGAAAATCAAATCAAAGAATGGGGGTTTCGAGAATCATTAACTGTTGACTAATTGCTAACCAGTCTAACCACTTTCATGTGAGAGTTGCAAATCACATCCAAGGATTTGAATGTTGTACCACATGTTAACCCACTACCTACGGGAACCGCAGACCTGCCAACCTGTGGAGTTCAAAAACTGTATTCTTTATTCCCAAAAGTTGTATTTTACTGACAAAAGTTGTATTTTTAAAAATAAACACGGACTCTTACGCGGATGCCTCTTACAGTTCCTACATACAGGAAGAATTTTTGTATGGATCATTGGTTGAATATGCCTGATTTTGTCACGACTGTTGAGTTCGATGAACCAATGAACATCCCCAAATTGCTGATGTGAGATGCTTGTAGGATACTTTACAGGACAGAATGGGCATTTTGCCATTGAAAATGGCACACACACTGATATATATATATATATATATTTTTTTTTTTGAAAATCATATTTTATTAAGGAAAATCGTACTGTCGTATTTGCTTCTAAAAATCATACAAAATATGACTAAATCGTACAGGTTGGCAGGTCTGGAACCGAGTAGTCCCTGTATTAAGCCTATAAGAATTTGAGAATTTAGTAGTCTACGAGTTAAGATTTAAATTAGAGTTAATTTCTTGCTGTTTCAACATTTCATACACAACTTTTATGAACTTCACAATGAAACAGAGAATTAAAATGCTGAATAAAAAATGTTTGTAATATTCAATAATAATTTTGTAAACTAAGTGGAATAGTAGGGGTTGCATAATAGAGTTTAACTTTTTGAATGTGTTTACAAGCTTTTGAAGAATCATACTCTGCATTTATGAATGTTTTCTGTAAAAACTGTCCTACATTTACAAACAAATGGTAACTATGAAATTGACAAATATGAACTATGGGGCAGAAAGATACAGCAAAGTAGGATATAAATTTCATTATACTTGTACCAAAATAAAATGATTGATTTACCTCACTCTTCTGGCATCCTTGACACTCTTCGGTTTCTGACCTGCCGTTATCTGCGTGAGCTCTTTCACAACCTGTGCTGCAGTCAGTGGAAGCTGAATGCCAAACAAAAGTATGCATTTAATTCTTATCACGTGTTTATGTTGCTCAAATTTACTTTGTCTGATTAAACTGAATCAGTATTGCATCATCAGTCTCTTACAAATGAAACAATTTCCTTTTACTACAATACATCTTAAAGCCCCACTGCACTACTTATAGCTACCTGCGCCCTCTAACAAACAAACAATACCTAATCAGTGCCTGTTGGTCCCCCATGATCCTCTTTTTCTTGTGTTGATTGAGAGCTGATTTGATGAGATAACCATCTGTCAGTGACCTTGCAGGGAGGTCTAATCCCCCTGGCCAATCTAGTACAGACAGGCTTTAATACAAGTTTTTCATGTAACACACTCTCTCTCTTAACTTCTAATTCTCTCTTGAATTCTAATTCTTTCTTACTGACCTTCTTAAAAACCTTAGCCAGATGATTAGCTGTAGCTGAATTGTGTGTGTCCACCTGCAGGTCAATCAGTCTGGCCAGTACTGACTGCTGGACATCGGCTGTAGGAAGGGCTGTGAAGAATGCTCCAGTCATCTGCAAAGAAAATGTTGATATTATTCAATGATTTGCAAAAGAGCAATTCTCACTCAAGGTGATTTAGGCAGGCATATTGTCTGACCTTGTACCAAAGGATAATAAGACAATATTAACAACTGATGGAAGATAATTTTGACATGTTATTGCTACAGTACACTGCCCATCTATCCCTGTCAAAGTTCATAATAGTTTAAGATGTTTTAAACAAATGATACAGACCCCCCCCCCCTCAAAAAAAAAAAAACAGAAAAAAGAAATCACATTACATGCAAATGATTTGCAAATGGGTGCAAACAAAATATACACATGCACACAACAAAGGCCCCCTAAAAGTACTCTGTAATCTGTGTGCTGTAATACATCAATTTTTACATGCACTTAGCTGATATCATGTCATGTCTGGATGCGTTTTCAAGAGTAGACTTCAGGGAAACAGGTCTAGCATTAGAAAGGCAACAGAGGAGTCAGTAATTGACCAACACACCTGTTTAAAAGCCATCTCTGATGGAGAAGCCAATCCTCCGCAGACCGGCTTCTCCCGACTCAGCACCTCCAGTAGGAGGTCTAGACTCTTCTGCTCAGACATCAGGTGAGCCGTCTGAGGGGTCAGGTGACTCAGGATACACTGCAAGCTGTGCGTCTGGTCAACACTGAGGGAGCCCTCCTCGACGAAGGCCTGGACTAGGAGGTCTTGGAGAAGGTCCAGAAGCGATGATAGCACAATCTGTAAAGCAGGGAGAAGGGTATTATTATACCGGAAGTCACAACAAATAGTATTGCAGGGAAATCGCGGAGGGGGTTAATTAATAGAAATCCCACCGCTGCCACCATTGTAGCAAAATCATCCCAATCGCTATATATAACTTTTCTCCTGCCACCAGTGTAGCGAAATCATCCCAATCGCTATATATAACTTTTCTCCTGCCACCAGTGTAGCGAAATCATCCCAATCGCTATATATAACTTTTCTCCTGCCACTATTGTAGCGAAAACTATTAATATAGGGAATACAATAAAAACAGGTCTTCTTATTATTTTTATATTTTTGGTGGGGGGGGGGCAGTATTACATGATCAGCATTGATTCAACTACATTTAGAATAAGGAAAAGTAAATCAATGCGGAATAGGTGCTTCCTATCAAAGTAATATACACAACCGCTACAGGTTGATATTCATAAATTCAGAAATAAAGTGAATGGCAACCTCATGGTAATCTTGTACCCTGCACATCTTATACATGATCTTACAACATGCAAAAATATAATCAGATATGTAGTAAACAATCTAACTGTAAAATAAAAATTTCCAAGTAAAATCAGCAACTTACTTCTGAATCTACTAGCTCAATGAGCTCAAGAAGTGATCTCTGTGCATGATGTGGAATGCCCTCTTGCTTCACATAGTCTAGGATCCATTCCAAGCATTGCCTTGCCTGTAAGGCAGAAGCTCCTTTCGCATCAGGTTCTGTTTTCTTCTGCTTTGGGAAAGTGACGTCTGGTACTTTGTTGGCCTTCATGAGGGAGTTCCCAAGAGCCTGAATTCATCAAATTGAAATAATAATAGTCACCACAATACCATCCATTAAATACATGCTCGGCTGACTGAATTTTATGATTGTTTCTAAAGAGAATGGGTATTGCTGCAGTTTCCTTATTTTATGGTCATGAACACTTATGAGAGTCAACATTTGAAACAGTGTACTCTTAGGGAGGCAATATGAGCCTTGCTCATATGAAAATGAAATATTTCATGGATATAATTGCATTTGCAGTTCAGATGCTTGTAACAACAGATATATTGATAGTAAAAAATAAAAGTCAGTTCTTTCTACATTCAAAACAAAATACTGATCAATAAAATGTGGCACTGTGCAATTTTATGTATTACTTAAACAACATTGTTTTCAGTAAGTCTGACCCTCATTAAAAAAATAAATTATTTAAAGTTAAACAACAGCTTAATTCTTTTTCTCCCTTGCACACCTGTTTGATATATCCAGAATCTAGTTCAATAGATTCTGTCTTCTTGCGTAGTCGCTGGATGAGCCAATGGTAGGGGCCGGCACTGTCTCCATGGTAACCATCACTGACAGTCTGCAGGCATCCATTCGTCACAGCTCTCACAGGCTCCAGATGACTGGACAGTGCGATCAGTAGACAAGGTAGAACTGCAAGAAGGTGAGAGGCACACAACAAAAGACGATGAATCAATCTTAATTTGAACACGTACATGTCATGTAATAACGCAATGAAATTGAAAACCTGGGACCCGTCTCACAAAGCCTTTTTTCAATGACAAATGACAAAATCAGTGACAAATCTGCTGATAACCAATCAGAAGCAAGGATTTCACTAGCTTATAACAAAAACTGTCATTTGTCACTGATGACAAGTTTTGTGAAATGGGGCCCTATTCTTCACAACATCCCAGGAATTCAATACAAATTTTCACCATTATTTGTCCACCCTTACGTTACAGTTTATGAATTATGGCAAGCTTCATGAAATGAATGAAACAGCGAGGTCTTCTATATTGTTTGCACATATATAGACAACTACACACAGGTTTGCTAGGAGTAACAAAAACAAAGTAAATGTAGATAGAGAGTGTAGAATATGCTAGATGTTTTGCTTCACTAATAAAATTATAGTCATTTCTATAGCACCGTCTATCTATAAATTCTATTCTGAGGCACATTGATTATTACCCCGGCTTTAGCCTAGCTGCCATTACAGCGCTCTAGCATTTCAAGGAATTAATTCCTGCCAGTACCCATTTACCTCACCAGGTCGAGTGTGGCAAATGAAGATAGGACATTTCACTTTCTTAAGCCCCCTGTAACTCCAAATAACTTTGTTAGGTTAGAAAACAGTAAGGATTGTATTAAGAGACACGTTCCCGTAGTCCCAGCATTAATGACACACTGCTCTTGCAAAAGAGTAGCCTGCTTCTTCTTTTATATCTACAAGTTCACACATGACAGTACAAGAAAAGAAATTTTACTATTAACTTACCAAAACTCTCCTTCCCCAAAAGAGAATGGAGTTCGTCTTCCTCCATGGAGCCAAAGATAGCGGAAGCCATGTTGAGACATCGCACTTGAAACAGCGGAGAAGGCTTGAATCCCATTGGCTGAGAGGGTGTCACATGACCGATCCATCCAATGCTGAGCAGCTTGAGGAAACTTGTGGAATCTTTGAACAGATTCTGTAATGAATCAAATGGAAACCAGTGGAATCACATTGGGATAAAAGGTAATAAAACAACTTGAGATATTAATCAATACACGCATTGTCACTCTTGCCATGTTCCATTTGTATATTTTGCAGATAACTACAATAATAATTTTGTTAACCCTGGAAAGCCTCATCAGCATTAATGCTGTTCTACATCAGGGCCCTTACAAAGGAATCAACAGCTACACTGCACCAAGCTTATGAAAGAAATTTTTTAATTTACAAATATCATTTCCATAGTCAAGTATTTTTTCTGAGAATTGTATTACACAGAATATAATGACAAGAATGACGTATTTTGCAATTATCATTGGATAAAAAATGAAAAAGAATTTAATTTGTATGTCAGTGTGCTAGCATTCCTCCACAAAATGAAAATATTATTCATATAGAGAAATGGTCAATAATTATTAGATAACTATACCTTGATGACACTGTGTATAATACTCCTAAATCCTTGCCTGGTCTTGTCCTTCAGATGACACTCAGATGACCCTCGGGTCAAGAGGTCAACAAGCTGGAGCATAAAGGTCACAAACTGACCTCCGACATGACCTGCCTCTGTTCCAGGGACCCACCATTTTGAATCTGTAAAAAAATAGTTTCATAAGATTCCTAGGTACATATTACATGTTATTTCCTTGCATTCCTAGGTGACTAAATATACTAGTGAGTAGCTCACTCCACATCGAATAAACAAATTCTTGGCTGATATCGGTGACATTATTTAAACAGAGTGCTGGTAAAGCAAAAAGTAAGTTCAATGCCTTGCAAAAGGGCACAAACTCATCAACTTGATTTTGAAATAGTAACAACACAACTGCATTAACAACAAAAAAGATTAAAGTACCTTAAAATACATTCTACCCCTCGATCATAAGGTCTAACAATCTTATCAGCTCATGAAAATATGCTAAATAACAACATTTCCTAGATACTCACCAGGTGTTAGGGATGACACGGATGGTGCAAGAGAGAGCACCATGCTTTCCAGTGCCCATACCATGGTCTGTACCTGGGATGAATGAAGGTATACCGTGCCAGCTACACGGTGCTTTCTCTTCAGTGTTAGCAGGGCTGACAGGTGAGTGTGTAGCTGGGGAGGGAGACCTGTAGATGGAACACCTGTTGCCTGGAGGGGGCCATCTTGCTCTCCTCCATTCTCCCCCTGTGAGTTTTACAAATTGTCAGTGAAGATAAGAATATTAAAAGCCTTTTTCTTTTGTGTATTCATCTCTTGCAAAATGCTGTGATATTTTCTTAATTAGTTCCATGAACTCACATAAAGGAAAAATGAGGAGACATATAACAATTGGTTATAGCTTCCTCCACCTAATCATTCTTCCCCCCCCCCTTCTTTAACAACAATCAATGGCAGAATAACAATAACAAGTCAGATTGATACTTGCAAAATAATTATACAAACACACACACACACCTTTGAGCCATTTTCATTTATCTGTATTTACCTGGTAATAAAAGAACAAGTCGTCTACTTGGAGTAAAAAGGACTTTAAAGCATATATACTTTAACACAGAGTTAATGCCCTTCTGGCTCTGATCTAACAATGTATGAATGAATTATTCAATTATTAGTCAATCCTTCATTTATGAAAATTTACTTCTTTTTAAAATTGTAAATATAAAGTGTTACAAGTAGTAACACCATACGACATACCTGCTCCATCCTGATTAGTTCAATGTTCTTATGACAAGTCTTCAATGTATCTACTTCCAGCACTGCAAGAAGTTTCCTGGCCATGTAGAGCTTGGATTCATTGTCATGAATGTGTTGCAGGGCTCGTAGGAGGACGGTGGTTACAATCAGCCTGTAAGCCTCAGGTTTGGATGTGGCGTCCAGATGAGAGAGCAGAGATGAAACCTGGGCAAAGGCAACAGTTTATTCAATAAGCCAACAGGAAATTGAACCTTCCGTATTCATTTTTTTTGATCAACAAATCAAAGTCTTAACAGTGATAGAAAAACTATATGGACCTGGGGATGTCCAAGAAATTGTATGATGTAAATATTGGCTTATCAAGTATTATTTCAAATAAAAGAAAGTGTAACATACATAGTACATGTGTGCAATAAAAGATGATGGAAGCAAAACACAATTTGCTACATATCCCAAGATATGAAGGTTTGACAACTTACACTATGAGTTCTTTCTTGATGACAAAAGCTTTCATTTTGCTAAGATGTGTTTTGAAAAGGAAATCAATTTTTTATTGGAGAAGATACCGTAAAACTAAAATCTTGTTTGAACACCAGTCTTCCTACTCAAGCATGTCACCAATTGACCTGCAAGGAAACATCTTAATTCATCAATCAAAAATAAATATTTTGACCTCTTAAAAGCCTCTCTGCACTAGTTTGGCCATGAGTAATTAGACCTCCCTGCATGGTCACTGACAGGTGGTTATCTCATCAAATCAGCTCTCAATTAACATAAGAAAAAGGTGATCATGGGGGACCAACGGGTACCGCTTAGGCATTGTTTGCTATATAGAGGGCGCAAGTAGCTACAAGTAGTGCAGTCCCGCTTTAAGAGTGTGGATGCAATCTTGATCCTGTAAAGGCTAAGAGTGGGATGAGACTTTCATGAAAAGACACTCACCATCTTGTCCATATCTTCTTGCTTCATGGCAGCCATGTTCTTGCCCAAAAGATCTAAAATCTTGGTGGTTGTCTGCCTTTCATTCGCTGTTTTTTTGGATGACAAGGCTATGGGATATGGGAATAAGAAAGAACAATCTTATAAAACGGTGCCATTGATTAAATATTGGGATCATATCATACATTACAATCATTTTTTTTTTTTTTTTAAACATTCAGATTATACTATCTCCTATTTGAAAAATAAATCTTACTCCTCTTAAACCATCAAAAGGGAATTTGTTCTTCCAATGGATTTTTCTTGTTTAAATTTCCAGCTTTTAGTGTCTCTTTGGGGTCAATATAATACTTAATCAAAGATACATTCATGTATTCTAACTTCTTAAATGTCTATATGGTGATTATCATTTCTATTCTGCTAAATTCTTTCAAATTTTCTTTCAAAATCCAGAGTAAAATCCGTAGTATGGATACTAATATCAATATCCATTAGCATCAACCACTGTCTGTAATGCAAGACGAATGGCAACAAATCAAAATGATCACAAATTCAAAGCCCCTCTGCACTAGTTTGGCCAGGAGGGATTAGACCTCCCTGAATGGTCACTGACAGGTGGTTATCTCATTAAATCAGCTCTCAATTAACATAAGAAAAAGGGGACCATGGGGGACCAGCTGTCACCGATTAGGCATTGTTTGATATATAGCGATCCCAAGCAGCTATAAATAGTGCAGTGGGGCTTTAACACAAATACAAAGTCTATATTTATCCACAGAAAGAAATAACAATGTGTATAATTGTAACTCACCAGATTTTAAGCCTTTCATTAGTGGATGACTAGTGACCATGTGGGATCTAGCAATTGCAGCTCGAAGCTCCAACTCCAAGCTAGAGTTTGCTTGGGTGGTTAGGAAGATGTGTGGTATCGTCATGGCAACCGCATCATCTACCAGGTGAGGGGCCTTGGAGATGAAGGTTTGGCTGGTGATGATCTTGATTGCTCCTTTGACCATGTTGCCCCTAATAATAAAAATGATGATAAATCCATCTATATAACACTCGTACACACATTAAACAGTTTCCCATCAATTTACAGACATTAATCAAATCAGCTTAAAGCCCGCCTGTACTCGTTTGGCCGGGGGATTAGAGCACCCAGCATGGTCATTGACAGGTTGCTATCTCATCAACTCATCTCTCAATTTACATAAGAAAACTAGATGGAACTTCGACTGCGCGCAATCGAAAATGATGCCTCCGTCATAGAGCAATTTTACAAACCAAAACAGAAGAAATTTTTCGAATTCAAGTTCAATTGTAATCCATTAACAGGTTCTCAGAATATTGTGATTACAAGCTATTTTTGCATACATAATGAGCCCATGACCTTTGACCTTGTGACCCCTACATCTAATCAGTTCATCGGCTCTGCAAGTAACATACATGACCTAAGTTTGGCAGCAATCCATCAATCGGTTCTTCAGATAACGCGATCACAAGCTCGTTTTGCATACATAATGAGCCCTGTGGCCTTTGACCTTTGACATCGTGACCTCAAAATCTAATCAGTTTTTCAGCTTTGCAAGTAACATACATGACCTAAGTTTGGCAGCAATCCATCAATCGGTTCTTCAGATAACGCGATCACGAGCTCGTTTGCATACATAACGAGCCCTGTGACCTTTGACCTTTGACCTCGTGACCCCAAAATCTAATCAGTTCATCGGCTCTACTAGATACATACATGACCAAAGTTTGGCAGGAATCCATCAACCAGTTCTTCAGATAACGCGATCACGAGCTCGTTTTGCATACATAATGAGCCCTGTGACCTTTGACCTTTGACCTCGTAACCCCAAAATCTAATCAGTTCATCGGCTCTACAAGATACATACATGACTAAACTTTGGCAGGAATCCATCAACCAGTTCTTCAGATAACGCGATCACGAGAACGGGACGTACATATGTACAGACGTACGTACGTACGTACGGACGGACAACCCGAAAACATAATGCCTCCGGCTACTTCGTAACGGAGGCATAAAGATGATCATGGGGGACCAACGGGCACTGCTTAGTCATTGTTTTCTACATAGAGGGAGCAAGTAGCTACAAGTAGTACAGTGGGGTTTTAAATTAACAGAAATTCATGATCATCGTTGCGTAGATGAATTTTGAGAACCTGGTTATAAACATCCAATGAAGAAGAAATGTAGAATGAAGAAACAGATATAATGATTTTTCATTTCATTCTCATCTGAAGTCTCTAAAAGAGTCATAAGAAATCAGAGAAAAGACTTGTATCAAGAAATCCAACCTTTTCTTCAAAGAATCCTTATCCTTTGATTGTCTGTATACAAAGCATCACAGAAAGGCATCATTGTACTGCGATAGAGAAGAGAAACATGTTTGGAATCCTACACCTGAGTTGATGTCATATGAATTTTTACTTACCAATCATCACCATGCCTCTTCTTCCTTTTGTTGAGGAGTTTCTGGAGAGCTGCTAACACTGGATCCGCAGGGAGCAACTCACAAAGGCACTGAAATAGAAAGCAATGATAATAATCTATGACTAGGTGTAAAACATGCACTACATACAGCAATGATTCAAAACTTGTATCACAACATTTAAACAAAAATTATATTCAATATTTATATCCTATTTGGTCATTTGTTTGTCACTGGTATATTTTTACAAAGAATGATTTACAAATAAAGTCAAACCTTCAATAACAAGCACCTGTATAATAAGACCACCTGTCTGTATAGACAGCACTTCTAATTTCTCAAGATTGATTTACATTGACAAATATATGAAGGAACCACTTTTCGTTGCTTCTCTTGGGTGGTTTTTAGTTACATATATATACAGGTTTTACTGAGGAAATTAATCACAACAATTATTTATTATTATTTGCTCAAACATTTACAACATAAAAGAATGATAACTAATATACTAGAAGCTGATCTTATTCAAGCAGGATGAGTTAGAAGCAGATCAGATGGGGAGTAAAAGAAGTCTAACAGTGATAAGAGGAGTGCATAAGTACCACAGAGGTAGAGGAAAGAGGAGGATATAAGAAATCAGAGGTAGGGAAAGGAAGAGAGTCACATGGTGCATACCGAAGTTGAAATTGTAAGCCTTTTCTGAAGAGAAGTTTGAAGTTTGAGTTTCTTTCTTACCTCATCAATCTGCAGGACAGCACCTACTACAGAGAGGGAATCATCTTGTAGTCTCTGAAGCAGACTCTCCTGGAAAAATGGCTCTAACTCTCCTCCCTTTGAGAGAGAGAGAGAGAGAGAGAGAGAGAGAGAGAGAGAGGGGGGGGGGGGGGGGGGAGGAATTAAACAAAAACTTGAAAACAGCATATATGACTACATGTTTATTGAATACTGATTATATTAGGCTAATGATTATCTTGAATAGCATTAACATTCAAGTTTATGTGGTTTAATTTTTTATTTTTTTTAACAATATCACAAAATAAAAAAAATATATGGTGAAGAGCCCACTTCAGGGGTATTTACATAATGCCACTGTTCTTGCATGGAGTACTGTAACTATTGACTAATACTAATATCATTGTAAAATATATTTGTAGGCGTACAATGGGTACCCAGAAGAATGAAATTCCTTGCATGCTTGAGCGCCTTTTCATTGTAACTTTTCATGGTAACTTTGCTAAAGATAGGAGAACAGTATTAATACTGATGAGGCTACCCTGGGTAAACAAGACATATTATTATTATTGTCATTTAAAAATTATCATTACATTATCATTAAATATTCATAATGATCCTCAAACTTTCCTCAAATGTATTGCTTAGAATCCTTTATACATGTGGATTGCATATTTTCTAGATGAAGAGTATCCCAAAGATATAGTGTCAGAATACAAAAATCTCACAACAAGAGAACAGTCTCAAAATGAATAACTGGTATCAACCACTTGACTGTGGACCACGTACATGTACGTGGTCTCGCTCTCGCATGCCTGTGAATACCACGTACATGTACATGCTTAGGGCATTGCACTTTCAAGACCGTAGCACTGCACACTGCCTAACCCTAAGTTGTGTAATGAGCACTGCAATGTTATACAGGTCTTGAACAGTAGATGGCGCTCTTTCAAAAAAAAGCTGGCCTTTTCGTATACAGCGTACATTTTTTGAACAGTACAAAAATGCTGTAGCACAGGGGTTATAAACGCGTTTTAAGCCGATAGCATTCAAGTGGTTTAAAGACAGCTACATACCTGTTGAATGAGATTGTGGATGTGATTGACGGCCATTCTTCTCACATCTGGATTGGCATGGTTGAGACTCAATACCAGGCTTGTGTTAGCTTCAGGGAGAAGCTGGCAAGAGATTGAAAATGAAATGTTAAATCATACTGCTTATTGAAATGCTATCAAAATTTAAATCTTTTTTGCTGTGATTTTTTCATAAGGGGACTATCTTTACATTATACCCTCGATTCCATGTTTGACGATTTGCATCTGTGCAGTATTTCTGATTTATATGTGTATATGCTTTTATTGAAATTAAATAAAATAAAATTTGACTTTGAACACTCAAATGAAAAAGACAATAGATCCAAAGTATACTAAACAATAGAGAAAGATAAAAACAAGAGAAATTGAAATATTAAAAATGACTTAAAATTAATTTAAAATTGAGAGGAAATAAAACAGACAGGTAAGAAGAATTCTCAAAATCTCTCCACATAAAAAAAAACCTTTGAAAGCCATCATCAGCAAAACTGAATGCGACATCAAAATCAAATGTATGAACAAACCATACAATAAAAACGACCACCATGATAAAGAGAGCTGAATTTGTGCCCTTTTTCTTTTGAGAATTGCCATTGGTCCTAAAGAATCTGAAAGTCCCATGAATCTAAAACTTTCCCATCTCATACGTATTGCGTGACATCAACGAGAAGAAAAAAACATGAGATATTTTAAAGAGTACATCAGCAAATAAATAAAAAAAGAATTACCTGATGTTTCATGCCTCCTGAATACATAGAGACAAAATCCTGGACATACTGCTGCTTATCTTGATCCTCAACCTCCGCTAGGTAAGACTCAAGAATCAAATCCATTGCTTCAGGAAACCTAGAATTAAAGGCAAAGAAAAAGTAGGATTGAAAAGGTAGTGAACTAAGTTTATGATCACTGATACAAGGTTGAGCAATTTTGAAACAAATTGTATTTATACATGGGTAGATGTGTTGTGGCCTAGTGGATAAGTCACCAAACTGGGAACCACAAGGTACAGGGTTCGAATCCCTGCCAAAATATTATCATGCTGATATTAATTAAAATTTGCCACAATCAACAAGTAAGGTTAATGGGCACCTAGTATTGAAGATGATTCCTTGAAATCCACTGTGTGCTGATGACGGTGGCTGAACCTCAAGCGAAGGCAATAATTTCCATAACTCTTTGGGACTGCAAATGTATGTTATATCATAAGGTGATATACTGTGCACAAGAACAGAATATTATTATGAACACAAACTTTATATTACCTCCTTTCCAAGCTCTGCACTACAGGGGCGATCTTCTCTCTGAGGTCTCTCCTGCGTTCGTCATCGAGGCCATCGGTACATGCAGACACATACCCATGGAGAAGACACCTATTAACCCAATGGGGAAATATAGAAATGTTGAAATAATGATGAAATAAAACAAACGACAAAAATAGATTTTATAGAAGACATTTCTCTGAATGATTTTTATATCTGTTTGACCGTTCCTACTCTGACCCTTTCACACCATCTAACCGCTTTTCCTCTCCCCTCCATCCCTCCCACTTCTCTTCTCTTCTCTTTCCTTTTCTTCCACTTTGCTTTATTATTAATAGTGGCTCTTAACAAATAGGTTCTTAGAATTTTTTTTACTTCAAATGGTCCTGCCCTTGTCAGCCCGAAATCTCATGACAGAGAATAACCCTAATGACTTGCCAAACACAAAGACGTAATTACATCTACAATAGATTTCAAACAAATAATACCAACTACATGTACATGGAAATTTTCATTTCAAAATGCATTTTCATCACCTTGCAGTGTCAACCACAATGTGGCTCTCAACATGGATCTCTCTCAGAATTCCAGTCAGGGAGGCTATCAGATCCAGCTCCTTGCACCCCTCTGGAAATTCAATGTCCTCACTGACTTCTGCATTGATAGCTGCGGTAGTCAGGTGAGGGAGCAGGGCAGCGAGCAGAGGGGTGATGTTGTGTGACTTAGACAGCTGGGCGAGGGAGATCAAGACCTTCGGCAAGGCACAGATCTGGAACATCACTCTGAAAGAGATTACACATTGTGAACGATATATCAGACCAAGCCATTGGACGATGTACAGAAATTTCCTCTTCAATCAACTGAAATTTCAATTACATTGCCAGATTATCTATGTAATATACACATTTTTTTATACTGTTGCATTATTAAAGCCATCCTTTTCCTTTAAAATGTCCTGAAGAAAGATTGGGGCATTTGAAATCGATATACAAATGACAATTATCTTCAGTACAAATCGTTTGCTTTCATGTCTCTCTACACTCATGGTGTACTTAATACTCCTTGAATTAAGGGTTACCTTTAAAAAATAAAAATAAAATTATATTACCAATTTAGTTGCAAATATGTTTACTCTGCATAAAATATAGATATTTATTCCAAATGGTTATTAAAAGATAAATTACATAACATCTCTCCACTTACTTTCCAGGAAGCTGTTTGATGTTCTGAGTCCTACACAACACTGCTAAGCACCCTAACATCTGCTGGATCATCTCAGCATTCACATGCTAAAAGAGAAAAATAAATGTCTAAAATTAACAAAAAGAGAAGTTCTCTGTCTTTTATCACGGTTTGCTTATTCCCATGACTCCACATTACAAACAACTATAAGGGGATTGTTTTGGGCAAGAGTTAAATAATTAATGTTTTCATTTAACCTTGGGGGCCATTGTGTATAAAGTCATGGTAACAAAGCTGCTCTCCTCCCCCGTCTCTCTCTCTCACAAGGTGCAACTGTAAGCCTACTGTATATCTACATCACCATGCAAGCCCGAACTTATCAGCAGCATCTAAAAGCTGACATTTGTATTAAAGCTCACATAGATAAAGGTAGCAGAGTCGGGAGGCGTTATACAAATTAGTTTTCACCCGTATTGGAACAAATGGTTTTAAAAATCTTTCTTTTATTGACGAACAACTGGTACCACAAACAAACCAATTGCGATGCTGCTATCTCATGAAAATTCAAAGTAGTCCAATAGTTGATTTTTATAACAATTGATGGGCAAGTTTCATCAATAAATAGGCTTCAAACTGAGTAGTAAGCTGATACACATATTTGTTGGTTTTGTCTGGAAGATATTTATGCTGAATGAACATCTAACAAAATAAAATGGCCACTTCATGTCTACTCATATCTTGTTCAAATATCAACCTAACAGTGGCAGACTTTATAAAGAGCCTGTTACCCACCTGGCACATGGCTTCCATGAGTGGCTCCAGGAGCGTGTTCTTGAGCATGGCAGACACACCGAGCTGGCAGACGATCATGTAGGTAGCACCATTATAATCCAGGTAGTCCAGCTTCAGACCTCGTAGGAGGAATGGGAGGATGGAGGCCAAGAAGACTTCCTTGATCGCCCCCGGCGACGAGATGGCCGAGACGACGGTGGCAGCATAGAAGGTGAACATGACGCGGAGAGGAGCGTTGGAGGGTGGGTTAGGGGAACCCCCGGGTAGGACAGTCTTCTTGTGAGCCTAAAATGGAAAGAATATACATAGAGTAAATAAAGTGGTGATACCATGTAACACGATGGACAATAAAGATGAACCTTATGAACCTTATATGTAAAAGATGAAGAATTTTTTTTAGTATTGTAATTGTCAAAGGCAATAGCAGTGTGGCACATCCCACAGTGTAGCTTCAAATGGGTATAAAAATGATTAAACAGTCAACCCTTCGACAATCATCCCTAAACCAACGAATGAGGTGATACTCATGGCTGTGTATAATATATACTCCAGAAATAACAGTTTTATACATATATGTGAGTGTAAAAAAGTGAGTATGTTCAAAATCATACATTTTGAGAGTATCATTAGAGGGATATTTACAAAGAACCATTAGAAAACAATGCCAATTATGACATCAATATATCCCTTCATGTGTCAATAACTTTTTTGTGTACATTAATGATGCATGACAAGCAACTGAGAATTATAAACAATGCACTAAGTCAATAATACAGTCTCCTACTGAACAAATAAAGGTATGATTATGTTTAGACTCGTCATTACCTTGATTGCAAGC
Source organism: Strongylocentrotus purpuratus (assembly GCF_000002235.5). Taxonomy (NCBI): domain Eukaryota; kingdom Metazoa; phylum Echinodermata; class Echinoidea; order Camarodonta; family Strongylocentrotidae; genus Strongylocentrotus; species Strongylocentrotus purpuratus. Next base: position 9,848,099 of record NW_022145609.1, read on the forward strand.
AGAGGGAGTTCACAGATGAAATGAAGAAATCCTCTGTCAGAGATGCAGTGGGTTACAAGGGAAAGCCTGGACAAACTCACACCAGGTTTCTGAAAAATGGAAAACGAACAAACATAGTAAACATACAATATCAAGCAATACTGAAAAAGTGTTATCCGTCCTATGTACAACAGCCCTCAGTTAAAGTTAATTTGTGAAGCCTACTAGTAAAAATCTTCAGATGTCTTAATTCTGTCAACCAGCATCACCACAAGAAGGGTAGGCAGAAAGCACATCTTATCTTGATATAAGGTTGATACATGGAAACGGTTCATTACGTGGGAACTAGTAACTCGAGGGCAGGTCCAAAGGATATTGGTACTCAAGGCCAGCCAGATTGCTAGGGCTTAAAGGGGGTGTAGCATGGCAAATACTGGTTCACACTATCTTTTGACAATTCTTTTTGACAATTGCACGTAAACAAATGGACTTGATTAATGGTCAGCGTGCGCTAGCATTTAAGATACAGACCGAAGTTCTCCTCACGCTTCGGTTTCGCGAATGTGGCACATACGTTAATACTGAGGTTGAGTCGTCCGTAGTTGTATACCCCATTTGCCCTGAGTCAGGCCATGGGAAAGACACGGAGTCTCGTCATGCTACAACCCCTTTAATCTACTTTATTTAGTTTACACATCACAACAAAAGGCTGTGAAATACTTACCTGAATACGCTCCAACCAATTCCACTTGCTTTTCTTATTCTTGAGGTTGAGAAGCTGAACAGCTCTGACAAAGATTTTGGTCTCATGGTATGGAAGCACACACATCATCAGGTCATCGGTATTGTACTCCTGGATATGAAACCTTTGAGGTTAAAAAAATGGATTGCAAGAGTACTGGATTAACAAAATACAACTAAAAAACATATTTATAAGACTATTGTACATGATGTAGAAGAATTCTGATCCATGTATGTCAATGAGTCAAGAAATGAGAAAACTTCTAACATGCTTTCAAAAGAAGATGGGAAATTTCATAATGTTAATAATTGTTGTCACTTTGTTGCCTACAGTAGACCCTCTACCCCTTCCAAGTGCCCCTTTCTCTCCCCTCCCAATGTCCCTCTCAATCCCCTTTGTCTGTGGTAATTATTCCCTTAACTAGAATCAAGATCATCATCACATTTCACTTAAATTTGTGCATCAAGGTATCTAACACTATCTAAACAATAGGTTAGGGTTATATTTGTTATAGCTGGAAGTAAAATGTCATATTAACATAGTCAAGTCAATTTTATCAGTACACATTAGTTTATTTAAAAAATATGAAGTAACTGCTGCTCAGAACATTATAAACAAGCATAAGAATTTAAACAGACCTGTAAACTAGCCATTCAATAGCCTTCTGCGCTGGTTTCAGGAGGAAGTAGGGGGAGACAGTCAACAAGAATTGCCTGATCTTCTTGTCTAGTTTATCGTTGATCTCCCTATTCTCAATGGAACGTTCCAGTGACTTGGATGCCTCATCGAATAGAAGACTCTCAAGGTCGTGGAATCGAGGATCGATGCCCTGCAACTCTTGCAAACCATTGACACCTTTTCACAAATATTAAAAAGAAAGAGAACAATGACTGATTGAATATATCTCATCATTTAATAGCTACTATCAAAGGCAAGAGCGTAAAATATGGGAAATCTAGCTCAGGTGGCATACATATACTTTCATCTCTTAGTTCAAGACATAAACATCAGACCAACTGTCTAAAGAGACAACATGTTTTGTTACCATTGAGCAGAGTTTCACTTGACACTTGTATTAACGGAACCTGTAGATACTGCTTTTAAAGTCCACTTTTCTTGTCTCCTTTGAGTGCTCTTTAAATAAATGTTTCACTGTATCATGGATCTGTATCTTGATTTTCATAGCTGCTTCACAAAGTCACCAAATAAACAAATAACATGACACTTTTTAATTATCAAGTAGTTTCATGATTAACACTTATTTTAGGAGCTGATTACACAACGAATATATTTGATGCAAGACTTTGTTTTCCAAGAAGGATAGTGAATTAGTTGGTAAATCTGGGAAGGGACTATATTTGTAGTACCAGGAATTCCTCTCGACCGAAAGGTTAACAATACTTATTTCCAGTGTTTCCACCATAGCTGTTTTCTATACTGGATGACACAAACATTATAGCGGATGAAATAATCAAACAATCAAATTTCAATCAATTTTCAATTTCAAGACTAAAATACTTACCGATGGCATAGAATGTATCTTTGTCTAGTCCTCCAGCCTCGGCAGGGTCAAAGAGTAAGGACTTTCTGTCTTTCCTCTGAGCAGCGACAGCAGCCCTTGCCTCAGGTACAGCCAACCTCTGAAGCTGCTGGGCTAAAGATGTCATGACTGCTTGCTAACCTAGGAAAGAGATTTCAAACATGGATGCTATTGTTATAAATAGGGGCTTGAGTACGTCATCAGTAACAGTTGACAATTCCAATGATCAAAGATTTCACGGTTCTGTGCTTTGTTTTTAAAGAGGGCCTAATATTACTTCATACAGTAGCATAGAGTGAGAGGGATTATAAAAACACAAAGTGAGTTTTGAGAGTGAAAAATGGCGTGATTATGTAAGAACTTAAACTTGAACAAAAACTTGCCTGTGGCTTTGTCTGAGAGAGAGAGCGCGTGGGGCCCTCAGCACCTTGCTCTTCGCCTAGCCCAGGGGCGAACAATCAGGTATTCCTTGTAAATAATTGTCTTTATCTCTTTGTTAGTCTGTATGATTTTCTCTCTCCATATTGCCTTCAGCTATAATCTTAAAATACGCTATAAAGTACGCACCAGATCACACAATTTCACCTTGAAAAATAAAAAAGCTCTACACTGTGGGAGGGGGGGACGCCCCCCTCCCTCGCTGGTATTCCATGTTAACAATTTTCTCTCTCCATATTGCCTTTAGCTATAATGATAATATAATCAGGGGTGATAGTGAGCACTAAAAAAAAAATAGGTTTTTTGTTTTCCCCTCAACCACGCCTCCCCTTGAGTAAAAAAAAAAGAGGATTCGCGGGGAAAAAATGGCATCTAACAACATTTCCCCCCTTTCGAATAAGAAAATTGGGGGAAAAATAGGGCAAAATAGGGAAGAATAGAGAAAATAAGAGGGAAATCTGGAAAATCAGGATAAAATAGGGAAGAAAAAAAAAATTGGTAAAAAAAAAAAAAAAAAAAAAAAAATCTGGATTTTTTTTTTTTTTTTTTTTTTTTAAATCGGGAAGAAAAAAAATCGGAAAAAAATCGGGAAAAATAAAAAAAATCGGGAAACCGATTTAAATCGGGTTTTTATCAGGCCTGTATAATCTATGAAGTATGCACCAGATCACACACAATTTCACCTTGAAAAATGAAAAAGCTCTAGGGGTAGGGTGTCTGATCGCGCACCCAATGTTGTGTGCTAAAACCCTTCCCATAGAGATTGTACGCTTCCCTATGTGGTCTACGTGCATTGCGCGACCATCCAAAATTGGTCAATGATTTTATGAAAAAATTTGAAATTCAAACCTTTATAACAAATGATCCTGAAGGTGAAACTCAATAAATGAGGTGTCATATGAAAGAGCAGGTTTTTCTCCATATTCCCCATCGGGGGCCACCCCCAGAATTCTAAAAATATCTTGGTCAAAATAGCGATTGAAATGTTGTTTGCATCCTAGCTCCAAAATTTGCCACTTTCCTGAGCTGCCGCCCCGCGGCTTAAGCAGGGCTAGACGTAAGGATAATATCCAGATGCTTTTTTTTTTGCTAGCCCCAAGGGATCATTTGTTATAACAGTTTGAAAATACCCTCCCACATTTTTGGAATCAGCTAATTAGGGAGGCGTGAGCTCCGCTCAGTCCAAACCATGGTTACATCGCGTAACATGTGCGCTTATAGTGAATGAAAGTATGGATGGCCGTTCCCACTATAAACCCCGGAAGTGAATACACGTTGTAGTCAATGGCAATATCGCGGAGACATCTCCGCGATATTGCCATTGACTATAACGTGCATTCACTTCCGGGTTTTTTGTGCGACGAACGCTAACCATACTAGTCAATGGCACGTGTCGCGGAGACAGCGTAGCTCAAGCTTGCAAGTCGCGCATTGGCTGAGCAACTTGCGTACGATATGCATACGCTTGCATATCGCGCGATACAGCTGTTTGGCTAAATTTAGCAAAACAACATAACTCTGCGTGTACGTCTTTTTCGTCGATTCTGAGCAAAATGCTATGAATATTTCAGCGTTTTGAAGGGGCTGTATCTTTTGATAGAAACATCGGCGAGACTTGAAATTTGAAATGTATTATTCTGATTACATTTTTAATTCAAATATCAAACAAAAATGGTGAAAAACGATCCCAAATTGAAAATTGAAAAATCGTTCAGACACCCTACTAGGGGTCTAGTCTAGAGGAGGGGGGGGGGGGGGCCGGGGGAAGCCACCTCCCACACCCTCCCCCACTCCCTCTCTGCGCTAGGTCGGGCTTGGTCGCTTCGCTCCCTCGCGCTAACGCTTCTCATATAATCTCACTCTCAACAGCTTTCCAATGTTGGCAGCTCTGCCTTTTCCACCTGTTTTATTGATAGTCCACAATGGCCATGTCTAGATTAGAAGTCTACATGACATTGTTTTCAACGTGTGGGACCAGAGAGAGTCGTCAGTTGAAATTAATATACGAAAATGTCAATATACATACGCATTCCTTCATTATATCCAAGACTGTAATAATAATACATGCAGTAGTAACAAAATTACATTTCAAATAGCAAGATTTAAATAAAAACTTACTCTTTATCGGTGAATAAAGATCGAAGATGACAGTACACAGCACAAGCACATGTTCCGCTAAACTCAGCCGTCTAACAATTCATTGTCAATTTTGAAGTGCAATCACATTGCCAAACTAAGAACTTTAAATATTATTCCACTTTATCTGATCAATTTGAACATTTTGAACTTTAAAATATCTTTTGAACAGCAAAAATGTATTTTTTTGATAAAATTATTCATAAAAAGCTTTTAATTAAAAAATACATATATTATCATAGTCGTTCAAGAATGATTGTTAATATTACTTAGCAAATTGTCAACTGAACCTAAAACAATTTGAAATTTTCATTACAAAAAACAAAACTCGGGTAAAACGTTCGATTTTGTCAATCAAATAACGATATCTTCGAATCATATTAATAAAAAGGATCACATTATGGATGAAGATTTAGAGGAAATGCGGGCACTTCGAGGTACACTAATGAATGTTATACTTGTGATGCTATTAAATGATTTTGAATAGTATTTTAGGCATTCAAAGATTAATGTAGGGTCTAGATCTAGTCCCAACCGTTCGAATTCATGTATTGTCATTTTACTATCTACAGTAGATTGAGATTGAGAAATCCCCGGTGGGGTCACTCCCCTGCAAAGAGTGACACGTATGACCGTTACCACCAATGCATATAACCCCCTTTTGCTGTCAATTTCAAGGACATTTTGTGAAATTTAACCCCCTTTTTTACGTCAAAACAAGGACAAAATCGTACTTTGGAATACCCCTATTTATAAGATTGTAAGGACACTTTCGCAAATTTACCCCTATTTTACCATATTTCAAGGACAAGACTCGGCTCCGAGAATTTTTCTTCCCGGTTTTCTCTTTTCCCTTCTCGGTTTTCTCTTTTCCCTTTTCCTGACCCCTATTTATCAATTTCGGGGACACCTGTGCACCCCTATTTTCTTTATTTCGAGGAATATTTTGTCCGCGGACATTGCTTGAAATTGACCCCTTTTTCCGCGATTTTGGTAACGGTCATGCGGTCCGGAAGTCATATTGAGTGACCCCACCGGGGAGAAATCATTAAGAGTAAGACTGGCCAAGAGTCTCCGATCATTAATTGGCCGATGATATTTTAATATTTTAGAGAAGTAATTCTACAGATTCTGGCCAGATTAGTAAAAACTTCCAGATCATTCTAGTCTAAGTTTCTAACCAAAATGAAAATGACTAAAATTTGAAAAGGAAACTAAAAAAAAAATGACAAAAAAAAAAATAATAATAGAGGTCTACTGTTTTTGATAAATATAGTCCCAACTCCAAGCCAGGTTAACACCAGAGCTCGAATTTGAGGCATTTCTTGAGGAAAATGCAATCCTTTTTCTAACCGTGTGTGTAAGTACGTACGGCTACCAAGAACTCTGCGAGAAGTGACGCATGTATGAAGTAGGAGCGCCGTGCGGCCGAGAAGTGGAGGTATGGTATCACAATTTATCTGCTACCCGGCCACACGTAAGTACACACGGTTAGAAGAAAGGTTGCATTGTTCTGAAAAATGCCTAAAATTCGACAAAATGAGCTTGACCTTGGCGTAGAAAGAGGCAGAAGGTGAAGGGCTAATTGGAATTGCCTATTCATTATAATTCCATGAGTTATAATTATAAATGCAATTCATTTATTGTTTATTTTATATCTCTCTCACTCAGCTGCACGTTGGGATCAGCAGAAGATTGCAACAGCAAAGAAGTCTGCCGAAAAGACATCTTCAACTCAATCGGCGACACACTCTCATCCCAGACCAAGCAGCTCTGCAAGCTCAGAAACTTTTCAAGAATCTGAAGATAGTGACATGGCTAAAATGATGGGGTTCTCCGGTTTCGGAAATGGTATCGGTAGCAAACTTTTCTACTTGCATAGCCATAGACAACTGATAATTCTAAATTTGTCTATGTGTTTCGTGGTAGATCTTATTAAGAATGAAGCCTTCGAGGCTTGAATGTTAATTCATTGTACCAACAAATTTACAATAGATGCACCGATTTCTAGGCTATTTAGCATGATATATTTTAGAATTTTAATTGAATAACTACTAATGAGGCATAAATAACTAGTTGAAATAAAAAATGTCATTACAAAAATATACAATTGACAATTTTGAAGAAGAATAAGAGGGCATAAATGCCAAAAAGAGAGAAAAATCAATATTGCAAATGCTAGAAAAAGAAAAGAAAGAAAGAGAGAGAGAGAGAGGAAAGACTGCACAAAAGCTGAAATAGTGAAATTCTGTATTATATGACATTAATGATAGTACAGTGGCTTTTAGTTTTTATAGAATTGTTAAAAGTGTAAACTTCTTTAAGTTTTTTTTAAATATACATTAGATCAAGTATATCGCAGGTGCTTTTCCCTATTTTTTGCCTTGAGCATAGAAACAAATGCCTTTCTAAAGCTCTGATACTAATTGTCGACATGGAGCCATCAAATTATCATTATGTAGCATTTATTTACACTAATGCTCTTTTAAATTTCATTTTCTTGGCAGGTAAAAAAGCAAGAACTTTTGACCTTGACAAAATGTTTGAACAAACTAGAAGAACTGCACAAGAAACGTCAAAGAGAAGTAGCAAGGATGACAGTGGTGATGATGATGATAATACTGATAGTAAAAAAGATGACCCAAGGAAGAAAGCTGGAAACAAGTCAAGGCAAGATGATGATGACGATGACGATGATATGATTGGTGAGTTTGTACTTTGTTAGATTTTTCTATTTCAGCATGTTACATAATACAGGCCTGACAAAGGATTCATAATCTGTACAGAATATCTAAAAGTTCAGTTTGAAACCTACCATCACACTTTTAGCTTTAAATTCATTTCAAAGTTTGATTGTTTAGTTTATTTAACCAGACTATATTTTCATATGTTCAATGATACCAGGCTTGATTTATGATTCATGCTATTTTCTGGTTCCCTTAAGTCTTTAATGTTGTTGTTAATACAAGTGACTTTTTATACCTTTTTTCTTGTGTTGATTGGATTAAAAAAAAAAATCAAGTTCAATGTTGCATTAGAATTTTTATCTTTTGTTTGTATGTTATAACTTTTATCTGTATACCTCTGATTCAGTATAAAACACCAACAAAGATTTCAGTTAATTTTTGTTTTGTTTTTGTTCTTTTGATCGTTGGATATAATTATTACTCCTTTTATCTTATCAATATTCACATTAAACATAGGTCCGCCATTACCACCAGGGTTTAGTCGACCTTCGACCTCAAAGAAAGCATCCGGTGCTGACAGTGATGATGACGATGAGGAGGATTATGAAGATGATGATGAAGACAACTTGGTAATGCCTATTTCTTCATTATTTTGAACTAAAAATAAAATTAAAAAATTCTTCATATACTACTGATATCCAGATGGCCAATATTACATTTCACTTTTCACAGAGATCACCCAGATCAGCGCTGTAGGTAGCAAGTGCCACCCCCAAATTTTATTTCCTAGATTATCTTTGGATGAAGAATAGCTATTTGTTTTGTTCTAAAGTAGTTTTGTTCTATTGTGAAGGATGTTCAAACTGAAGATATTCCAAGTCAAATGCTTCATTGAAACAAAGATTTAAGACTCATGATTGGAATCTTGTAACATCAAGGTTGGCCAACTTAATTTGTATCAACTTCTTCTACTTCCGAGTGCCTGCATTCTTAACATTTATATTTCATTTTGTTTTCAGCCTCCAGAGAAGAAGATTCCTGCTACCCACGAGATAGTCCTGAATCATGGCAATAAATCTGTGAGTATGATTTGTCTCATTGCCATGGCAGTCTTGTTAAATTTTGTAGAATTCTCAATCACATAACATTAACGAAATATAAAGAACTGAAATAACAAAGTTTCGAGTAAGGCACAGGATGTTTTTAGGTTATAGTTCTGAAAAGAAACGTCCTTATTTTTCCATCAGGTAATTCTTAATTTCTAAGTTCTGTTTCTTTTAATAAAAAAAAAATAAATAAAGTTTCTTGCTTAAGATAACTTCCATAGCCTTTGTGAAATTTCTCTCTCAAATAAAATTAGGATAAATTTTCTTTGACACAATTTTGGTCAAGAAGTCAAGTGCTTAAAGGCAGGCCTTACTACTTCAGCTAGAAGGGATTAGACCACCCATCAAGCCAGCGAGGTCACTGTGACAGGTGGCTATCTCATTAACTCGGCTCTTATTTAACATAAGAAAAAGAGGATCATGGGGGAACAACAGGCACCGATTGGGGAAGTTTCTATATAGAGGGAGCAAGTAGCTACAAGTAGGACAGTGTGCCTTTAAACCACTTGACTTGAAGTTTTAAGGTCGTGGCAAGGCATTAATCTACATTTGCCACACCCGACCCAGGTGAGGTAAATGGGTACCTGGCAGGAATGATTTCCTTGAAATGCTAGAGCGCTGTAATGGCAGCTAGGCTAAAGCTGGGTATATGAATGGCTATTATTATTATTATTATTATTATTATTCTCATCCTTTGTTTCCTCTTCTGTGATCCAAATCCAACATTTCCCCTAGCAACAATTGCATCAAGATCCAGGGTTAGGCTGAAGGTTGCCATTACCTCAGGTTTAGGGTCAGGTATAGTTTTAAGTCCTTTGTTGAAATTAACAAAATGTTTAGTTTTGGATATTGACAGTGGAGCGATATTTTCTGAGGCACAAGTTGTAAAATTGCTTCTTCTCTCGAGCAGGTATCGGCTGTAGCTCTGGACCCTTCCGGTTCTAGGCTTGTGACCGGAGGCTATGACTTTGATGTGCGCTTCTGGGACTTCGCAGCGATGGATCCATCACTCAACTCCTTCAGGTCCTTCCAACCATTTGAATGGTACGTCTTCACTCTTGTTATTTAGAAGAACAACTTTATTGCAGATTAAGGACAGCCATTGCAAAAATTTTCACTGCAACATGCTTTTTTTTCTGTACATTTTGAAATGAAATGTCCTTCTAGATTACACAAACATAATAGTCTTGAATCCAAGACATCCCATTTTCGAGACTCTTTCTGTCTTTTTATGTCCGAGCACAGTTTTGACCAGCACAGTATTACATCCTACTGCTCAAGGACTATTGCAAAAAACCCCTCATCTTTCCTTTAGAATTCCAAATGATTTTATGAATTGTAAAGTTCCTTACTAGGGAATATTATTTATTTGGTAACTATCTTTATCTTTTCTCGGCATCCATGTGACTCTTTTCCAAATGTACTCTTGTTTTGTTTTCAATTATTTTCTTATTTTTTGCCAAATAAATAATAATAACGATGATGATGATGATGATGACGACTACGACGATGACGACGACGATGATGATGAAAAGAAATCATAATATGAACTTTTCATGTCTTTTGCTTTCTCTAGCCATCAGATCCGAACACTACAGTACAGCATCACGGGAGACAGAATACTCATGGTGGCGGCCAAACCTCAGGCAAAGGTCGTTGACCGTGATGGTTTTGAGGTCATGGAGTGTGCCAAAGGTGATCAGTATATCGTTGACATGGGCAAGACAAAGGTATGTCACTGTTGGGAATCCATTGAGCTAACAAATACTGTGTTATATGCTCCCCTTGTAGGATAATATTACGTTCTGGAACCTGTTTCACAAAGCCTTTTTTTCAATGACAAATGACAAAAATCAGCGACAAATCTGCTGATAACCAAACAGAAGCAAGGATTTCACTAGCTTATAACAAAAACTGTCATTTGTCACTGATGACAAGTTTTGTGAAACGCCCCCCTGTTATTGATGGATAGTAAAATCTTACAAAATGAAAGAAAATGTCACTGAATATTTGTAAATATGTATTGATGACATCTTCCTATAGTTCTGAATAAATAAAAATTGCTATATCATTTATGAGTAATGAGCAAAAAAGTAGAAAATTTATTTCAAGCACTATAAACACAGTTACTGATAATTTTATTTTTAGCATGTTTTTCATTTATTTGTAAATTTACAGATCAAGAAGAACTTACTTACTGTATGATGATTATTTCAGAATTACTTTAATATTAATCCTGTCATTGATAGTTATATTTCTTTATATGTTTTAGTTCTCGTCGAAGATACATTTTACTTTTTTAAATTATGTATTATAGGGACATACTGCAATGTTGAATGGGGGTGCTTGGAATCCAAAAGTTAAAGAAGAATTTATCACATGTGCAAATGATGGGTAAGTTGACAGTGTGTGTTTTGTTTCATTTTCTTACGTTTGTATTGCATTGTTTCCCTTTTCATGATGTTTTGGTGCTTGGTACCAATATAATTAAAATTTATAATTAAAATTTAAAAAAATAGTTAGTTTCTTGCAAATTTTCTAAAATATATATAAGAAGAGGTCATAATTCTTTGTAAGGACCTCTGATATTGTGTGCCACTTCTTTCTTTGGAATTCTTGGACAGAAGTCAATTGAACTATATGGTTGGGTTTTTTCTTTATTTTAAACCATGAAAAACAATGAAATAATTATTTTTTGCTGTACGTGCAGTATATTGATATATACAATTCATCCATTATGATTCAACATCAATAAAAAAAAAATTACAAGGACTGTAGTAATAGATTTACTAATACTCATTTTCTGAGCTGTGACTGCCATTTTCATTTCTACCTTTTGGATAGGGATGACAAATCATTTACCTGATTTTCAAAGCTCAAACAAATCAAATATCTTGTTTTTATTTTAAATCAGTACTAATTTTATTACGTCTTTCCAAATCCACAGCACAGTGAGAGTATGGGATGTCAACCAGGCATGGAAGCAGCAACTGGTCATCAAGTTCAGAAATCAGGGCGGTCAGAAGACCAATCCGATGTGCTGCGTGTACAGCAGGGATGCTAAGCTCATCTCAGCAGGGTGCCTGGATGGCAGTATACAGCTCTGGGACATGAAGAGGCCATTGGTAAGATGATTGGGGATATATTAAAGAGAAGGTTGAGTTCTGGGAAGAGATGAACAATAATTTGTGAGCGTCCTCATTGTTATTATGCAAGTGTGGAAGAACATCAGATAAAAAAAGGTTCCCTGAAAAGCATGGCTCTTCAAATGCCTTAATATTCTAAATATGGCTGGCATGTTACAGCATTAAAACCGAAACAGATTTTTATGCCACACGTTTGTGTAGTCCCATTTACATATTTCTGTGTACAGTGCTTGTAACTTTACCAACACTGGGCCAAATTTCTTATCATTTTGATGATTCCAGAACCTTGCAGTACATACCAATACTTATATGCTAGATGATCAACTTTTTCTGATCGATTCCACACCGTTTCTTTCACAATGCAATCGCATGCCCAGAACTCAACTTTATCTTTAATACAATTCTATGCAAAGTGACTGTCAGTTTTCTGGTCATTATTATCTACCGATAATTAGTTGGATTACTGATATACAGTGAAACTTGCATATAAAGGCCACTAAAGGGAGACAAAAATATGCAGTCTTTATACTTCGATACAGGTGGTCACTTAAAAGCAGGTTTGACTGTACATGTTCATCATTTAAAAAGTACTGCGCAACGGAGGTGAAAATTTGATAATGTGAATTGCGCTGTCCTCAAAGAGACTAATATCAAGAACTTTCAAAAGTATCATTTTGGCATTCTAACAATTTAGACTGACTTTGTATCATTGATCAAAATGAATTAAATAATACTTTCAAATGATTAAAATCAACTGGAGCTAGCAACAAGAAAGCTTACAAGTCAAAGTTGAACATATTGAATCCAACTTGATTTTGATACAACACCAAATTTCCAAGTGGCATTATGGTGTCCAATGAGTTAATATTGGCTTTGAGTAAAATTGTGACCCTGGGGGTGCTTCACAAAGACTAAGATCAAATTTAAGTTGGACTTAAATATGGCAGGCCGTTTATACCACTGTTTGCTCTCACCATTTATTGGCATTGGTCTCTCAAGGGATGTACAAATCATGGTCACAAATCCACAGAACTTCCTTTTTTTTTATAATTCATTATTGAAGTAAAAAATATTAGCTAAAGATCATAATGGTGAGAGCAAGCAGTGGCATGAATGGCCTGCCATAGTTAAGTCCAACTTGAATTCGATCTTAGTCTTTGTGAAACACCCCCCTGGAATGTTATATGCTTCATTGCAACAAAATCTAGATAATGTAAAACTCAATCTTCGATTCATGTCTGATTTTTTATTTTTTTGCATGATAGGTAAGGCCAACTTTTCATCAAAAGATGGCTCATGGAAAGGGTACAGAGACATCCTGCATCACTTTCTCATATGACAATCAGATTTTTGTTACAAGAGGTGGTAAGTAAGCCCAGTAGATGGCGGACAAATTTCTAAAGAGAAGATATCTTTTATGAAAAGAGGCATACAAAATAGGATTATTAAATTGCATCTGAAGCTAAATTTATGTTGTTCTTTACAATATGATTTATGCTGTTGCCAAATTTTGATCACATCAGATCTATGTAATTAAAAGTTTTTAAAGTTTTTTTTGCAAGACATTAAATGAAATGATGTAATTATGAATTCTCAAATTATTCTGGATGAAAGGCTATTCTGCATTCATGATGACAGATTTAAAGTTGATATTAAATGTCTAATAATGACATAAATTTAGTACCGGTATTAGCTTCAAAATAAGAAAGTTGTGTGTAGGAAAAATTATTTCTTCCACCTTTATTTTTTGTATTGTCTATAGGTGATGACACAATGAAATCCTGGGATCTGAGAAACTTCAAGAGACCGGTCAATGTTGTGACTGGACTGGAAAGCTTCTACCAAGTGTGAGTGATATTAACCTGTTCACTACTGAATTTTAAAGGTCCCATAGGCTTAACACAGGGACCACCAGGTTCCCGTAAGAAAAGGGTTAACTCTTACATTGCCACACATTTTCATGATTTCAGAGATCAAGTACACATCTGTACACTGTTACAGACCTCATGCATGTACATATGTATGTATGTTGATTATGCGTATGAGCAGAATTCTACAGAAAGGGGTGTTCGTTACAGGTATTTTATTATTTTGTTTTGTATTAATACTGTTGCTACTGTTGTGTTGTGAAGTACAGGAAGATATGATTTTCATAATCTGATGTAATTTTTTTTGTAACATCATAATTCTTGAGACAACATAATTCTTTCAGTCCATAACTTGAGTTGGTGTTGATCCTTGTTGTTGTTGAGATCACCTGACTGTCATGAAAGCAACCCAAAGACCATTGGTTTATCTGAGTAACTTTTGTAATAAAAGCTTATTGCCTTTAATACCAAATGGCACAAGCAAACCAACTTGGTCCCAAACATTGGACCTCCTGGTTTTTAAAACTACTGCACTTTCCACTGAAAATGATGCCACCTTGTGTGGAAGTAGCATTTAATCATCAGCAAAGAACGAGAATGGCCTTAGCTCTATGTAAAATAGTATGGGTTAAAGCCTGTGGGTTGTCACTTTCAATATGTCTGCGCACAGCGAACTCGTAGGCCAATCACGAATCACCCCCTCATCTCTCGGAGAGTCTTTTGGTGATGCAAATGTCACATAACGAAGACAGAACGGCATATTAAACATAAAGCCTGGTATTCATAAAACTGAAAGTTAATCCTGGTGATTGACAACACCTGTTATTGTGTAAACACCTGAATGGTGTCAAATTCCCCCATGAAATCGAGAGCCCACCTCTACATGTCTTTAACAGTCATTTGACTCTCAGTGGATTGTATTATAATTTCCTTCTTACAATATGAAATGTAATTTTTGTGCACAGATCTGAATGTTGCTTCAGCCCGGATGATAAGATGATTTTGGCTGGCCAATCAGTGAGGAGAGAACAAGAAGGAAAGCTCATGTTTTACGACAGAAACACCTTCAACAAAATAACTGAATTAGAATGTGGACAAGGGGTATGTATTATATAAAATATATTTTTATTTTCAGTTCCTAATCTTGTGTAGGAAATCAGTTGGTTGTATCGTTGAGTTGGTGAGGTTTGAAAGGTTCATAGGTGGTAATGCTTTTTGAAAGTAAAATGTTACTGAAGGGAAATAGTAATATTCATATATTTAAATACCGGTATTGACTAGACTTCAGGTGAATGTTTGAGTACTATACTTCATGAGTCAATTACAAAGAAAAATGTATTCTATCAAACAAAATGTTATGTTCCTTGAAATGTATTCATAATCCTGTAATTCATATATCACAATGCTAGATATTTCAAAGAACACACTATGTTCACATGTATATTTGAATAACTAGATAATACCATTATTATGCATTTACAGCACTTGGGGGAGTTTCACAAAGATCCTAAGTCGAACTTTACTCTAAGTTGGACTGAACAATTATGGAAAGCTGTTAAAATCTTTAAAATACTTTGTAAAAGTTATTTTAAAGGGCATAAAATGTTGATTCAAATCATTCATATTTTCTATTATCAAGGAGATTTCATGTTCTTGATGCGGAATTCATGAAAGGTCTAAAATACTTTTATTTTTAAGGCTACAAATGGCTATCCATTATGTTTAAGTCCAACTTAGAGTTAAGTTTGACTTAGTTTCTTTGTGAAACACCCATCTGGTGTTTGAGCTATAACAAAAATTTGTGTTCTTCTTTGATGACAGAGTGTAGTGAGATGTCTATGGCATCCTAAGCTGAATCAGATCATTATAGGCTCTGGCAGCGGACTGGCAAAGGTCTTCTATGACCCCAATAGAAGTCACAGGTACACATTTATCTTTCTATCGTGTTTCACATGTATATTAAAGGTATAGACCAGTTTTGGAAACGCCCCCCTCTCAAAAAATGAAATGGAAGCTCTTATTACCAATCATGTGAAAGAATATGTTTTTACTAATACGTGATGATACAAATTTTGCTGGGAAACCGCATACTAATTGATATATTTGGTAAATTATTATATCTATCCAGTCAAACCTGCTTGAAAAACCACCTGTATTGAAAGACCGCCGGTCCATAAATACCACTTTTTTGTTTGCCCTTGAAAATGGTTTCTCATTGAAACTTGTACTAAAAGGACCTGTACATAAAGAATACCTGCCTATAAAGACTGCTTTTCTAGTCTCCCTTGAGCGGTCTTTATATACAGGTTTCACTGTATATCATTCATTTGGTTATAATATTGTTATCTTACAGAGGAGCCAAGCTGTGTATGGTGAAGAAGAGAAGAAACAGAGTGGAACCAGACATAGTCAAAAGTGAACACGTCATTGCTCGTAAGTTTGAATTCAAATACAATTTTTAGAAGAAAAAGGTAGAAAACTTACAGAGGGCCCGTCTTATAAAGAGTCGATTTCGATTGTAACTACGTACATAAGAGTTAGGAGACTGCAAACTTGTGATGATTGGAAGACTTGCGATTGATCCAAATCAAGCTCAACTCTTTATGTTAAAGACGGGGCCCAGGTTACAAGAATAAGGGAGTTTACATATATCCACAGATCTTTTACACATGGAGAAGTTCCACTTTGAGCATCTTAGAATAATAACTGCCAAAGTCCTAGATGTGCTTCATGAATACCTTTTGTTTGCCCTCTTGAAAAGAATACTTCCACCTGCGTATCTTAGAATGTACCGTTGGTGCATAAATGAATAATGTTACATAACTTTCATGAGCGCATATCCAGTATTCATCTCTGTGCATTTTACCTTTTGGGTACAAATGACCTTTATCTGCTCATGCTCAGACTGCAACCGTAAACTGGCTTATTAACCCGACTCTTAGTGTATATTTCTGGATTTGTGTAAATGAAAGGTTACATGACAGTTTTAATTGGCTGTTCTATTATTGAGTGAAATAGCTTTTTGCAGTGCAATAACATAATAATGTAGTGTCCATGTCTTCAAAGTGCGTGTAGACCAACGCCCCTCTTCCAGTGGAGGGAGATATGGGGGGCTGTTAAGATCCCCCGAAACCCTATTCCCAATGCATTGTTTTGCCTCCTAATGAAAATACAGAAGGAATATACTTCTTGGGGAGTGTAGTTGGTGCACATATTGACTCCATTCACCAAGCCAATAGCACCTTCAAAACAACTCATTGTTAAGCACTGTATGATAAATGAGATAATCAGATAAACAAATGTCACATTCCTACAACAAATTTGATTGATAACAGGGACTAGATTAATGCTAAATATATTACTCACTGCGTATCAAAAATAATATCGCGAGTGATATACGTTTGTCTCGCAATGTATGGTCAACAAGGGATCTAAAAGATCATGACGTTTCGTGCGCCGCTGCAACCTTCATCAGGTGATAAAATATATTGTAAGCAAGCATGTTTTACACTCTATGGGTGGACCGGCGGTCAAATAATTTGATCAATAATTAGAACAATAATGGACAAGGCCTATTGGCCGGAGCACACAGGTGCTCAACCAATCAACGGATTATTGCTGTTGATGATATTGTTATTGATACTGTATTACATTTTGTTCTTCTACATCTATACCTTGTAGCTATTATGTCAAGGAGAGGCAGACATCGTAACAAGGAGGAGCCGATGGAGATGATGGCTTACAAGAAACAGATGAAAGACAGACAGGATCCCGTCAAATCAAGGAAACCTGATTTACCTATCAAACAAGGTGGGTCCTTGGAAATGTCCAGTTTTATGTGTCACTATCTACGTTCTGTTTCATTCACCTGTCCTGTAAAACCAGAAACATTTACCAATCTTGCTTATAGTCTGGACATAGTGGCCATGTTTGAATTGATACACTCATGATTTTGGTTGTCTCGAGGAAGAGAATCATAAATCAAATCATGAAGTGATGGAAAGTACATTGTGAATTTTTTGTAGTAGACAAATAGTCTACAGTAACTTGCACTTTAAATACCTCACCGCTTTGTTATAAGAGAAGAGCTTGTTTTATTTATGAGATTGGTCTCTTTTAATTTGTAATAAAATGAAAGCCATTGAAAAATCATATGCTTCAACCGTCTACAATTCATTCTCCCTCTCCCTCTCTCTCTCTCAACCCTCAGGTCAAGGAGGTCGTATTGCGGCTGGAGGTAGCACCCTATCTCGCTACGTTGCCATCCAGATCGCCCTCACTAAGAAGGTTGATCCTAACATCGACGCAAGGGAAGCCATCTTGAGACACGCAAAGGATGCTGAAGAGAAACCTTTGTGGATTGCACCAGCCTATAAACAGTGAGTTATATTGAATAGGGAATTTTTGAAGTGAGCTTCTTACTGGCTGAAAACATGTCATGTGACCCTCAACATTACGTTATATGTGGAAGAGCATGCAATGTCACAATCCTGTTTTAGACGATATAATGCGTAGAAAAGTGAATTCTGATAGACAGCGCACCTCTCTTCCCTGCGTATTGTTAGAATTATTACATTGATATTATTTATATCGCCTACACAGTTTGTTTGTGGAGAACTTGCCATTTTAGTCATGAGATTTCGATATAGCAATTTATTTGTGGCCGTATGTTTTACAGTGTAGTAAATGATATGATTCACTCTGTGACCTGAATACTTTATTGATAAGAAAAAGAGGAATTGCTCCAGAGCAGTATACAGTGTGTAATCGATAGCTTGAAATAGAATCCTTTTGTTCAAATATGCAAGGGATTACATGACCAGGTGCAGAGCTCTTTGTATATACAGCATTTTTTTTCCTTCAAAATAGGAGTGTTCAACAATCAATAAGTACAATGTTTGTTTGATAATTAGGTGATTCATATTAACCATGAAAGACATAATCAAATACTGTGGCTCCTACATTGTTAAATCTAACCCATAATTTTTGTGATCATTTTCCGTATATAATCTTTCATCGGGTTTACATTCTTCAAACATGTTATCCTTGCCAATATCCATGTGATGATATGAATTGCATTAAATACAGCTAAAGCTAGTAATACTAATACAGTCAAACCTGCTTTTGTGACCACCTGTCTACAAAGATCACATTGGGCAGTCGCTTGTATATATTTTTACTTCTCTTTGCCACAGAAGTAGAATATAGGACACGTATTTCAACATGCTTTCAAATTCCTCTTATTTTTTTTCTTCTCAGCACCCAGCCCAACCCCATCTTCCATGAATCAGATGAAGAAGAAGAGGATGATGAGAGACCTAGCTGGGCGAAGAAAGCTAAGATGGACTCAGACTCCAAGAAATAGCCCAACTTTTAAGCATTAGCTAGGCCCAAAAAGCAACAGAGGACTCAAGAAATTTCCCAGCAGAGCCCTCGCCGGGCTAAGAAAGTGAAGATGGACTCCAAAAAATAGCCCAACCGAGTCCTAGCTGGGCCAAACAAGGAAATATAGACTCCTAGAAATAGCATCCCCCAAGTATTGCTTGGCAAAAGATTTAGCTTTTTTTAATAGTCATGAATTGGATATTGCAGTTCAGAATCTGTTGCATGCATGCTTTATAATTGAAATAAATCATGGATAGAGAAAAGTTACTATTTTGCCAGTTCCATTCCTTTATTAAAAACCAGTGGTTTACT
Source organism: Strongylocentrotus purpuratus (assembly GCF_000002235.5). Classification (NCBI taxonomy): domain Eukaryota; kingdom Metazoa; phylum Echinodermata; class Echinoidea; order Camarodonta; family Strongylocentrotidae; genus Strongylocentrotus; species Strongylocentrotus purpuratus. The sequence goes on from NW_022145609.1 coordinate 9,867,438, forward strand.
ACATTTCAATTACCTATATAAGTATGCATTGCTTAACTCAATTTTGACTGTTTGGAGAATAAATATAAATAAAATCATAATTCAAGTTCATGAACATGCATAGTGATTATTGATCACTGTCTTCAAGTTAAAGGTACTATGTCCCATTTGCAGGACCAAAAAATGAAAAGGTTAAATTCCAACGGCATTTGAAAGACAACACTAATTTAGAACTTCGCTAAAAAAAAGGAGGCTTGAAAATGTTTTTAAGTGGGAAAATAACGACTATTAGTTGTCGAATCGACTTAAGAGCTATAGAGCCAGTAAGTAATAGTCTGATTTTTCAGACAATTGTACCGAATGGTCGTACGTTTTATGCTGCGCAAAGATTCAATCAGTTTAATTTTGGCCATTACAAGAAGTGGGTTATTGATGTAGACAAATGCTCATGTACCCTTTACAGCTCATGTTATGTATGTTATTACCAAAGATGAAAAAAAGCTAGTCAGTCACTCAATAGTGTCTGACAGTGAAGTCTAGCAAGTAAACGGATTTCTTTGCATAATTTGAATATTAGGACACTGCTCAAGTTTAAATTTCACAGATAGGACATACCTAACATATTCATAATCCCTGCAAAGTTCTACAGAATTTGATGTTGGCTGCAAAAGGGACATAGTATCTTTGATGTAAGAGGCAAATAATTTTGAAATAGCAGAAAAGCCAAATTCCACTTAGAAATGTCAATGTAGAGGTGTCGTGGTTGAGTGGATATGTCATGTTGATCACAAGGTCTGCGGTTGAGTCTCAAAGTGGCACTAATGTCCTTTGGAAAGACGGTAATCTACATTTGCCACACTCGACCAAGGTGAGGTAAATGGGTACCTGGTAGGACTATTCCTTGACATGCACTGTGCGACGATTACGGCTGCCGGAGCTAAAGCTAGGGTAATAATTTCCAAAGCTATTTGGAAGTGCAGAGAGAGACGTTATATTATGTGATATCCCCTATACAAGAACCAAATATTATTATATTGCTATTTCTCATTCAAGTTGTCACCATTTTCACATGCATAAATATCTCTCTTAAAATTAATAAATGATTTTATATTTGACACTAGAAAAGACAACCTTTTTTCAGACAAGAAACAATGTACATGCATAACAGAGAACATAATTTATTCAAACTTAGAATGATGTCTACCTTGTACAGATTCATATTGGACTTATTGCCACAATGAGGATTCATGGTCATTGTCATATGACATTTTTTTTAAATTAATGTCTCACTTTTTAGCTCTGACTTTGTATTTATGTAAATATCTTGTAATAAATAATTTTATATGAATATGAATGAATTTGCTTTCTGCTGGTGTTATATTTCGTAATATATTAGACTTTATCTTCATCCTATCTTAACCTTTTTCTACAGTTTCTTATGTTCATTTCATTATTTATTCCTGCTCTTTTCTCTACATTCTCTGCCTCCCCTTTCCCATTACACTGCCTGTATAATAGGTCATCAAGTGAATAAAGAATAAGACAGAATTAACAGACTGCTACAAGTACTTCCTCAAATCTCTTTCACTTCAGATCTTTCCCCTCGATAGACCCTTTTCATAATGTAATCAAATTTAATGAATAAAACTTTTAAAGACTGTTTTTCAATAGCCGGAATGCGAATTGCATACCGGTACATTAATTGCTGCTTGGTGGGACAAACATTATGGCTAACAACAATAGCCTGTTCAAATGAACTGATATTAGTGAACAAAGGCAAGAAATATAAGAATTGATGGACTTCTAGCTCTCCATCTATACCAATATGACCAATAACTGAATTAAAAAAACATCTTCCTATTTACATGTACATGCCTAATACCTACAGTTTCACCCCTTTTTTGTGGTCTACCCCCCCCCCCCTCCTCCCTTGCGCCCCACTCCCTTTATCCCTCTTCTCCAACCATCATTATTCACACATTAAAAATTCATGTATGGTATATAATTATACTTCAGTGCACTCCCCCTATCCATGCATACAGAGTGACCATTCAACGTACAGGTTACTAGAAAAACAAAAGGATGGATTGAGTTCAAACAACAGTGCCTAATTCATTTTCATTTTATTTAGCTCTTCTTCAATAATGCTTTAGGGACAATCACTTCATTAGAAGTACTTACATATAATTGCACAAACATTGAGATCTGTAATGACTACACAACATTGACAAACATTTTGACCGATTTCTTTTAACATTGCGTGGTTCAAAACTTCAAATACAGGAATTGTATAACAATTGCAATTTTCATATGGTTTATGCGTATTTGTTTAAGTATACAAAACCCAAAATTTATAAAAATATTTCTAGCATAAATAGGCAACATATACAAACAATTTCTAAAGCCGGCTTTGCTTCGCAATACACAGAGAGATGCTGCATTTCATACAATGCATACATTTTTTATTAATACTTAATACATGTATAGGCACCTCATGAGATATGTGTCACATGTAGAAACAAAGTAGTAATAACTTCAGGAAGGGCAGTAAAATACATGGGCATGTTCAGATATGATTCTATTCAAAATTGAATTATATAATATATATCTTTTTGGATTTATGCTGTTCAAAAGTATTCGTCTCTTACAGTATAATACTTGAAGACAGTGATCAATAATGACTGCCTATGAATTGAGCTAGTGAAGGTTTAAACAGAAGACATTGCAATGCAGTATATTGGGTCTATCATCATATCTACATATGTAATGCAGGTGTCATTTGTAAGACGCACCTTTTGACCCCCGGGGATGGTGCGTCATGGTTGCGTCATGTTCCCCAAAATCGCGACGCACAGTACCGTCATGGCCGCAAAATGTCCGTCACAATACTGACCCATATGTACGTCATAGTAAGTCACTTTACCACGTTGCGTCATTTGGTGTGTCAATGGGACCGTCACTTTCTCCAAGCAGAAGTGTTTCTCAAATGTGCGTCATTGGCTAGTCATTTTCATGAAATGGTGTGTCATATGTTTGACTCAAATGTGCGTCGATGGAATGTAATGGTGTGTCACTTTCTGTGACGGAAGGTGCGTCATGGTATCAAAATGTACGACTCACATCGGTACAATGACGCACCATTCCCGGGGGTCAAGAGGTGCGTCTTACAAATGACAAGTGCATAAGTCTACACAAATTTGATGGAGATAGATGTGGTAGGTTTAATACTGCACTTCTTTCCAAATTCTTAAGAATAACATTTGAGAGCATTAATGATCCTTTTGTACATTAAAAGATAACATTGACTACACTGCATTATGGCGTCTGTCAAACAAATACAGGAAACAAGGCAAGATTTCATAATTTTTATAATCTTCACTTTTTCAAAGAATATGTCAGTCTACGATTAAACCTTTATAACCACTTAGATTTGTTAATGTGTATTTTATCTATATCAAATAATTAGGATATTTTAAGCACCAGCTACATTGAAAGAATAAATCTTTCAATGAAATAAAATGAAACCAAAAAGACTTAAATTAATTGTAAATGCATATAAAGAATTTACATTATGACACTGGCCTATTGTGCCAAGAAATTCGAGAAATCTCCAAGTGGAATAAAACCCTGAACAATTGATACCTCTAACCCACATTATACCACTCTAAGAACCATTACATCACATCACATTAACATTGATCATTTCATAGTGTTTTCTTGCTACATTAAATATAATGCGAAAAGGCTTCAGTTTTTTGGAATGTGTATTTCTTGGACATCAATTGACATGGAATTGAAATTGGTATCTACTTTTTGCCTTCTGACAAATGTTTCCTTGCAAGAGTCACTCACTAATTAAGCAACAAATAATTTACTAAATGCCATTTTGAATAGTAGCTTAAACAGCACATTTAATTTAAAGTAGATAATTTAGTAGTTGTCATACGCTATACGATCTACCTACAACCTATGAACTCTTTTCACCAATTTCTCTAACTTATTGCCAAAGGCTCTAAATGAGAAATTGTTGATGACTCTATCTCTCCCTGCTTTTCCTAGTCTATTCTTTAGGTCTGGCTCCCGCACGAAACGCTCCAGTGCGGGCGCAAAACTAGCTGCAGACGGTTCGCAAAGAAACCCTGTCTGTTTATGAGCGATGGTTTCCAGCGGACCCCCGCTATTCACCGCTATAACCGGACGATACATGTACATGGCTTCTATAGGGACGATACCAAAGTGTTCGTTTGACGGCGTGTAGAGCAGGCAAGTGCAGCTATCAAGGAGAGTGAGCTTCTGAGCATCGCTGAAGGAACGGATAAAGGTCACATGATCAGTTAGCTTAAGTTCGTCAGCACGTTGGACGAGCTCTTCGTAGTGCTCCAGGTTTTCAGTGACACGTCCGTCGTAGCCTCCTGCCATGACGAGGTGGACGTTCTGCCATTCATCCTCCGACAGCCTGGATTTCAATTCACCTGAGGAAAAGAAGAAATACAAAGCTGTCTTTAAAGGTACTATGTCCCTTTTGCAGCCAACCTCAAATTCTGTAGAACTTTGCAGGAGTTATAAATATGTCATGTATGTCCTATCTGTGAAATTTAAACGTTAGCAGTGTCCTCATATTCAAATTATGCAAGGAAACCCTTGTACTTGCTAGACTTCACTTTCAGACACTATTGAATGACTGACTGGCCTTTTTTCTTCTTTGGTAATAACATACATGAAAAGAGTTGTAAAGGGTACATGAGCATTTGTCTACATCAATAACCCACTTCTTGTGATGGCCAAGATTAAACTTATTGAATCTTTGCACAGCATAAAACGTATGACCATTCAGTACAATTGTCTGAAAATCAAGACTGTTACTTTTGGGCTCTATAGCCCTAAAGTCGATTTGACAACTAATAGTTGTTATTTTCCCACTTGAATACATTTTCAAGCCCCACCTTTTTTAGGGAAGTTCTAAATTAGTATTATCTTTCAAATGCAGATGGAATTTAAATTTTTCCTTTTTTTGGCCTGCAAATGGGACATAGTACCTTTACAAGCCTGACTGCACTAGTTTGGCCAGGGGGGGATTAGACCTCCCTGCAAGATCAGTGACAAATGGTTATCTCATCAAATCAGCTCTCAATTAACATAAGAAAAAGGGGATCGTGGGGACCAACAGGCACTGATTAGGCATTGTTAGCTATATACAGGGCGTAAGCAGCTATAAGTAGTGCAGTGGGGCTTTAAAATGGCCCTACTGTTGCTTCCCATACATAAATTCAACTTCGGTTCAACATCTAACGGGTACAAGCAGATAAAGGAAAGCTCCAATTTCAGACCATTGGTTTTGTGTGCTGTATTTTTTATGGGCATAAATAGGAATTGTTGTGCTAACAAGGCCAACAATATTATGGCTGCTATAAGTGTTTACTATTAACAGGGGGTGTTTCACAAAGACTAAGATTGACTTAAAGTTGGACTTAACTATGGCAGGCCGTTCATGCCACTGTTTGTTCTCAGCATCTATTGGCATCGGTCTCTCAAGGGACGTACAAATCATGGCCCAAATCTACAGAATTTACATTTTTTGATAGTACATTTTTGAAGGAAAAAATATTATCTAAAGGTCATAATGGTGAGATCAAATAGTGGCACGAACGATCGTCCTGCCATAGTTAAGTCAAACTTAAAGTCAATCTTAGTCTTTGTGAAACACCCCCTGGACCTTTATCATTTCCATCATGCTAAACAAAAATTGGAAATAAATGAAAAAACTCACTCACCCATAGCTTCTATCGCCAGTACTAGGTTCTTCTTTCTTTCATAGCGATTGATCGACAGGAAGAGTGTCTTGACCCCTACTGGTATGAGGTCACCAGCAGGCTCTACGCTGGCGTTGAAGGCGCTGAAGTTCAGGGATGGGTAGAGGACATCGGGCTGGACATCCTTGAGGATGGTGAAGGTCTGCTTAAAAGTATCCGCTGTAAGGTCAAAATTTGAACAAGTGTATATTGTTTAATTTCCATTGTTGAAGGTTGGTTGCTTTGTTTGTTTTACCCGACTGCTCAGAAAGCATGTATATGCTTGTCAGTAAACAACCAGGGCAGCGTTTCATGAAACCATCATAAGTACAAGTTCACCGACATCCCATTTAAGGGCGTGTTAAACTTAATACACCCATTTCAATGGGATGTCGCTGAACTTGTACTTATGACGGTTTCGTGAGAAGCTGCCCTAGAGATTGACGGCTTTAAGTCCTTTCCAAGGGACTTGGTAATGAGGATCAATGCCTTACCAAAGGGCACTAGCGCATCATCTTGGTTTTGAACCCGGGTCACCAGATTACGAGACCACTGCTCTACCAACTGAGCTATCACGCCTCCTTCAATGTTGCTTAATTTCCATTGTTAAAGGTTGGTTGCTATGTTTGTGTAGCCTGACTGCTATTAATAAAGCATGTGTATGCTTGTAAGTAAGCAACCAGGAGATTGATGGTTGTAAGTCCTCTCCAAGGGACTTGGTAATGAGGATCAATGCCTAACCAAAGAGCACTGGTGCATCAAATTGGTTTCAAGCCCAGGACCTCCCAGCTACGAGACCACTGATTTACTACTGAGCCATCACACCCAAGATTATTTGTGCTGGAGACTATTAGGATTTAGGAAATGTGTGTTTTATCAAATAAGTATCTAATAGGTTAACCTGTACAATGCCATTGAGTTATGAACCATGTAATGATGAATACAAATTATGGTTTTAAACAAGGTTTAACTAATGGTTCTTGATCTCTTTGTTAATCTTGATAAAATTGGTGTTTCATACAACCTTTAATGTTTATAAGCCCCTTTTAAATTTGTCAAATAGAAGCTTCTCTTCATGCAAATACATTTCATAATACCAGTCTGGTAGAATTTAGGCAGTTATAACTGTCTATGGTACCTAGTCATAGGCGCTGTTCAATTGCTGGCTCTCTAATACCCTGTCTATGCAAAACATTGGAAATCCAGTCTTTTCATCAATTTTGGTTTCTACCAATATGAATTTTGCTGGTACTTCTGTTACCAATCAATAACCACTCATGTGAACAGATCCATTATATGATACTCTTTCTCCCTCCCCCTCCCAATATCCAATTATTATTTTGTACCATTCACTGCCCACAAGAAGGCTGTTGTTTTTGACAATACACAGCATTATTGTTGGCAGTCAACAATATTCTTATCCTACCTTTCTCTTTGGTACCTACTACCTTAGTAAAATGTAGAGGCATAAAAGAAGTGTGCGTAATGCAAAATGCATACCCGGTAGACGCTTGTTAATTAAAAGGTATTATATCTCAGTGAAAGTTTAGGTAACGTTAAGACCATCACACAATCAACTAAAGCTTACAGGAAAGCAAGAAAGAAAAAAAAGCCAACCCCCCCCCCCCCCCCCCCCCCCCCCCCCCCCCCGCCCAGAAAATTAATCACAGAGTCTCACAAAACACACATGGAGAGGAAAAAAGAAGATTGAGAAAAGGAGAGAGAAAGAATAGGTACCTTAACAATAGCCTGACAAAAATGCTTTACTTACCTCAACAAGTCTACCGGTAATTGATTTTTTTTTTTTTTTTTTTTTGAGGAAATAGAGACATTTCTGTTCACACATTGGTCTGGTCCTCTTTTAAATGCTATTAAAACAAAAATACTTACCAGTGAAGTTACTGTTGACCACTATGCAATCAGCCATGCCGGTAGTCTTCTCTTCCAGCCAGTCTATAGGAGTTCGGTACAATTTCTTGAGGAAACTCTGCCGCTTCGTCAGCAACAGATCCGGAAAGTGACAATAAAACAGCACCTATTGCAAATATATGATTTTATAAGTTCCTTTTGGATTCATATTCACAATATATATCAACGATCACACAAAACATTGAAGTCTTAATAAAGCAAAAATAAGTAGGCCTAAATAAGTCATAGACCTAATTCATAAGTCTCCTTATGGCTACATGAATACAGTAGCCTACATCTTTTCACTGCTGAGAATTTATTTCAAAGAAAAGAAATACAGAAACATGATGGACAATTGGACATGTAATAAAATATGCAAAAACTACACCAACAACAAAAAAACAATCAAGATATGAAAGCTTTTTGTTGATTTTATATCAAACTCACTTTGGATCTACCCAGCTTCAGGAACGGAATACAGGCAGAAATCTGATCGCAGATGATGACATCATACGGCTCACGGCTGAACAGGAGTAGATAGAGGGCGACATATATCATCCGGATGTAAGCGCAGAGTGCGTAGCAGGATCCAAAAATATTTCTTGGAAGCCAGTCTCCTGCTGTCACGACCTGAAAAGGTAGTTCATGAAAATGAACAGTTATAAATAGTCTTCACTTCTCTTCTCACATTGAAAAAAACAACAATTGGAATGAAAATCTTCTCATTTGTCATGTCAAAAATGAACAGTCAAAAGTCTGAAGTAAGGGATTAGAGATATTAGATATATATTAAACTGAGCCAGACAAACTAAACGAGAAGACACCCAACTACGAGAAGGAAGAAAATGAAATTGAACTGGAAGCCCGACTGCTGAGAACACAGTTCTTCCGGAATCTCAGGTTAAGCTAGGTAAAGGTAACATGACATAATAATGCCATATATTTTAAACGTCAGTGTAAATACTCTTTCAGTTTAAAGTTTCCACGACACATATGATGAGAGCAACCGACCCGCCCCCCCCCCCCCCCCTCCCTCTCTCTCTCTCTCTCTCTTGATCTATCTCTCCTTTTAGTTTTATTACATTTTCACTTACATAAAAATCAGTATCTGGGACTGATTTCCTCAAAATTCATCAAGTCAAATATTGTTCACTTTACATAATTATTCTTATCACACTCTCTTTCAAAATCCAATTAAAAATTAAACTCTTTGATTACCTCAAGAGTGCCATCACTTGTTTCCTTGAAACAATGAGAGGGGTCGTGATGGGCAGTGTAGATCTTCACAGAATGTCGCCGGGTCTGCAGGGCTAGAGCGGCATCAACGACCAAGCGCTCGGCTCCTCCAATGCCCAAATCAGGATGCAAGAAAATCACCCGCACCATTCTCTCTTTTGTACGAAGCTCAAGCGTTTATAGCACTCAGGACTGATAAAATCCCGTAAAGAGAAACTTATTCTTGCATGTAAATGACAAAAATGGTAGAATCTTTCTGTCACAAAATTAGAAAGCAGTATCGGCATGGGGATAAATTGACCTAGATCAGAATATTCAGCTAGCAGTACAGCTAATGCAGTGATGACGTAGGCGCACGTCGCACGCAAGCAGATTATGCAAAGATCAACGTCGAGTGCTAACTCCTTGGTCCGAGTGAGTGTAATATGAATGAATGAATGAATGACACATAATATCAAGTTGCGAGAAATATTATTTGACTATTAAAGGACATTTTTTGGTTTACAAATTAGTATGCACAGCTCTTCCTTGTCATATGTATTACTTTTAGTTTTTGAAGGTTTATTTAAAAGTGATCATTTAATTTTTACAAGCTAATAATTGTAGAGATCAAAAACCCTATTATTTTAACAGTTACACGATTTCTACAAGAAAGAAAGACGCAGGACGTAAAGAAGAAAAATAAAGAGGAAATAAAGCTACAAAGAAAAAAATAGAAGAAAAAAATGTCTCTCTCTCTCTCCCTCTTCTCTTCGCCTCCTCCCCTCTCTCGATCTCTTTCAGGAGCAGTAAGAAGGATTAAGGCACCAATTAAATCATAAATTACATCGTTCAAAATGGATAATGTCAAGCTCACCTGATGAGTTTCATGAAAAAAGTACTTTCCATACAGAAACGACACCTGTAAAGCACATATAATTCTTTATCAAATGTTTTCGTATTTATTCTTCCACATATATTTCATTAAAAATACATTGCATAAGACACATATGTTTATTTAATAAGAAATATTAAAAGTTCTGTCACAGGTGACACACCTATACACCAGAACCAATATATTTTGTTATGTGATAATTTCTGTAAAATATTCTTAAAACTCTTCAGGTTCTAAGTTGTGCAATCCAAAAAAGTCTTCTGGGCTAGCAGATAGCACCCAATTTATGTTTAACTCTTCTCATTAGAACAGCAATGATCAAAGTTTCTCAAACACAAAAACAAGAGTAACTGAACCTTTGTCTAAAATCATAATTCAGCTAAGATATTTAATCCAAGAGTTTCATTTAGCGAAGAATATTTGGTGACTTAATATTAGATAATCACATATAGTATCTCATGAGAAAAAAAAGCTAAAAATAGTCTTCATGTCATTTGTACTTGAACCAAATGTATGGTTAAAATTATTGATTTTTGCTATATTTTTACTTCATGAAAATAAACCTCTGTATCTGTTTCCCTCACAATGCTATACTTCTGATATTTTCTGAATAAAGTCATACATGTACATGTACAGTTTATTCCATTGTAACACCACACCTGCAACATGAGCGTTTAAAGAACAAAAATATCCACAAACCCTTGTTTTGATTCCTTGAAAAACAAATTTCTGGAAGATGATAAAGCATTCACAACAAAAGAAATAAACTCTCTTAAAAACAATTAGTACATGTATAGGTTTAATATAATCATGTATACAAGAATATTATTTGTGCGCTTCAAATGTAGTACAATTACATGTATTTATCACTGGTGTACTTTAGCTTACTGCATGTTGTACATCTATAAGAATACTATCAATGTATTTACAGTCATTGCACAATAATAGCTTTATTGATTAATTTCATAATGACATCATTGTATTTAATGACACCAAACAAGATCAAACAAGTATTTCTGTTAAGAATAATTAGATGTTATTCAGAAATTGAAGTACATACCTGGTATTTACTTTGATGATTTATTAAAAATAAAGAATTAGCAACATTTTTCCAAAGACAATATTCTGGCAATGAGCTTGGGGTAAGAAAATAAAAATCATTTATACTGGCCATAATACAAGCATGCATGTAAATACTGGTAGATTGAAAACAGCACTGCACTTTGAACGACATTAGAAAACAGGTACTGTTTGTACTTCATAGTCCAAGATGCTTCTCGAATTCTTACGCTTACCATACTCAGGAACAAACTTATTCTAACAAAAGATACAAACCGAGTGAGCAAGTGCCATGATTCACTATCTCCAAGCAAGGTGTTAACAATGATTCTTTCAGAGGCTGACAATAATTACCAGGTGGCATATTTTTTTTACTCATCAATTGCTGAAATATCAGTGTGAAAGCCGAGCTAGATTTATGCATTCATCAACTTTAAATTGGAACAATTGAAGCATACGTAAATATGAGCAACAATAAAAAAAAAAAAAAAAAAAAAAAAAAAAAAAAAAAAAAAAAAAAAAAACATTGTGTATGTATTCTCCTTTTTTTTATTTTCTTGGGACTATAAATACACTGTACCCATTACCCTTGAGTAGCACACAGATAGCCAGAAGCAAATCATTTGATTGGATTTCCCCAATTTGAAGGAAATCCAAGATTATCCAAACTGCATATGGGGTAGATTTACTACTTGTTTGACCATATATGTTATTGCATCACATTATTATTCACATTGATCAGGTATTTATACCTCAGTCACATGGTCACACCAACAAGACTTACATGAGACTGGCATTAAGAGTTGATTTAGTGGTGTGACTGAATATCATTGGGAAAATAATACAGGTATCATACATTATTACTTAAGATTGACTTTAAAATGACACGTGTAGAAATTTTGCAGTAATCAATATAATATCAAACCCACTTGTGTAACACCACCATGAGTATTATACATGTAGATACAGAATACATATTGTTCATTAAAGCAGGGATGCCAGTTAGAATTGATCAGAGGAACTGAAAATCACCTAGAATTAGCTATTTTGTACACAAAAAAGCCTTAACTGTGGTCTGAAAATAACTCGCCAGGGCCTGACTTCAGGCTATTGCCTGAAAACTGGCACCCGTGATTAAAGGAAAACATCCTTGCACATGAGGTTCCACACTGTTCAAGTATTGTCAAAAGAACAAACAGGATGCATGTTCCCAACAGATTCTTCTTCCAACCAAGAAACTCACAATGTCATCGTTCCAACAGTCATCATGTCTGACCCTTTTTCATGAACCCTGCATGACCCCACACATCAGCCTCAAGGTCATCTGAGCAGTGAAGGTCAATGGGGCTGGGGTACGTGGCCGTCTACATAGAAATTCCTAGTCGCTTTCGGGAGCTGCACCACCATGCCGTCCAGCTCTTTGCTTAAAATAATTTGACAACCTGTAACGGGTGAGAGGAAGAAATCAAGGACAACTGACATAAGCTATTAAAGTAAGTACGTTTTCAAGGACAAATACATAAGATTACATTCATTGTTCATGATTTGTCCATTTCACAATTTCTACTTTTCAAGGAGTGCTCCATCCTTTGTTTTCCTATCAAATAGTAGAATATACTGAGCTCTTTTTCACATCCACTCTTCGTAACTCTCTCTCTCTCTCTCTCTCTCTCTCCCTCTCTCTCTTTCTCTCTCTCTCTCTCTCCCTCTCTCTCTTCTCTCTCTCTCTCTCTCTCCCTCTCTCTCTTTCTCTCTCTCTCGCTCTCTCGCTCTCTCTTTCTCATCTCAGCATAATCCACTTTTGTATAGAGGTTCAAATGTAAATTACATTATCATACATTATCATACAATCACTTGCCCATTTGACCATGTCCAAGAACTCTTAAAGACAGGCAAGCAAAAATATAACTTGTCTAGGGCATTTTAACATAATTCCTCAAGTCAAACTAGAGGAATTATAATTTGGGTGGTTGGTATTGGGTTGCAACACTCCAGCATCAATCACCACATATCTTTTTAGTTGTGTATTTGATTCAAAATGTGAAGAAATATTCTACTTGACATAAGCAATTATACTACACTTACTTAATCTTGATGTTGACGTCAGAAAAGGGGCAAGGTCCAACATGTCTTCCTCTCTGAAGAAAAAATAAAATATAAAATAACGTCATATTAACTGCATTACTGTTACCAAGAATACCACCTTAGTCATTTTCTGTTCTCAAGTAGCTTGATTAACAAAATATGTTATTTTGGCATTCAAATATATCATAACAGAACTTTATGTACAACACAAACAAATAAAAACTAAGATTCAACATCTTTTGGACTGTGACGAAATATCAATTAAAAGTTAGATGCTGCTTTTAAGTATCGGCTTGATGGTGATGTAGATATACAGTAGGCTTGCGGGTGCATCATTGGTGCACCCTCCAGCCCACTGTATACAATTTACAGTTGTTCAATGTTGGGATATCTAGAAAAACCAACCAACATTCATATATTTACGCTGGATGAAATATTGGTCTAGGGAAATACCTTATACCTTCTATAGGAAATTTGCCATTTTGTCTTATCAGAACTTATTTATCATAGAACAGAAATAGGGTATATATGGTGTATATTAAAAAAAAGGCAATTGACAATTTGTCTAACACACAAAAGTATGCTATACATTAACAAAAATGTTAACAATAAGAACTCATACATGAAACTGACTTATAAAAGAGAAATTATGTGAACTCACTCTTCTGTTGATTCTGGTAGTATATCATAATATGAATCTTGTAGGACAACATGACAGGTACAACATGCAAGAGAAGCCTCACAAGCACCTGTTAGAAAGCAAAAGAAAAAAGACAATTCAACTTATAAACTAGTGAAGTTATTTGCTCCTCATTCTATTTTACTCTTAGTGTTTTTTCCAAAACCTTTTGAAAACTTTACCCCAAAAGGAACTGAGTATACATTTATATTTTGAAATATTTTGGATGCAAAACTTTTCAATCAAACTATTTTTTCTTTAATTATGTACCCCTTAAACCTTACAAACTACGAATTTTTCATATTGCTTCTAGTCTGACACATGACTAACATTTCTCTTCTTCCCTACATGGCAATATTTGTTTGTTTGATGGAAGGGGGGAGGGGCACAATTTTAAATTTCACTACCTACCATTCCCCTGATAAAAGAATGAAGGTATGAAGGTATAATTGAAAAGAGTGATGGTAAAAATAACAAAAACAGAATATCTGATGATCTAGACACAAAATGTACTGATTCCTAGTTCTCACCCCTCCCCTTTTTCTTCCACCTGCCAGTCTCCTTGTTTCCATGTGACTCTCTCGTTCGTACATGACATTTATTAACCCATTAGCAACTAGACATTTTGTAAAAATGGCCTATTACACACTGGAAGATGTCGCAATATAGCTCTCATTTTGACATTGTTCTGAACAATATGAAACATGCGCTATGTTTCTATGCAGAATCCTACTGGAGACATCGTAAGGACTACGCACATATAACATTATCATGGTAGACCCTAGAATGGATACCATTTACAGTGAGTAAAAGGAGGGGCTGTTTTGGGCGGTTTAGTTGCTAAAGGGTTAACACAAGTCCATTATTCTCAGACTTACAAAGGCACTGTATAATGAACTTACCTTCTACTTCAATAGCATGTCTGTGAGCTAGATACATGACATTGTCACCAACTTTTCCTTTCACTTCTATTCTCTCATCATCTCTCGTCACATAGGTGATGGTTACTCTGGAAGGACAACGGGCAACACAAAAGATGATATTAGTCCAAACAACGTCAATATTCATACAAGTGGGAGTTCATCATCATTCAACTATAACATGATTCGAAATTTCTACATTTTTCTTTCATGATATATAAATATATGTATGCCTTTATACAGTTGGATCAAATAATATGCTCCCTGGACTCATACATTCAATATGACTGCATCAGTTAAACCAAACAAAACTTTTAAACAAACTAAATCATGCTGGAAAATCATTTGAGCTCGACTAAAAAATAAAAATAGATTCAAAATGATGTGGAATTTTAAGAATATTGAAAACTGGCATTTATTTGTTATGTTTATCTTCTGCCACCTTTCAAGTTTCAACACCACCAAAGTGATATTTGATATAAGATTTTTCATCATATACATGAACATACTTTTGACAATTCATAAAAGCAAATGTATTGGCCTTCTCCAAAGGCATTCACAGGCTTAAAAATAACTGAACCAGTGAATATTTTTACAAATATTTTGATTGATATGTAACAAATTCAGCTTTCATTTTGTTGAATAAAAAAAAAAAGACAGGCATTTTGGAAGGCCCACTTTTTTTAATTACATTAATATCTACTCTTAATTAAGCATTGATTGCTTAATATCCTTCACTAACTTACACGTCCTCAGGAGACTTTGGCTCTTCATATTCATAATCACCATGCCTTAGTCCACCAGCTGTGCATTGAAAATAAATAAAAAATAAAGCTTTAATCCATATTAAATGACATTCAAAATAAGAAATATTATTCATTTACATTTTTCAAAAGAAATGTTCACAGGCTCAGCCAATATATGAGTTACACTGTAAGTTAAGTTTGCTGGAGTGTCCCTTTCAAATGTCCAAAGTGTCTAACCCAAACTTAAAAGGCATACATTTAATCATATTTCAACTTTTAATACACTCTAGAGATCAAAATCCTCGCTGCTAAACTAACAACAGCAAGTATAAGTTGAGAGTACGAAAATATGCTAATTACTTCCGAATTTGAAAGTTATCTGACACTGCAAGCTTTCACTCCAGCAAAGCATAGAGAGTCAATGCTAATGCATATTGAGCTTTAGCACTGCACTACGTGTTAATAGGCAGCATTGGAATACATGAATAGTCAATACACTCACAACACACAAATGCACACAATCATGCCGATGCTGCTGATCGATAAGTTTGACAGTAGACTCACAATTTGAATTTATAAAATTATTCTTTCTAACGTCAGTGTCAGAAAGTTGTAAAAATTGTATTTGACCGGTACTGCTATTTAGGTGTCATCAATCGTCACTAACTACCTATTTTTAGTGAAATCAAATGAGTTTTGTACAGTAGTAACAGCCACACATAGGAGCATTACTATCCTGGCTGTGACAGCTGTGCTTTTGATTCTCAACATTTCAAACACCACTGTAAAAAACTCATCTCAAAATCAGTACTTTAGTGACAATTGATGACACCTAAATAGCAGTAAAATACACTTTTTTTTTAACTTACTGATGTTAAAAAGAATAATTTAAAAATTCAGATTGTAAGTCTAGTGTCAAACTTTGCTTACAGCTGCATCGACATGATTGTGTACAGTCTAAAGACCCCTATGCAATATTGTGTGGTGTGTGTGTATTATGTGTGTATTTGTGTATGGGTCTAAAAATACCCGCGTCACAGCAAGCATGCAGTGCTAGAGGTCAATACACGCTTTGGCATTGACTCTCTTAGACAGCAATAACCATCTGATTTGGGTCATTTCTTTAATAAAACTGACATTTGTTGTCATTCCCCAATACAGATGGCAACCCAGAGATCTCGTACCGTGGGGATGGCTATGTACATATTTTCGTCCGCGACATTTTCTCCCCGATTTTCTTTATTTAGATCTAATTTTCTGATTTCTAAATCAGATGTAAATTAGGTCGGTATGTCATTTGTCCTAATTACAGTTATCAAAATTTGATAACTTAATATTAAATACGTAATTTACGGACTTACTTATATGAATTATCCAATTTGTATCTCAGATCCGCGAAGCAGTACGTTCATGCATTCGAAATATTACCCGGCGGCCGATATATTTCCGGGTCCACCTACCAAAACATAGCCAAATGGCCAATCAGAGCTCAGAGCACTCGTTTCGTGGGAGTTCGTTGGTCAAGCTGGGCCGACTCGTAGCGTAGCTACGGTAGCTATTGGACGTTCGAAAAGAAAAAATGAATATTCATCAACTAAAACCAAGACGGATAATGTTGACGACGAGACTTTCTCGGATTAATCATTAATTTAGGATCTAAATGAGCAAGCTATCGTAAGTCAAATAAGCTATATATATGTTATTTTTAATTTGTGTTGTAATTGCAGCAGTTATGAGGATGTAAAGAGTGAAAATCTCGTTGCATATCTCATTCATCGCGGTCCGGTCGAACCGAACCATTTGTTCCGTACAGTGCCTCACAGAAAGAGGTCCCCAGACTTCAGTCTCTATAATCGGAGGTCTAGTGGAGCCAGACGTAGTCTCAGTGGAACAACCGACGATTAGAGAGACTGAAGCTTTCGGTCTATGACTCTCTATGCTTTGCTGGAGTGGTAATAGTGGTGTTTGAAATATTGAGCCCCCCCCCCCCCCCCCCCCCCCCCCTGGATCCGCAACTAACGAGTAGATCTAACAACACCTTTCTGGGAAGTTAAGTTCTTGCTCTCAGTTGAGTTTTGTACAGCGGTGTTTGAAATGAAGAGAATCAATAGCACAGCTTTTAATACACAGTCAGCTCGCGCTCGGATGTAGTAATGCAGCTACATGTATGTTAGGTATGTGTGCAAGTCTCGTCCAACCGTACGGCAATTACTATGGCTGGGACAGGGTGAAAATGATCCATCAGGATTGACACGAAAAAATAAAAATACGTACCAATTGCAGCATGAATATGACGTAAGACAACCGTCGAGTGGGTTATTTTCATGTGATTATTACTGCTAATCGAATGAAAATGATTTGTGAATAATTGTTTGGTGCTCAAGGAGCGTACAACAGTGGGTAAAATATTACGAAATCGGCACACAAGTTGCTTCATGGGCAGCGCCATCTTGAATTATGACATAGAGTCTAATCGACAATGTACATTACATGACGTAGAGTCTATGGTAATTACAACAAAATTAAAATATCTCATAGAGATATATACTTAATAAGTGTTAGTAGCAGGCGCGTACGCAGGGGGGGGGGGGGGGGGGGGGGGGGGGGGGGGGGGGGGGGGGGGGGGGGGGGGGGGGGGGGGGGGGGGGGGGGGGGGGGGGGGGGGGGTGGGTTGGGGGGTAAACCCACCCTTTGGTATTTTTATGTTATTTTCAATTGGGGCAAAACGGAACCCTGTTCCATTTTGCCCCGTACCTATATGGTCCATTTTGCCCCAATGACATATTTTTTAATAAAAGTTTGCGTAGAAAATCCTTGAAGCATAGTTGGCATGCAAACAGGCGAGTCTAACGTTGATATCTTTATGATTAATATATACAAATATTTGATTAGAATCGATACCAAAATTACCAAATTTCAGCCATATGAACACCCCCTTATCTTAGATCATGAGGCTGTAATTTTTTGGATGGGACCTTACTCCGATGGGCTTTCATCGAAAGGGTGCGGTGCGGCGCGGCGCGGTGTGGTGTGCTCAACGCACCCATTCGATAAAAGGCCCCCCGCTTTTCTCGAAAGGGTGCGTTGAGAGCGGAGCACCGTTTTAACACACCCTTTCGATAAAAGCGGGGGGTCTTTTCTCGAAAGGGTGCGTCGACTAGTCTTTCGCATCAGTCGTTTAAAATGAGGATCTAGGACAGAAGGTAATAGTTGCCAATTTAAATATATCGAAAATGTATTAAATAAAATGGAATGGTCTTGATTACAGAGTGTTCTCTTTCGTTATTACTATGTTGATGGGGAGACAGAGAGAAGGAAAAAGGGGAAAGGGAAAGGGAAGATAAAAGGAAAGAAAAAAAAGAAGAAGAAAAGAGGGAAACGGGGGGGGGGGGCGAAGGGCTCTTGGCTCCTCCTCACCCCCCTCCCCCCCCCCCCCCGCCAAAAATTAATGAGAGAGAGAGAGAAGGGAAAGGGAAAGAAAATATAAAAGGAAGAAAGAAGAGGAAGAAGGAAAGAGGGAAACGGGGGAAAAGCGAAAGGCTCTTACCTCCCCCCCCCCCCCCCGCCAATAAAATAAATAGGAGAGAGAGAGAGAGAAGGGAAAGGAAAGAAAATATAAAAGGAAAGAAAGAAAAGAAGAAGGAAAGAGGGAAACAGAGGAAGGGCGAAAGGCTCTTACCTACCCCCCCCCCCCCCCCCCCCCCCCGCAAAAATAAATAAGAGAGAGAGAGAGAGAGAGAAGGGAGAGGGAAAAGAAAATATAAAAGGAAAGAAAGAATAGGAAGAAGAAGAAAAGAGGGAAACGGGAGAAGGGCGGAGGACTCTTGCCTCCTCCCCCCCCCCCCGCCAAAAATAAATAAGAGAGAGAGAGAGAGAGAGATTTGAAAGCGAAAGGGAAAGAGAATATAAAAGGAAAGAAGGAAGAGGAAGAAGAAGAAAAGAAGGAAACGGGGGAAGGGCGGAGGACTCTTGCCTCCCCCCCCCCCGCCCAAAAATAAATCAGAGAGAGAGATTAGAAAGCAAAAGGGAAAGAGATGATAAAAGGAAAGAAAGAAGAGGAAAAAGGAAAGAAGAAAAGAGGGACACGGGGGCGAAGGGCTCTTGCCATCCCCCATCCCCCCCCCCCGCCAAAAATAAATACGAAAGAGAGAGAGAGAGAGAGAGAGAGAAGGGAGAGGGAATAAGAAAATATAAAACGAAAGTAAGAAGAGGAACAAGGAAAAAGGGAAACGGGGGAAGGGCGGAGGACTCTTGCCTCCCCCCTCCCGCCAAAAAATAAATCAGAGAGAGAGAGAAGGGAAAGGGAAAGGGAAAGAGAAGATAAAAGGAAAGAAAGAAGAGGGAAAAGAAGAAACGAGGGACACGGGGGCGAAGGGCTCTTGCCCTCCCCCCCCCCCCCGACAAAAAAATAAATAAGAGAGAGAAGGGAAATGGAAAGGGAAAGATAATATAAAAGGAAATAAAGAAGAGGAAGAAGAATAAAAGAGGGAAACGGGGGAAGGGCGGAGGACACTTGCCTCCCCCTACCCCCTCCCCCCCCCCCCGCCAAAAAATAAATAAGAGAGAGAGAGAGAGAGAGAGAGATTTGAAAGCGAAAGGGAAAGAGAATATAAAAGGAAATAAAGAAGAGGAAGAAGAAGAAAAGAGGGAAACGGGGGAAGGGCGGAGGACTCTTGCCTCCCCCCACCCCCGCCAAAACATTAATCAGAGAGAGAGAGATTGGAAAGCGAAAGGGAAAGAGATGATAAAAGGAAAGAAAGGAGAGGAAAAGGGAAAGAAGAAAAGAGGGACACGGGGGCGAAGGGCTCTTGCCATCCCCCCCCCCGCCAAAAATAAATAAGAGAGAGAGATAGAGAAGGGAGAGGGAATAAGAAAATATAAAAGGAAAGAAAGAAGAGGAAGAAGAAGAAAAGAGGGAAACGGGGGAAGGGCTCTTGCCTTCCCCCTCCCCCCCCCCCACCCCCGCCAAAAATTAATAAGAGAGAGAGAGAGAGAGAGAGAGAAGGGAAAGGAAAGAAAATATAAAAGGAAAGAAAGAAGAGGAAAAAAAGAAAAGAGGGACACGGGAGCGAATGGCTCTTGCCCTCCCCCCCCCCCCGCCAAAAAAATAAATAAGAGAGAGAAGGGAAATGGAAAGGGAAAGATAATATAAAAGGAAATAAAGAAGAGGAAGAAGAATAAAAAGAAAAGAGGGAAACGTGGGCGAAGGGCTCTTGCCTCCTCCCCCCCTCCCCCACCAACAAATAAATAAGAGAGAGAGAGAGAGAAGGGAAAGGGAAAGAAAATATAAAAGGAGAGAAAGAAGAGGAATAAGGAAAGAGGGAAACGGGGGAAGGGCGGAGGACTCTTGCCTCCCCCCCCCCCCCCTCCCGCCAAAAAATAATCAGAGAGAGAGAGAGAAGGGAAAGGGAAAGGGAAAGAGAAGACAAAAGGAAAGAAAGAAGAGGGGAAAGAAGAAAAGAGGGACACGGGGGCGAAGGGCTCTTGCCCTCCCCCCCCCCCCCGCCAAAAAAATAAATAAGAGAGAGAAGGGAAATGGAAAGGGAAAGATAATATAAAAGGAAATAAAGAAGAGGAAGAAGAATAAAAAGAAAAGAGGGAAACGTGGGCGAAGGGCTCTTGCCTCCTCCCCCCTCCCCCGCTAACAAATAAATAGGAGAGAGAGAGAGAGAGAGAGAGAGAGAGAGAAGGGAAAGGGAACGAAAATATAAAAGGAAAGAAAGAAGAAGAAGGAAAGATGGAAACGGGGGAAGGGCGAAGGGCTCTTGCCTCCTCCCCCCCCCGCCAAAAAAAAAATAAGAGAGAGAGAGAGAGAGAGAAGGAAAGGGAAAGAGAAGATAAAAGGAAAGAAAGAAGAGGAAGAAGAATTCGTGTCCTGCCAGTGTCACAAATAGATATAAAAATATGCTCATCTGACGATAATTTGATGTATAAAACCCCTCACCTTCTTGGGGCTCCGCTCCTTGGATCCAACACTAATTTGTGTCCTGCCAGTGTCACAAATAGATATAAAAATATGCTCATCTGACCGTTATTTATTGCCCAAAACTCCTGAGCTTCTGGGGGCTCCGCCCCCTGTACCCAACACCAAATTGTGTCCTGCCACTGTCACAAACAAGGTATAAAATTATGCTCATCCGACGTTAATTTTGATGTTTAATACCCCTGAGCTTCTGAGGGCTCCGCCCTGTGACAAAACGTGTAAAAAAACACGTTAATTTTACCGTTTTGGGGAGATAGGCCCCCCCCCCCTCCCTGGCGTTCTAGGGGGGGGGGGGGTGGTACGATTTTTCAAATTTTCGAGGGCCCCAAAAAAGATTAGTGCTCTCTAGTAATTTCGCGACTACTCCGGAACCGCGGCAGATATAAAGTTTTTCTTTCATGACTTTTTTCTTTCGAGTCTTACGCATCTTTTGAAACATTTTTTTTGTTGAAAATTGGACGTATAGTTGCGGAGTCACGTGACCTTTTGTTTTTGCATGTCAGCCCTAAAATCGCTCATTTTTGTGATTTATGTACCAAACATATGGAAATACCATTTATTCTTTTAAAAAAAGAGAAAACATTGGTTATTTGGTCTTGTTTCAAGTTAATGTGTTTGTTTTTGGGTCAAAATAGTTGAAGTGTGCTTAGAAATGAAATAAAACAATGTAATACATAAATACAAATTATCAAAACAAGAGATAACATGGGGATAAACTGGCTCTTCCAACTTTGTTGTCGTATTATTATTCTAACGAATATATGTAGTGAAAAAGAACCCTTGAATATGAATTATATATGATTTATGGGTAAAAATGTGAATTCTCTGATCTTGTTTGCATAAATTACCATAAATATGCAAATGAGTGAATTTTTCAAAAAAATGAAATTACCATAGTTTTGTATACACTTCACTTGACATGCATGCACATTTTCGCGGCGATCGGCTGTAAAACGGCCGAGATCTAAGAGGGGGACCCCCCCCCCCCACCCTCAAGTCTACTCCAATCACATTGAAAAAAAAGTATGACTTAAATCATCTCTCTCATCATTATACCGCTATAGTATTCATGTTTTCAATATTATTTATTGTCCTTCCATTAAACAAGTTCATAGAAAAAATACTTATCTCTCTGCAACATTAAAAAAGAATCTTCATTAATATGTCTTAATTTGTATTGATAGCCTTGTGGTCGCCAACAGTGGCGTAGGTAGGGGCGTCTCCAAAGGGGGGTGTGGGGTGCGACACCCCCCCCCACCTGTCAGGATATTGTCGGTAAAATTGCGCTGCCGTCGGGAAAAAAAAGAAAAGGGGGAGAGGAAAAAAGAGAGGGAAAGGGAAAGAAAAGAAAAAAAAGAAAAAGAAAAGAAAGAAAGAGAAAAACGAAAAAGAGGGAGAATAGGAAAGAAAGGAAAAAAAGAAAAGAAAGGAGGCAAGAGCCCTTTGCCCCCGTTTCCTTCGTTTCTTCTTCTTCCTCTTCTTTCTTTCCTTTTATCTTCTCTTTCCCTTTCCTTCTCTCTCTCTCTCTTATTTATTTTTTGGCAAGGCGGGGGAGGCAAGAGCCCTTCGCCCCCGTTTCCCTCTTTTCTTCTTATTCTTCTTCCTCTTCTTTCTTTCCTTTTATCTTCTCTTTCCCTTTCCCTTCTCTCTCTATCTCTTATTTATTTTTTGGCGGGCGGTGGGGAGGGAGGAGGCAAGAGCCTTTCGCCCTTCCCACGTTTCCCTCTTTCCTTCTTATTCCTCTTCTTTCTTTCCTTTTATATTTTCTTTCCCTTTCCCTTCTCTCTCTCTCTCTCTCTTATTTATTTTTTTGGCGGGGGGGGGGGGGGGGTAAGAGCCCTTCGCCCTTCCAACGTTTCCCTCTTTCCTTCTTATTCCTCTTCTTTCTTTCCTTTTATATTTTCTTTCCCTTTCCCTTCTCTCTCTCTCTCTCTATTATTTATTTTTGGCGGGGGTGGGGGGGGGGGAGGGGAAAGGCAAGAGCCCTTCGCCCTTCCCCCGTTTCCCTCTTTCCTTTTTATTCCTCTTCTTTCTTTCCCTTTCCCTTCTCTCTCTCTTATTTATTTTTTGGCGGGGGGGGGGGGGGGTGGTAAGAGCCTTTCGCCCTTTCCACGTTTCCCTCTTTCCTTCTTCCTCTTCTTTCTTTCCTTTTATATTTCTTTCCCTTTCTCTTTCCCTTCTCTCTCTCTTATTTATTTTTGGCGGGGGTGGGGAGGGAGGAGGCAAGAGCCCTTCGTCCTTCCCCCGTTTCCCTCTTTCCTTCTTAATCCTCTTCTTTCTTTCCCTTTCCCTTCTCTCTCTTATTTATTTTTTTTTTGGCGGGAGGGGGGAGGGCAAGAGCCCTTCGCCCCCGTTTCCCTCTTTTCTTCTTATTCTTTTTCCTCTTCTTTCTTTCCTTTTAGATTTTCTTTCCCTCTCCCTTCTCTCTCTTATTTATTTTTTTTGGCGGGAGGGGGCGGGGGGGGGGGTAGGTAAGAGCCTTTCGCCCTTCCTCCGTTTCCCTCTTTCCTTCTTCTTTTCTTTCTTTCCTTTTATATTTTCTTTCCCTTTCCCTTCTTCTCTCTCTCTCTCTCTCTCTCTCTCTCTCCTATTTATTTTATTGGCGGGGGGGGGGGGGGGGGGGGAGGTAAGAGCCTTTCGCTTTCCCCCGTTTCCCTCTTTCCTTCTTCCTCTTCTTTCTTTCCTTTTATATTTTCTTTCCCTTTCCCTTCTCTCTCTCTCTTATTTATTTTTTGGCGGGGGAGGGGGGTGAGGAGAAGGCAAGAGCCCTGCGCCCCCCCCGTTCCCTCTTTTCTTCTTATTCTTCTTTCTTTCCTTTTATCTTCCCTTTCCCTTTCCCCTTTTTCCTTCTCTCTGTCTCCCCCATCAACATAGTAATAACGAAAGAGACCATGCTCTGTAATCAAGACCATACCATTTTATTTAATACATTTTCGATATACTTAAATTGGCAACTATTACCCTCTGTCCCAGATCCTCATTTTAAACGACTGATGCGAAAGACTAGTCGACGCACCCTTTCGAGAAAAGACCCCCCGCTTTTATCGAAAGGGTGTGTTAAAACGGTGCTCCGCTCTCAACGCACCCTTTCGAGAAAAGCGGGGGGCCTTTTATCGAATGGGTGCGTTGAGCACACCACACCGCGCCGCACCGCACCGCACCCTTTCGATGAAAGCCACTCCGATGTGCCTCGATGTAACCGGATGAAAATTCAGTGCTGAAGTTAGTTTGGCATCTTCTCTTCTTCAAAGAATTTGCACAGCGGGCGACCTTTTTTAACATATGCTAATTTCAAAGTTCCATTTTGCCCCCCCGGGTCCGTTATGCCCCACTTCCCCTACTAGTATAAATATATATATATATATATATATATACTCGTGATACACGCCCCGACCCAAGTATTTGGGGGCGTTTCGAGGTTTAATGAAGGAGTTAAATGGGAAATAAAAGTGATTAAAAATGGGGTTGAAAGTGAGTGGGGGAGGCTAGAGTATTTAAGATAGGGTAGAGCGTAGCATAAATTGGCAGATGCTCACGGGGTGTAGGGGCATTTAATTACGGTTAGATGAGCATATTTTAATACCTAAATGGCGTATGGTCCAAAGGGTGGAGCCCCCGGAAGCGCAGGGGTTTTAGGCATTCAAGTTAAGGTCAGATTAGCATCCCAGATTGAGCCCCCAAGCCCGCCGTTCCACGGGACCTTACATGTAGGCCTCTAAATATTAAATAGGCACATTTCTTGCCTGACTGTAAATTTTGATATTTGTCATTCTCCAACAAACGCATAAAAAGTATAATTTACTAAAAAGTGAGGAAAAAATCCCGGAAAATTAGGCCATTTCAGCAACATCTGTAAATCACTGGTAGCAAATTAGAAAAAAAAAAAAAACACTTTTAAAGTTTATTTTGGTGGGGGGGGGGGGGGGGGGGGGGGTAGCAACTGGCTAAATACTTACACCTATGGTGTCGAGGGGCTCTTTCTTTCTTTTTTTTGTTCGGTAATAAATAAGGTCAGTTTATGTGGGTGTCACTCAGGCGCGAATATACGGCATCCCAGATTGAGCCCCCAAGCCCGTCGTTCCACGGGACCTTACATGTAGGCCTCTAAATATTAAATAGGCACATTTCTTGCCTGACTGTAAATTTTGATATTTGTCATTCTCCAACAAACGCATAAAAAGTATAATTTACTAAAAAGTGAGGAAAAAATCCCGGAAAATTAGGCCATTTCAGCAACATCTGTAAATCACTGGTAGCAAATTAGAAAAAAAAAAAAAACACTTTTAAAGTTTATTTTGGTGGTGGGGGGGGGGGGGGGGGGGGGGTAGCAACTGGCTAAATACTTACACCTATGGTGTCGAGGGGCTCTTTCTTTATTTTTTTTTGTTCGGTAATAAATAAGGTCAGTTTATGTGGGTGTCACTCAGGCGCGAATATACGAGGGCGACGGACCCGCCCCCCCCTCCGCCCCCTCTTTGAAAAAAAAAGGAAAGAAAAGAAAAAGAAAGGAAAGGAAAAAGTAAAGAAAGAAGGGCTAAAAACACGAGTTAGAAGTGGACCCATCAGGGCGCTCACTTATCCGTATCAGGGGAAACATTACACGGGGGCTCGGGGTGAATTAGCCCCCGAAATGCCAAAAAGAGCCCCCGAAAGTCATAAAAGTTGCCCCCGAAATTGTCTAAGTATTTTTTTTCCCTGATCCGTATATAGGACAAAGCCCTGGGGCAGCTAGCCATACTCCGATATTTGGGTCGTTTCCGATCAGAACTAGCCCTAACTATCATTCCAGGATTTTGTTTCAGAACCTGAGACAAAGTTACCCAATCCCTTTGGCCCGAATTCACAAAGGAGGTTTGTCGACAAACCTCCTTTTGTTTCGACAAACCTCTTTTTTTTTTACAAACCAGGTTTGTAAAAAACGCGTCAAAACGCGTCATATGACGTACATAAACCTCGGTTTGTCGAAAAACCTCCTTTTTGAATTCGGACCTTTAAGTTTCAAAAAGTAGACTTCATTGACCTGTACATAGGCTTAGGAACTGGGGGGGGGGGGCTTGGAGGGCACCCCCCCAAAAAAAAATATATATATTGGGGGGCTCAGGTACAACAAATCGTCTTCTTTTCATAATAATTTAATGAAACGTCTAAGCTAGGGAGACCTTTCACCCATCCCCTCCCCCACCTAGGGAGCGCTTTGCGCGCTCTTTAAATGATTCGCTTGCTCAATACCGCCCCTCCCTAAAATAGCTACGCGCCTGCATTAAAATACATAGCTATGATGCTTACTAAGTTGACGAAATAATTTGTATATTTATGTCGTTGACGAAAATGACCATTTGTGCATAACAATTTAGCCGTCGGCCCCGGGTATATAGGGTTAAATTTGTAGAGATTGGGACAATTAATTTTGTCCGTAATTATTGGTGGCTTGTTTTGTCGGTAATCGTTGGCCTCTATACCCCCCCCCCCCCCACACACACACTGAAAAAGGTCTAGCGACGCCCCTGACGACACATCAGGCCTATACTTGCGTTTTGTGAGAGGCTCAAGTATCCGGGCCAGCTATTTATAGTTGAGTAAATTTTGAAGAAAAACAAAACGAGTACACGCTCTCCAATCGTATTGGTTGTTAGGGAATTTCGAATGTCATCAAATATGTTTTTTCCTTTTAACACAATGATTGTTTTGCGACTAAATTCAGGCCCTGACTAAATATAATTCTTTTCGTAAGGCAACAGACAAGTAATTTAGTCATATACCTTATTAACATTTGAAGATTTCCTACACTAATGCTTGGCCGTGCGTAACCCATATTTGAACCTAAGTTGCACCTGAAATTGCAACATGTGCATTATAAGCTCCAAACGCTTTCTTTCATACAAATACACCAACAAAAATCCCCAAAGCTTGAATGCATACTATTTCACAAGATGTAATTAAACAATATGAATGATATTAATGATACACTTACTTGTACATGCAAATGCATGATCATTTTTGCGCTTCTTGCTCCAAGCAAGATAGTTTCGTTCTACATTTAATTTTGTTACTGTTATGAGTTTATATTCATATTTTTGTTATCAAACAGGAATAAATAAATGAATATATAAATACATTTGTACAATGATGATAGAAGAACCAATAAAAAATCGCAACTGATCTTCCCTAATTCCTTTTCTTTTCTTCCCTTTTTTTTTCCTGTCCCTTTCTCTCCTCTTTCCCTTTCGCTTCCCTTCCTCCTCTCTCTCCCTCTCTTTCTCTCTCTTTGCTGAGGGTGGGGGGTGGCGAAGGCCTTTCGCCCCTTATCTCCTTCTGTTCCCCCTTTTCTTCTTCCTCTTCTTCCTTTCCCTTACTCTCCACTTTACCTTCTCTCTCTCTCTCTCTCTCTCTTCATTTTTTGTTGGCGATTAGGAGGTCAAGGCCCTCTGCCCCCCCCTCCTGGATCCGCGCCGGGAAGACCTTGTCATCAGGCGCGGATCCAGGATTTCTTAGGGGGGGGGGGGCCCAAATTTGAAATTATGGGTCCCCGAAAAAATCGCAACGACTCAGCCAGCCGCTGAATAAGCGGGGGGGGGGGGGGGGGGGGGGAGAGGACAATTTTTCGGGGGGGGGGGGGTCCCAAAAAATCGCAACGGCTCAGCCAGCCGCTGAATAAGCGGGAGGGGGGGGGGCATATTTCGAAACGTTGTATCATCCGCTCAATCTGACTTGCGTGCATAGAACAAATAAGCATTTTTCCATGAAAGAGTGAAGTTTTCTAAAATGTGCGTTTCTTTCCAGCATTGGGGCGCCCGGAAATCACTCGGGTAACATTTCATAAAGTATAATATAAAAAGACCATATGCAAATTTTCTGTACTTTTGTCGGAAAAAATACATTTATCCAGCACAATGTCGTCTCTTTTTGCGTTGGAGAAGAGCAAATAGCGAGTTTCAATCACACTTTGGCCGCTCTCGCAAGCTCTCACTCGTTTAACTGTGGTCAAGAGACTTTGGGGCAAGCGGTTAATGAAAATACTAATCGTTAGCTTTCTTCTGGTATCAAACCTGTTTTGATTGATTGTATAATTTTGTCGGAATAAAGGAAACAAAAAGGCTCGACCAATAACTTATCAGGGTCTGAATTGACCTTTTGACCTTGAATTCCCTGATGCAAGCGCACTAATGACGTCATCTTTGCTAAATCGGTGTCTTTTATCGTAAAATGCGACACTTTCACAATGTTCATACATCTTTTTTTTAATTATTAATACGATAAAACATATTTTTTTCTGATATCACTGAAGTTTTGGGTTTTATTTAATGAGTAATTTTAAAATAAGACCCATTTTACTGTTTTAATTTACTGGATCGTACCATTAAATTCGCAGGGTAGAAAGATGCATTTTCCAACCGCGCCAAATTTAATTTACGTTCCGACATTCTGTTAAATGGGTTCGTGTTAAGAATCCACTGCTTTCTGCTCCAACAAACGTCCACATGTGGTGTGGTTTATCAACTAAATTATTCAAATTTATGGATGCTTCCTAGCTTCCCAGGTGTTTGTGTTGCTGTTGAAGCATTTCATTCACCTGCTATCATTCTTTGTAGTCCAATTGCCAGAACGCAAAATTTCATTTTGGTTTTCTAGTTTCATCGGAGTCGTTTATCAACTATATGTATTCAAATTTATGAATGCTTCCTCCCCAGGTGTGTTGTGGTGTTTATGCATTTAATTCACCTGTTATTATTCTTTGTACTCCAATTGTTAGAGTTAGAGTATGTTCTGCACAATAAAAACAATGTGTGTCCGGTGTCCCTATTGTACAACGTAATGTGTTCCCTCATTTTGTAATAGTTAATTTACCCATTCACATAATGGAACTACCTGCCCGATGAAGCCAGTGGCCTGTGACCCCTGAGCACTCAACACCGTGTGGGAGTCAGTTCGTGGTCAGATTCTTTTATGAGACAAATACAAGCAAACGTTTCCATATGGGTAAGAGGACTTTTTTGGGGGAGGGTGGTCCCGAAATAGGGCTTTTACGTTTCATTAAATCATTAGAGAAAGACGACTATTCGTTGTCCCGTTCTCGACTCTTAATCCTCGTCTGAATTCAGTTCCCCCACCTCCTGCGCGAAGCGCGGAAGCTTTGACATTTCATTTAATTATTAGAGAAACAAGACGATTCGTTGTACCGTTCTCAACTCTTAATCATTGTCTAAATTCAGTTCCCCCACCTCCTGCGCGAAGCGCAGAAGCTTTTACGTTTCATTAAAATTATTTAAGAAAGAAGACGATTCGCTGTAACGTTCTCGTCTCTTAATCCTTGTCTCAGTTCAGTCCCCCCCCCTCCTGCGCGAAGGCTTTAACATTTCATTAAATTATTAGAGAAAGAAGACGATCGGTGTACCGTTTTCGACTCTTAATCCTTGTCTAAATTTCAAAAAAATGTTTTTTTTTCTGCTCCTTTTTCATCCTACGTCCTCTTCCTTTTTTATCCTCTCTTTTTTTGGCCGGCTTTTTTTTTTGTGGGGCCGCCCCCACCGCCCCCTCGTCACGCGCCTGCGGTCAGATGAACATATTTTGATACCTTGTCCGCCCCGGAAACTCAGGGGTTTAAGGCAATAAATTACGGTCAGATAAGCATTCAGGGTCCCGCCTTAGAGCCCCTGGTGGGGTCGAGGGTGTGGAAACCCCGAAATCTCAGGGGTTTTAGGCATTTGATTACGGTCAGATGAACATATTTTTTATACCTTATTTGTGACACTGGCAGGACACTTATTGGCGTGAGGTCCAGCGGGCGGAGCCCCCAGAAGCTCAAGGGTTTTAGGCACTAAATTACGGTCAGATGAATATCAAGGGGCCCGCCTTAGGGCGCTTAGTTGGGTCCCGGGGGCAGATCCCCCGTAAGCTCAGGGGTTTTAGGCGTCTAATTGCGGTCAGATGAGCATTTTTGATGTCTTATTTTGTTGTGACACTGGCAGTTAACTATTTTTCTTTCTTGCTCTCTTTCTTTCTATTTCTCTTTAATATTCTTTTTCAAAAAATTCGGGGGGGGGGGGGGGGGGGGAGCTGTAGGCTCGCGATCCCCGCAGTTCCGCGGGCCCTGACATGTAGGCATCTCAAGAGGCATATTTCTTTCCTGACTTTAAATTTAGGAATTTGTCATTTTACAACAAACGCATAAAAAAGTATAATTTACTAAAAAATGAGAAAAAATCTCGCAAAATTATGTCATTTCAGCATTATGTGTAAACCACCGTTATGGAATTAGAAATAAATCACGACTAAATTATATTTCCCACGAGCCCCCCCCCCCCCACCTCCCCCGATCTACACTTTGTTTGCGGAAAATCGCAACTGATCTCCCCTATATACCAGTCTGCTTTCTCTTTGTTTCTTTCCCTTTCTCTCCTCTTTCCCTTTCTCTTCCCTTCCTTGTCTCTCTTTTAGGTTTGCTTGGAGGGGGGGGGGGGGGGGAGGGGGGAGGCAAGGCCCTTTCGGCCCCCACCCTTTCACACATGTTGTTGGCGGATTAACTGCAAATGATTTATTTCCCCTTCTTTTCACCCTTTTTTTCTCTTCCTCTTTTTCGGCCCCTTTTAGCTCTCCTTTTTCCTTTTCCTTCCTTCTCTCTTTTTTTTAGCGGGGGCGGGGGGAGGCAAGGGCCTTTTGCCCCACCCCACCCCTTTGATGTCCTTCTTCCCCCTTTTCTTTTCTTCTTCTTCTTCTTTCTTTTCCTTTCTCTTCTCTTTCCCTTCTTTTCCCTCTCTCTCTCTCTCTCTCTCTTTTTTTTCCCCTTTTTTTTTCCTTTTTTTTTTTTTCTCCTTCTTTTTTTCCCTCCTTTTTTCCCCTTCTTCTTTTTTTCCCCCTTTTTTTCCCCGGGGGGGGGGGGGGGCGGGCCCCCCGCCCCCCCTCCCCCTGTACCGCCACTGAGTGTCATCCCTAGCTGAATCCCAAAGCTGAATATGGGTACCAGTCGTTTCATTCATTAAGTATAATTATACTTGTATTGAATATGTATACGTGTGGACTAGAGTACGGACATTCGGTGCGACAGGCGGAATATTGGTGCGAGACCTCTTCCGCACGGATTGTCCGTCGGACATTTGAGGCGCGCACGGAATGTCCGACACGGATATTCTGCGCGGATAAAATCCGCACCGATCGTCCGCTCTCGATCGATCTCTAATGGGGGGACGATCGGTGCGGGTAACATTCTACGCGGTCACACCGGCTGAGTCGTTGCGATTTTTTTTGGAACCAAACAAAACAAAAAAAGTGTCCTCTTACCCCCCCCCCCCCCCCCCCCCCCCGCTTATTCAGCGGCCGGCTGAGTCGATGCGAAATTTTCGGCCCGATTTAAAAATGTTAAACCCCCCCCCCCCCTTGAAAAAATCCTGCGTACGCGCCTGGTTAGTAATATATATATCTCTATGAAATATCTTTATCTACTGTCGGGTGTAAGGTACACTATGAATATGACGGACAAAGAAAGCGGACAAAATATACAGTTCCTCTGGTAGAAAAAGGAACATCCCTTCACTGCTATTATAGTCCGGCAGCCATCTCGATATACTTTGTTTTAGGGTCTATAGTTTTTTTTACTTCGGATTATAGTTCCTTAGACCATCAATTTGAAGAATTCGATTGCTGACACTCTGTCAGCATTGAGCAATTTGAGATATGTGACGTCATACAAAATGGCCGCCAAAATCCCCTTTTTAACCAAAATTAATGATATAAAAAGTTTTAACAGCATTTTACTACATTAAATGGCAGTCAAATATCTTGATTTTTTTCTAGAATCATCACTAAATAAAAATTGCGATGCTGTATGATCACAAATGATATGCAAATTTGCATAATTCGGAATGGCGCCCTCTATAGACACATTAACTTGCATAGGTCAAAATGATGGCCAAATACCAATTTCTAACATGAGATTTTCATATGTCATGAGTCAGATGCACTGGATACAGTGAGTAAAGATAGTGCTGCACATTTATTTTTATTTTGTAATTTGATACTCGAAGAAAACACGGTTGAATTTTATGCTCTCTGTCCCATAGATATGAGGTGGCATACGGTGATAAATGCCCATTTTCAGTGACAGCGTTAAGAAACTAGATTTGTATTCTAAGCTACTAGATTCTTTTAAATTAACCTAAAAATTACGAACTACCACTACGATACAGGACTATATCCGTTTATAAGTTTGCTTCAAAATCTTGAAATTTGTTTAAAAGCCCTCTAAAGTGTTGGGAACCCTAAAATATTCCATGCGGAAGAGGGTGTCATTTAACACTTAATTCTGCAAAGTAAGGTCGTGACTGTAATGCGTGCTTCCACACGCATGTTTGCAAATGAGTTCTCTTAACATTTTCTACAAACGCTTCAGTAGTTTGAGGTAGTGAGGCAAGGTTTGGGGGTATTTGGAGCTCCTAGTCTTCGGACCCTTGATAGCCACACGTTGATACGAGCCTCTGACATTCAGTTGGTTGTTGACTGTCCATAACATGAAGCAAAGCATTGAGTAGGTTGAGTGATGACATATGACCATGCTGCATCAACATTGCCAACTCAGTCCTAAGGAAGTCGAATCTTCTGCTGCATCACTTTCAGCATTGTACCCTATCCAATGCCAAAGTATGCCCCAAGAGTGTCGCATCCCGTCAACGCATGTCCTGCCAACATCGATGGAATGATATCTCCTAACTTGTCTACATTGGCAGGAACATCAATAACAGTTCGATTTGTAAAGGGGCGTCTCCATGGTCATTGGCGTTTTATAAGTCCGTCATGTAGATAATGATGCAAAAGTAGTACGTAGACGTCTGTGTCATCCACTAGGACCCTAACATACATCTCATTAGCATCAATTCCAATCGCTTGCTGTTCTTTGATGTTGCCTGCTTCATCATAACTATGTTGTGGACAGACCTTTCCTTGGCATGACATCACTGCCTGGAATCACTTCAACAAGAACCTCATCTTGACGGTAAAGGCCTGCTTGTGCTTTTGCCTATTTCTGAGCACCCAATCACCCTGCAGACTCGCGCATATAATTATGATGTCGATCAAGTAGTTTGTTGTCATGAAAAGATAGTGAAGTTAGCAACACTAGAGACACGTTTCAACAACTTCTCTCCCTAGCTTTATTGATCTTTCCAAAGCTTTTGACTGCGTACAACATAAACGCCTATGGAAGATTATGAGCTAGATGGGCTTTCCAGCACATATAATTCAACTCATCCAGTCGCTCTACCAATACCAAGAAGCAACAGTAAGAGCAGAGAATGGCGACACCGAAAGGTTCACTATTGGTCAAGTTGTCCGTCAAGGCTGCAACCTATCACCATAAATTTTCAACATCTATGCTGAATTCATCATAAGGCATTTTATGGTCAAGTTTCTGTTGGTGAACGAACGATCACCAACCTAAGATACGCCGACAATACAACACTCTCTGGTGTATTAATGGGGAAAGGTATGGGGGGGGGGGGGGGTTGGGGACAGTTGAACCCCCAAACAAAATTCAAACTGTTTCTTTTTATATATTCGATACCAGTGATTTACAAATGTTGTTGAAATGTCATGATTTTCCTGGGTTTTTTCTCACTTTTTAGTAAATTATTATTTGTTAAGCGTATGTTGGAAAATGACAAATCCTAAATCCACAGTCAAGCAAAAAAATATGCTTATTTAAAAGCCTACATGTCAGGGTCCGCAGAACAGCGGGGCTCAGGGGACTCGAGCCCCCCTCACTTTTTGTATAAAGTATGTTAAAGAGAACTAGAACTAGAAAGAAAGAAAGAAAGTGACCCGAGGTGAAATGAGGTATCAAAATATGTTCATCTGACAGTTAATAAATGCCTGAAACCCTTGAGCTTCCGGGGGCTGTGCCCCTTGAACACCACGCCAATTTGCGTTCCCCTCTTCTTGATCGTAAATACTTCAACCCCCCCCCACCCCGCTTTAAAAAAAAAGTTCCGCGGGGCCTGCATGTAACATGTATGAGTGGAGGTGATGCAGATTGTTTTTCTGCCCCTCTAAGTGTTTTTGCTCAGTATGCCACTGACAACACTTATAACAAGAACATCAGAAGAACTACTAGAACTCCTTAAAAAAGAGTGAAGGATGCAAGTGAATAATTTGGACCCTACCTCAATGTGAAAAAGACCAAGATCATGATTGGTGGAAATTAATTACATGCAACAGAGCATGGTGGTTGATGGAGAAGAAGTTGATCAAGTGGACAAGTTTATATAATGTTCTTGGGTCAATGAGTGTCAAGGAGGGTGGAAGCTCGGCAATATCTGCCTTTGAAATGTGGTGTTGGAGGAAGCTACTTGGGATATCATGAAGAGATTACAACACCAATGGACACAATTAATGTCCATCATCGGAGATCAACCGCCACTTGCTACCAGGATTGACAAGTACAAGCTACAATAGTTTGGTCACGTTAGCAGAAGATCAGGAGACAACCTTGACAAATTATCATTCAAGGTACCTTTGAAGAAACACGTAACAAAGGAAGACTCAAGCTCAGATGGACTGACGACCTTAGGGAAATCACTAGCCACCCTCTAAATACTAAAGACACTCTACCGGATTGCAGGAGACAGATGCCGATCAAAAGGTCTCATCAAACGGGTCACAAGGGTGAGCCATGATCTATATGACAACGACGACGACGACGAACAGTAAGAGATAGTTTCTTGGAGGGCAGCAGTGACGCGGGACTCAGTTGGAAGACTCTCGACCCGTTATGACCTCTAAATACTCTCGGATCTGTCAAACACCAAGCAAACATCATCAGATTTTCATCCACAGCAGAGCACAACCATCAATGACTGTACAAGGTTGTTCCAGTGTCTCATGCCTGGCTGACATCTCAACTTTTGTCAAATTCTATAAGTCCGTCTTTGACATGGGAGTGCTCGTTTCCAGAATCATCAAAAAGTGCTGTTGGGACTGATGAAAGCTCTTATGACAAAATGTCCTTGACATTGACCTCTCTAGAACTTGTCTGCAGTCCTATTACTCTGGAGTAGATCAACTTTTCATAGACTTTCGTACCCCAACATTGACTTCTTCATGGCTGCCACGGTTTGAACATTCTTGGAAATTGTGACATAGAATCCACCAGGTAATTTCTTTTGAAAATCATGCATCTGTCTAGTATAGATGTCAACTGCTTTATCCACATTCACTGACGTTGGTGCAATGCTGGTCTAAATAAAGCCTATTAATTGAATAATAATGTGTGCCGTAAAACCACTTCTCATCGATTTGTTGAAAAATAAATTCTTTCATAGCCATTTTTTTCTTGACATATGTAGGGTAGGTGTAGGGAATTGGAGACCACCAAGCTTGAACCCATCACTGTCTGTCCGTGTTGGCTCCAATATTGACATAGCGACATATGTGGCCTTCAACAACACTACTGCATATATCCAATTCATTTCGAAGACTACAGTGCGTTCTCTCTACGAGAAAATTGGCAAAATTGACCAAGATAAGCAATTTTGATCGTAAAATTTTGCTCTGATATAAAAACACAATTTTCACTGAATGTTGTGGTGTATGCAGATATTTAGGAGTGGCTCTTAAAAAAAATAGTTTTAAAAGGAAGTTTATGAAATGTGCCAACCATCACAGAAAGCTTATGGCCACTGTGTGTTGTGAATGGGTGTTGCAATTCACATTATGAATAGTGTCTGATCAGAAATGTGTGTAGGTAATGGGGGACACCAGGTCCAAGATGGGGGCCTACTTCTCCCCAGTTGTCCATTTCATGTTGAAAGGCACTATCATGAAACATATTTGGTTGTACGTGTCACCATTCTAATTTGAATGCATTTAATTTTAAGAAGTTGTTTCTATGCTGTGAGTTTGATAAATGTAAAAGTCATATTGCCAGAAATATTCTGGGCCCCATTGTTTTAAAATCGTTTCAAAATTACAGTAAGTTCATTGGCTGCATGTTTATCTTTCAAAAAGTGTTTGAACTAACTATAACAATCCCATTTTCATTCAAATTGTATTTAAAATGTCCTGATTTGTAACTGTCCCTTATTACCTACACATGTAGGTAATGAGAGACCTTTGGTGATGACGTCATTAATCATTGTTATCTTATTAATCAGTTACATCATCACCACAATTTCGTTACCAAATAAAGAGAAAAAATACTAAAGAGAATACAAAAATGTCTGTATGTGTAACATTGTTCATGTTTATGTAAATTATGCAAATGTGCTTAAGGGTCTTCCATTCCCCACACCTACCGTATCTAAATTTGTACCAAACACGATGAAAGATTAATGCAGCACAACTGCAATTGTTTCCCAAAAAGCGTTTAATATGATTTCAACGGGACATAGATTTAAGAAATTGGCATTTGGCTGGCACACATATTTTATTCAAATTAATATGTTTATAGAGGGCGCTATTTCAAAATATGCAAATAAGCTGGTCATCTCTGGCCATGCAACACCACGAAACACATTTTTAGTGATGGTCCTAGAGAGATACAGACATTTGGCTGCCAAAAATTGTAGAAAAAATCCTTATTATATATTTATTATTCATTTTTAAAGGAAACTCATGTACTTTGGCGGCCATTTTGTATGACGTCATATATCTTAAATTGCTCAAGGCTGACAGAGTGTCAGCAATCGGATTCTTGAAATAGAAGGTCTAAGCAATCAAAATCCATTGAAAAAAAAACTATAGACCATAAAACAAGGTTAGACCAATAATCTGGATTTGGCTGCCGAACTATTGGCGTGAAAAATCGACACTGATCTCTACCTATCTGTTTTAAGTTTGCTGGAGGAGGCAATAGGGACTTTTAGATTCGCACGAAGACAATAGGTCTATGCTACGATCGACGTCCTTTTAAAGCACTGCCGTGAATGGAAGTACCACGTATCAGTCCACGCAGATTTAAAAGTCCCTAATGCCCCTTCGCCCCCCCCCCCGTTCTACACCTTGTTGGCGGGATTATTCGCAGGTGTTCTCCCTTCTTTAAACCCTTTTCTTTCCTTCTTCCTCTTTTTTGTTTCTTTTAGCTCTCCTTTTTCCCCTTTTCCTTCCTACCCCCTTTCGGGGTGGGGGGGGGGGGGCGTGGGTGAGGGGGGGGGGGGGGGCAAAGGCCTTTTGGCCGCCCCCAAACTACAACTTGTTGGCGGAAAAATTGTAACTGATATCCCGCTCTTCTCTTTTCTTCGTCCTTTATTTTTTCCTTCCCTTTATCTCCTCTTTTCCTTTTTTCATTCCCTTTCCGTCCTTCTCTTTTATTTTTTTAGCAGGGGAGGGGGGGGGGGAGTTTACAAGTGGGAGGCAAGGCCCTTTCGCCCCCCCCCCCGATCTGCTTCCTTTCCCCTTTTTTTCGTCTTCTTCTTCTTCTTTCTTTCCCTTTCTCTCCTCTTTCCCTTCTTTTCCTTCTCTCTCTCTTTCTCTCTCTTTTTTTTTTTTTTTGCGGGGGGGGGGGGGGGGGGGGGGGGCAAGGCCCCCTCGGCCCCCTGGATCCGCGCCTGCCTTTAAGGGGTAGCTGCGCCTGTCGTCGGATAGCTAAAAGTATTACCAACTAAAAGCACAGTGATAACAACTAAAAGTGAACCAGGTAATCGCAGTGAGCCAAAGTGGTCTCGTGGATAGGCGACCGCCTAGTAAGTGAAAGGTATCAGGTTTGATCCCCAGCTAGTGTATTTTTTTAAGAAAAAGAAACAAAAACGGCCTATGTTGAGGGGGAGCAGTGTAGGAAAAAAATGTAAAGGGAGCCCCTTTGGGTTTTTTTTTTTTTTGGGGGGGGGGGGGGGGTCGTCAGCTAGCTGGCGGTCGTCAGCGTAGCCGGTGGCCGGTAGCGTTAGCCCCAAAGTCATGTCCAATTTTTAAACTACATTCAAGAGTCCCTTTTTGCCAGGTTAAACAAGTTTTTTACATTTTCAGTACTACTTTCTTCCTTTTATTCACTCTCTACACTCCCATGCTATCCTTTTCCAGTCTGTAAGTTACTTTACAACATGAATTCAATGATGGGCAAGGTTTTACTTCTCATATGAAAGCGCCCAAACTTCGCGAGGTGAAACAAAGGGTCTTTCAATTCAAGTCTATTCAAGCCCAATATGGGTAACAACTGGCCTGCATACCCGAGCAGAATCATTTTGTGCTCGACAAAGACACACAGCCTTGGGTAAAGAGGTCCATTCTTATTATTTTTTTTTAGTTATATTCTTTCATTTACAGTATACTATTAAATATCAGAAATATTGGATGCTCTGTTTCAAATACAGTCCAGATTGCCGAGCAATGAATTTTCTCATGCTTCTTGTTCAAAAACCATATCTAACTGGTTTTTAAAACGGTATTTTAATTTCCATTTCCCAGCATTATTTTGAACTGTCTTGAACTGAAGTTGTTTTCCTTTCTTTAAATGAGACTACAGTCCCATTCTATCCTTTTTCTATGGGGATATTCAAAGTGCGTGTCCTCCATGCAGACAAGGAGAAAGGCCTCCTCAGTACCTTTATGGACAATACATCAACATAATGCGGTCATTGTCGCAATGTCAGGACTTACCTCTTATGTAATCCTCGCAATTGACAAAAATATTCCGTCAATGAAGGGAGGGTCGGGTTTTTTTTTCTTCAATTCATTAATTGATGCCATGTCAGAAAGAGCTGAATAATTTGTTACGTAACTATTCAAACATTGCAGGTGCAAGCTATTGAAGACGGAATCTAATAGCTAAGCTTCCCTATTCATTGGTGCCCTGTTATAGAATTCGTAGCATATCCTAAATGGAATAGATCCGTGTTCTGTTCATTATGCTATGTCAGGGCAGTGGCCTATTTTCATATCACTTGAAGTTTAAGTCAGCAGTTTGCAAAATAAATGAAAATAACATAAAACCTCACTATTATATCAGAAATATCAGTAACTGAAAAAAAAACATTTACGGGCAATCTTGACAACATCGGACTGCAAAAGTATGAATAATTATGCATCCCGAAATCGTTAAATCAGTAAATCAACATATTAAAGTCATTAACATGCAAAAAGTGCTATAAGACCCAAAAGCGAACCAGTTAGTAGCAGTGAGGCAAAGTGGTCTTGTGGATAAGACTGATCGCTTCATAACGCGATGTATGTATGTACTCGGGTTCGACTCCCAGCTTTTTCTTTATACCTCATGTTATTTTTTTTAATTTTTTTTTTACCCCATGATATTGACGTTTCCATCTCCTTTTTTAAAGGGGACACCTCCCCCCCTCCCCCCCCCCCACCTCCTCAACAAAGGATAAAATAAAATTTGATACTCTTTCTTTAACAAGCGACTCTCTGAATTAGTTAGAATACCTCTTTTGCTACATCTACAACAATAAATAGTATCAATATGAAAAAATACATGGAGATTACCAGTGTGACACATCAGTCTAGTGGATAGGCAAACGCCTGGCAACTGGAAGGTATCGGGTTCGACTCCCAGCTAGTGTTTTTTTGTATAAATCCATGAAAAAGAAAAACTAATGTTAAACCCATTTTTATCTCACTCAAAGAGTGATAAAATAATTATTGTTGGTAATGTTGATGTATGGGAAAGGGTTCCAAATCTCAATATGTCAATGGATTCCTTAAAAAAACTTGAAAAAAGGGCCTGTGGTGAGGGGGGAGCAGCTGAGTGTAGGAAAAACTGTAAGGGAGCCCCTTTGGGGGTCTTTTTTTTTGGGGGGGGGTCTTCTTTTTTTTTTTGGAGGGGGTAGCTGGCGGTCGTCAGCTAGCTGGCGGTCGTCAGCGTAGCCGGCGGTCGTCAGCGTAGCCGGCGGTCGTCAGCGTAGCCGGTGGCCGGTAGCGTTAGCCCCAAAGTCATGTCCAATTTTTAAACTACATTCAAGAGTCCCTTTTTGCCAGGTTAAACAAGTTTTTTACATTTTCAGTACTACTTTCTTCCTTTTATTCACTCTCTACACTCCCATGCTATCCTTTTCCAGTCTGTAAGTTACTTTACAACATGAATTCAATGATGGGCAAGGTTTTACTTCTCATATGAAAGCGCCCAAACTTCGCGAGGTGAAACAAAGGGTCTTTCAATTCAAGTCTATTCAAGCCCAATATGGGTAACAACTGGCCTGCATACCCGAGCAGAATCATTTTGTGCTCGACAAAGACACACAGCCTTGGGTAAAGAGGTCCATTCTTATTATTGTTTTTAGTTATATTCTTTCATTTACAGTATACTATTAAATATCAGAAATATTGGATGCTCTGTTTCAAATACAGTCCAGATTGCCGAGCAATGAATTTTCTCATGCTTCTTGTTCAAAAACCATATCTAACTGGTTTTTAAAACGGTATCATTTTAATTTCCATTTCCCAGCATTATTTTGAACTGTCTTGAACTGAAGTTGTTTTCCTTTCTTTAAATGAGACTACAGTCCCATTCTATCCTTTTTCTATGGGGATATTCAAAGTGCGTGTCCTCCATGCAGACAAGGAGAAAGACCTCCTCAGTACCTTTATGGACAATACATCAACATAATGCGGTCATTGTCGCAATGTCAGGACTTACCTCTTATGTAATCCTCGCAATTGACAAAAATATTCCGTCAATGAAGGGAGGGTCGGGTTTTTTTTCCTTCAATTCATTAATTGATGCCATGTCAGAAAGAGCTGAATAATTTGTTACGTAACTATTCAAACATTGCAGGTGCAAGCTATTGAAGACGGAATCTAATAGCTAAGCTTCCCTATTCATTGGTGCCCTGTTATAGAATTCGTAGCATATCCTAAATGGAATAGATCCGTGTTCTGTTCATTATGCTATGTCAGGGCAGTGGCCTATTTTCATATCACTTGAAGTTTAAGTCAGCAGTTTGCAAAATAAATGAAAATAACATAAAACCTCACTATTATATCAGAAATATCAGTAACTGAAAAAAAACATTTACGGGCAATCTTGACAACATCGGACTGCAAAAGTATGAATAATTATGCATCCCGAAATCGTTAAATCAGTAAATCAACATATTAAAGTCATTAACATGCAAAAAGTGCTATAAGACCCAAAAGCGAACCAGTTAGTAGCAGTGAGGCAAAGTGGTCTTGTGGATAAGACTGATCGCTTCATAACGCGATGTATGTATGTACTCGGGTTCGACTCCCAGCTTTTTCTTTATACCTCATGTTATTTTTTTTCTTTTTTTTTTACCCCATGATATTGACGTTTCCATCTCCTTTTTTAAAGGGGACACCTCCCCCCTCCCCTCCCCCCACCTCCTCAACAAAGGATAAAATAAAATTTGATACTCTTTCTTTAACAAGCGACTCTCTGAATTAGTTAGAATACCTCTTTTGCTACATCTACAACAATAAATAGTATCAATATGAAAAAATACATGGAGATTACCAGTGTGACACATCAGTCTAGTGGATAGGCAAACGCCTGGCAACTGGAAGGTATCGGGTTCGACTCCCAGCTAGTGTTTTTTTTGTATAAATCCATGAAAAAGAAAAACTAATGTTAAACCCATTTTTATCTCACTCAAAGAGTGATAAAATAATTATTGTTGGTAATGTTGATGTATGGGAAAGGGTTCCAAATCTCAATATGTCAATGGATTCCTTAAAAAAACTTGAAAAAAGGGCCTGTGGTGAGGGGGGAGCAGCTGAGTGTAGGAAAAACTGTAAGGGAGCCCCTTTGGGGGTCTTTTTTTTTGGGGGGGGGGGGGTCTTTTTTTTTTTTTGGAGGGGGTAGCTGGCGGTCGTCAGCTAGCTGGCGGTCGTCAGCGTAGCCGGTGGCCGGTAGCGTTAGCCCCAAAGTCATGTCCAATTTTTAAACTACATTCAAGAGTCCCTTTTTGCCAGGTTAAACAAGTTTTTTACATTTTCAGTACTACTTTCTTCCTTTTATTCACTCTCTACACTCCCATGCTATCCTTTTCCAGTCTGTAAGTTACTTTACAACATGAATTCAATGATGGGCAAGGTTTTACTTCTCATATGAAAGCGCCCAAACTTCGCGAGGTGAAACAAAGGGTCTTTCAATTCAAGTCTATTCAAGCCCAATAT
Source organism: Strongylocentrotus purpuratus (assembly GCF_000002235.5). Taxonomy (NCBI): domain Eukaryota; kingdom Metazoa; phylum Echinodermata; class Echinoidea; order Camarodonta; family Strongylocentrotidae; genus Strongylocentrotus; species Strongylocentrotus purpuratus. The sequence continues at coordinate 9,909,759 of NW_022145609.1, forward strand.
GGGTAACAACTAGCCTGCATACCCGAGCAGAATCATTTTGTGCTCGACAAAGACACACAGCCTTGGGTAAAGAGGTCCATTCTTATTATTTTTTTTAGTTATATTCTTTCATTTACAGTATACTATTAAATATCAGAAATATTGGATGCTCTGTTTCAAATACAGTCCAGATTGCCGAGCAATGAATTTTCTCATGCTTCTTGTTCAAAAACCATATCTAACTGGTTTTTAAAACGGTATCATTTTAATTTCCATTTCCCAGCATTATTTTGAACTGTCTTGAACTGAAGTTGTTTTCCTTTCTTTAAATGAGACTACAGTCCCATTCTATCCTTTTTCTATATGGATATTCAAAGTGCGTGTCCTCCATGCAGACAAGGAGAAAGACCTCCTCAGTACCTTTATGGACAATACATCAACATAATGCGGTCATTGTCGCAATGTCAGGACTTACCTCTTATGTAATCCTCGCAATTGACAAAAATATTCCGTCAATGAAGGGAGGGTCGGGTTTTTTTTTCTTCAATTCATTAATTGATGCCATGTCAGAAAGAGCTGAATAATTTGTTACGTAACTATTCAAACATTGCAGGTGCAAGCTATTGAAGACGGAATCTAATAGCTAAGCTTCCCTATTCATTGGTGCCCTGTTATAGAATTCGTAGCATATCCTAAATGGAATAGATCCGTGTTCTGTTCATTATGCTATGTCAGGGCAGTGGCCTATTTTCATATCACTTGAAGTTTAAGTCAGCAGTTTGCAAAATAAATGAAAATAACATAAAACCTCACTATTATATCAGAAATATCAGTAACTGAAAAAAAACATTTACGGGCAATCTTGACAACATCGGACTGCAAAAGTATGAATAATTATGCATCCCGAAATCGTTAAATCAGTAAATCAACATATTAAAGTCATTAACATGCAAAAAGTGCTATAAGACCCAAAAGCGAACCAGTTAGTAGCAGTGAGGCAAAGTGGTCTTGTGGATAAGACTGATCGCTTCATAACGCGATGTATGTATGTACTCGGGTTCGACTCCAGCTTTTTCTTTATACCTCATGTTATTTTTTAAATTTTTTTTTTACCCCATGATATTGACGTTTCCATCTCATTTTTTAAAGGGGACACCTCCCCCCCCCCCCCTCCCCCCCCCCACCTCCTCAACAAAGGATAAAATAAAATTTGATACTCTTTCTTTAACAAGCGACTCTCTGAATTAGTTAGAATACCTCTTTTGCTACATCTACAACAATAAATAGTATCAATATGAAAAAATACATGGAGATTACCAGTGTGACACATCAGTCTAGTGGATAGGCAAACGCCTGGCAACTGGAAGGTATCGGGTTCGACTCCCAGCTAGTGTTTTTTTGTATAAATCCATGAAAAAGAAAAACTAATGTTAAACCCATTTTTATCTCACTCAAAGAGTGATAAAATAATTATTGTTGGTAATGTTGATGTATGGGAAAGGGTTCCAAATCTCAATATGTCAATGGATTCCTTAAAAAAACTTGAAAAAAGGGCCTGTGGTGAGGGGGGAGCAGCTGAGTGTAGGAAAAACTGTAAGGGAGCCCCTTTGGGGGTCTTTTTTTTGGGGGGGGGGTCTTTTTTTTTTTTGGAGGGGGTAGCTGGCGGTCGTCAGCTAGCTGGCAATCGACAGCGTAGCCTGGCGGCGGTAGCGGGTAGCCCCAAAGCCATGTCCATTTAAAAACTGCATTCAAGAGCCTCTTATTGCTAGGTTTACAACGTTGTTTTACATTTGCAATTATAATTTCCTAGTTTTATTCACTCTCTACAGTCCCGTACTATCCCTTTTTCAGTCTGTAAACAACTTTGCAACACGAAAACAATGATGAACAGGGTTTTACTTCTCGTATAAATTTATTAGAAGTGCCCTATGTCATTTTGCACGAAGTGATACAAAGGGCCTTTCAAATTTAAGTCTATTGAAAGCATTCCCCCACCTAGCCTGTATGACCGAGCAGAATCATTTAGTGCTCAACAATAAAAATCCACAGTCTTGGCTAAAGAGGTCCATTATTTGTATGTTTATTTAGTTATTTTATTTAATTGACATTGTACAGTACTATTAAATATCAGGTATATTGGATGCTCTGTTTTAAATACAGTCAAGATTGCCGAGCAATGAATTACATCCTGCTTCTTGTCCTCAAACCATATCTTTCTGGTTTTTAAAACGGTATCATTTGAATTTCCATTTCCAAGCATTATTTTGAGCTGTCCCGAAATTGTTTTCCTTTCTTGAAATCAGACTACAGCCCCAGTCTAAAGTGCTTGTCCTCCCAGACAAGGACAAAGAGCCTCTTCGGTAGGTTTAGGGACAATGCATCAAAATAACGCGGTCATTGTTGCAATGTCAGGAATGCTATTATTACCTCCTCTTTGGTAATCCTCGCATTTGACCAAACAAAAGTCACTCAAAGAAGGGAGGGTCAGGTTTGTTTTCAATTCACTAATATTATTGATGCCATGTCAGAAAGAGCTGAGTAGTTTGTTACGTAACTATTCAAAAATTGCAGGTGCAAGCTATTGAAAACAGAATCGAATAGCCAAGCTTCCCTATTCATTGGTGCCCTGTTATAGAATTCGTAGCATATACTGAATTGAATAGACCCGTGTTCTATTCATTATACTATGTGAGGGCAGTGGCCTCTTGTCATATCACTTTAAGTTTAAGTCAGCAGTTTGCAAATTAAATGAAATAAACATAAAACCTCACTATTATATCAGTAATATCAGTAACTGAAAGAAAAAAAATACGGGCAATCTTGACAACATCGGACTACAAAAATGATGATAATAATGCATCCCGAAAGCGTCAAATCAGTAAATCGGCACATTTTGTAAAGTCATTAGCATGCAGAAAGTGTTAACAACAAAAAGCGAACCAGTTATCACGGTGAGGCAAAATGGTCTTGTGGATAAAAGTGATCACTTCACAATGCAATGTACTCGGTTCGAGTCTCAGTTTCTCCTTTATATAAACCCATGTTATTTTTTTTTCTTCACTCCATAATATTGACTTGTCATCTCTTTTTTAAAGGGGACACCCCCCCCCCCTCAACAAAGAAAAAATAGCATGTAATACTCTTTCTTTAACAAGCGACTCTCTGAATTAGTCAGAAAACATCTTTTGCTACATCTACAACAATTAGTGTAAGTATGAAGAATACATGAAGATTAGCAATGTGACACTTTAGTCTAGTGGGTAGGCAATCGTCTGATAACTGGAAGGTATCGGGTTCGACCCCCAGCTGTTGCGTTTTTTTCTTTTGCTACATCTACAACAATAAGTATAAGTATGAAAAAAAACATGGAGATTAGCAATGTGACACTTTAGTCTAGTGGGTAGGCAATCGCCTGGTAACTGGAAGGTATCGGGTTCGACCCCCAGCTGTTGCGTTTTTTTCTTTTGCTACATCTACAACAATAAGTATAAGTATGAAAAAAAAACATGGAGATTAGCAATGTGACACTTTAGTCTAGTGGGTAGGCAATCGCCTGGTAACTGGAAGGTATCGGGTTCGACACCCAGCTGTTGCTTTTTTTTAATCTTTGAAAAAGAAAAACTGATGTCAAACCCATTTTGATCTCACTCAAAGTCCATATTTATTGCTATTCTCTTAATTGATCTATACAATGAGCTTGCAATTAACTTGTAAGCAAGGTAAAGTATTATATTTACGAAGTACAAGAAGGACAGGAATCCTGTTTTATCTATTTATCAAACATTATTACATTCAATACTTTTTCAGTCCCAATGAGAGAGAGAGAGAGAGAGAGAGAAAGAGAAAGAGAGCCAGAAAGAGACAAGTGAAGAGAACCCAATACACCTCATCAGTGTAATAAAGTCTGATGATCTTAATCTACATACTTACTTCAAATATTTTGCCGGGCAGATATTATTATTTATAAAAACAAACCAATTTTGGAGTTTTATAATAAATATTATTGTTGTTGTTGTTGTTGATGTAAAACAATGAGAAAATAGGGACCTTTTGCGGGGGGGGGGGAGCAATGTAGAAAAAAAACTACAGGGGAGCCTTGGGATTTTTATTTGGGGGGGGGGGGTGGGTATCGGCGCGGATTCAGGATTTCTTAGGGGGGCCCAAACTTGAAATCAATTTGAAATTTAATGTGCTGAAATAAAAAAAAATCGTGCCGGCCGATATTTCACGCAGTGGTAGAGGGGGAAGGGGGAAGAGAGCACTATTTTTTTGTTTGGCCCTCGAAAATTTGAAAAATCACCCCCCCCCCCCCCACATTAATCGCCAGGGGGGTCCCATCTAGACAGCTAGCTGGCAATCGCCAGGGGGGTCCCATCTAGACAGCTAGCTGGCAATCGCCAGGGGGGTCCCATCTAGACAGCTAGCTGGCAATCGACAGCTAGCTGGCAATCGACAGCTAGCTGGCAATCGACAGCTAGCTGGCAATCGACAGCTAGCTGGCAATCGACAGCTAGCTGGCAATCGACAGCTAGCTGGCAATCGACAGCTAGCTGGCAATCGACAGCTAGCTGGCAATCGACAGCTAGCTGGCAATCGACAGCTAGCTGGCAATCGACAGCTAGCTGGCAATCGACAGCTAGCTGGCAATCGACAGCTAGCTGGCAATCGACAGCTAGCTGGCAATCGACAGCTAGCTGGCAATCGACAGCTAGCTGGCAATCGACAGCTAGCTGGCAATCGACAGCTAGCTGGCAATCGACAGCTAGCTGGCAATCGACAGCGTAGCCTGGCGGCGGTAGCGGGTAGCCCCAAAGCCATGTCCATTTAAAAACTGCATTCAAGAGCCTCTTATTGCTAGGTTTACAACGTTGTTTTACATTTGCAATTATAATTTCCTAGTTTTATTCACTCTCTACAGTCCCGTACTATCCCTTTTTCAGTCTGTAAACAACTTTGCAACACGAAAACAATGATGAACAGGGTTTTACTTCTCGTATAAATTTATTAGAAGTGCCCTATGTCATTTTGCACGAAGTGATACAAAGGGCCTTTCAAATTTAAGTCTATTGAAAGCATTCCCCCACCTAGCCTGTATGACCGAGCAGAATCATTTAGTGCTCAACAATAAAAATCCACAGTCTTGGCTAAAGAGGTCCATTATTTGTATGTTTATTTAGTTATTTTATTTAATTGACATTGTACAGTACTATTAAATATCAGGTATATTGGATGCTCTGTTTTAAATACAGTCAAGATTGCCGAGCAATGAATTACATCCTGCTTCTTGTCCTCAAACCATATCTTTCTGGTTTTTAAAACGGTATCATTTGAATTTCCATTTCCAAGCATTATTTTGAGCTGTCCCGAAATTGTTTTCCTTTCTTGAAATCAGACTACAGCCCCAGTCTAAAGTGCTTGTCCTCCCAGACAAGGACAAAGAGCCTCTTCGGTAGGTTTAGGGACAATGCATCAAAATAACGCGGTCATTGTTGCAATGTCAGGAATGCTATTATTACCTCCTCTTTGGTAATCCTCGCATTTGACCAAACAAAAGTCACTCAATGAAGGGAGGGTCAGGTTTGTTTTCAATTCACTAATATTATTGATGCCATGTCAGAAAGAGCTGAGTAGTTTGTTACGTAACTATTCAAAAATTGCAGGTGCAAGCTATTGAAAACAGAATCGAATAGCCAAGCTTCCCTATTCATTGGTGCCCTGTTATAGAATTCGTAGCATATACTGAATTGAATAGACCCGTGTTCTATTCATTATACTATGTGAGGGCAGTGGCCTCTTGTCATATCACTTTAAGTTTAAGTCAGCAGTTTGCAAATTAAATGAAATAAACATAAAACCTCACTATTATATCAGTAATATCAGTAACTGAAAGAAAAAAAATACGGGCAATCTTGACAACATCGGACTACAAAAATGATGATAATAATGCATCCCGAAAGCGTCAAATCAGTAAATCGGCACATTTTGTAAAGTCATTAGCATGCAGAAAGTGTTAACAACAAAAAGCGAACCAGTTATCACGGTGAGGCAAAATGGTCTTGTGGATAAAAGTGATCACTTCACAATGCAATGTACTCGGTTCGAGTCTCAGTTTCTCCTTTATATAAACCCATGTTTTTTTTTTTCTTCACTCCATAATATTGACTTGTCATCTCTTTTTTAAAGGGGACACCCCCCCCCTCAACAAAGAAAAAATAGCATGTAATACTCTTTCTTTAACAAGCGACTCTCTGAATTAGTCAGAAAACATCTTTTGCTACATCTACAACAATTAGTGTAAGTATGAAGAATACATGAAGATTAGCAATGTGACACTTTAGTCTAGTGGGTAGGCAATCGTCTGATAACTGGAAGGTATCGGGTTCGACCCCCAGCTGTTGCGTTTTTTTCTTTTGCTACATCTACAACAATAAGTATAAGTATGAAAAAAAACATGGAGATTAGCAATGTGACACTTTAGTCTAGTGGGTAGGCAATCGCCTGGTAACTGGAAGGTATCGGGTTCGACCCCCAGCTGTTGCGTTTTTTTCTTTTGCTACATCTACAACAATAAGTATAAGTATGAAAAAAAAACATGGAGATTAGCAATGTGACACTTTAGTCTAGTGGGTAGGCAATCGCCTGGTAACTGGAAGGTATCGGGTTCGACACCCAGCTGTTGCTTTTTTTTTAATCTTTGAAAAAGAAAAACTGATGTCAAACCCATTTTGATCTCACTCAAAGTCCATATTTATTGCTATTCTCTTAATTGATCTATACAATGAGCTTGCAATTAACTTGTAAGCAAGGTAAAGTATTATATTTACGAAGTACAAGAAGGACAGGAATCCTGTTTTATCTATTTATCAAACATTATTACATTCAATACTTTTTCAGTCCCAATGAGAGAGAGAGAGAGAGAGAGAAAGAGAAAGAGAGCCAGAAAGAGACAAGTGAAGAGAACCCAATACACCTCATCAGTGTAATAAAGTCTGATGATCTTAATCTACATACTTACTTCAAATATTTTGCCGGGCAGATATTATTATTTATAAAAACAAACCAATTTTGGAGTTTTATAATAAATATTATTGTTGTTGTTGTTGTTGATGTAAAACAATGAGAAAATAGGGACCTTTTGCGGGGGGGGGGGAGCAATGTAGAAAAAAACTACAGGGGAGCCTTGGGATTTTTATTTGGGGGGGGGGGGGTGGGTATCGGCGCGGATTCAGGATTTCTTAGGGGGGCCCAAACTTGAAATCAATTTGAAATTTAATGTGCTGAAATAAAAAAAAATCGTGCCGGCCGATATTTCACGCAGTGGTAGAGGGGGAAGGGGGAAGAGAGCACTATTTTTTTGTTTGGCCCTCGAAAATTTGAAAAATCACCCCCCCCCCCCCCACATTAATCGCCAGGGGGGTCCCATCTAGACAGCTAGCTGGCAATCGACAGCTAGCTGGCAATCGACAGCTAGCTGGCAATCGACAGCTAGCTGGCAATCGACAGCTAGCTGGCAATCGACAGCTAGCTGGCAATCGACAGCTAGCTGGCAATCGACAGCTAGCTGGCAATCGACAGCTAGCTGGCAATCGACAGCTAGCTGGCAATCGACAGCTAGCTGGCAATCGACAGCTAGCTGGCAATCGACAGCTAGCTGGCAATCGACAGCTAGCTGGCAATCGACAGCTAGCTGGCAATCGACAGCTAGCTGGCAATCGACAGCTAGCTGGCAATCGACAGCTAGCTGGCAATCGACAGCTAGCTGGCAATCGACAGCTAGCTGGCAATCGACAGCGTAGCCTGGCGGCGGTAGCGGGTAGCCCCAAAGCCATGTCCATTTAAAAACTGCATTCAAGAGCCTCTTATTGCTAGGTTTACAACGTTGTTTTACATTTGCAATTATAATTTCCTAGTTTTATTCACTCTCTACAGTCCCGTACTATCCCTTTTTCAGTCTGTAAACAACTTTGCAACACGAAAACAATGATGAACAGGGTTTTACTTCTCGTATAAATTTATTAGAAGTGCCCTATGTCATTTTGCACGAAGTGATACAAAGGGCCTTTCAAATTTAAGTCTATTGAAAGCATTCCCCCACCTAGCCTGTATGACCGAGCAGAATCATTTAGTGCTCAACAATAAAAATCCACAGTCTTGGCTAAAGAGGTCCATTATTTGTTTGTTTATTTAGTTATTTTATTTAATTGACATTGTACAGTACTATTAAATATCAGGTATATTGGATGCTCTGTTTTAAATACAGTCAAGATTGCCGAGCAATGAATTACATCCTGCTTCTTGTCCTCAAACCATATCTTTCTGGTTTTTAAAACGGTATCATTTGAATTTCCATTTCCAAGCATTATTTTGAGCTGTCCCGAAATTGTTTTCCTTTCTTGAAATCAGACTACAGCCCCAGTCTAAAGTGCTTGTCCTCCCAGACAAGGACAAAGAGCCTCTTCGGTAGGTTTAGGGACAATGCATCAAAATAACGCGGTCATTGTTGCAATGTCAGGAATGCTATTATTACCTCCTCTTTGGTAATCCTCGCATTTGACCAAACAAAAGTCACTCAATGAAGGGAGGGTCAGGTTTGTTTTCAATTCACTAATATTATTGATGCCATGTCAGAAAGAGCTGAGTAGTTTGTTACGTAACTATTCAAAAATTGCAGGTGCAAGCTATTGAAAACAGAATCGAATAGCCAAGCTTCCCTATTCATTGGTGCCCTGTTATAGAATTCGTAGCATATACTGAATTGAATAGACCCGTGTTCTATTCATTATACTATGTGAGGGCAGTGGCCTCTTGTCATATCACTTTAAGTTTAAGTCAGCAGTTTGCAAATTAAATGAAATAAACATAAAACCTCACTATTATATCAGTAATATCAGTAACTGAAAGAAAAAAAATACGGGCAATCTTGACAACATCGGACTACAAAAATGATGATAATAATGCATCCCGAAAGCGTCAAATCAGTAAATCGGCACATTTTGTAAAGTCATTAGCATGCAGAAAGTGTTAACAACAAAAAGCGAACCAGTTATCACGGTGAGGCAAAATGGTCTTGTGGATAAAAGTGATCACTTCACAATGCAATGTACTCGGTTCGAGTCTCAGTTTCTCCTTTATATAAACCCATGTTATTTTTTTTTCTTCACTCCATAATATTGACTTGTCATCTCTTTTTTAAAGGGGACACCCCCCCCCTCAACAAAGAAAAAATAGCATGTAATACTCTTTCTTTAACAAGCGACTCTCTGAATTAGTCAGAAAACATCTTTTGCTACATCTACAACAATTAGTGTAAGTATGAAGAATACATGAAGATTAGCAATGTGACACTTTAGTCTAGTGGGTAGGCAATCGTCTGATAACTGGAAGGTATCGGGTTCGACCCCCAGCTGTTGCGTTTTTTTCTTTTGCTACATCTACAACAATAAGTATAAGTATGAAAAAAAACATGGAGATTAGCAATGTGACACTTTAGTCTAGTGGGTAGGCAATCGCCTGGTAACTGGAAGGTATCGGGTTCGACCCCCAGCTGTTGCGTTTTTTTCTTTTGCTACATCTACAACAATAAGTATAAGTATGAAAAAAAAACATGGAGATTAGCAATGTGACACTTTAGTCTAGTGGGTAGGCAATCGCCTGGTAACTGGAAGGTATCGGGTTCGACACCCAGCTGTTGCTTTTTTTTTAATCTTTGAAAAAGAAAAACTGATGTCAAACCCATTTTGATCTCACTCAAAGTCCATATTTATTGCTATTCTCTTAATTGATCTATACAATGAGCTTGCAATTAACTTGTAAGCAAGGTAAAGTATTATATTTACGAAGTACAAGAAGGACAGGAATCCTGTTTTATCTATTTATCAAACATTATTACATTCAATACTTTTTCAGTCCCAATGAGAGAGAGAGAGAGAGAGAGAAAGAGAAAGAGAGCCAGAAAGAGACAAGTGAAGAGAACCCAATACACCTCATCAGTGTAATAAAGTCTGATGATCTTAATCTACATACTTACTTCAAATATTTTGCCGGGCAGATATTATTATTTATAAAAACAAACCAATTTTGGAGTTTTATAATAAATATTATTGTTGTTGTTGTTGTTGATGTAAAACAATGAGAAAATAGGGACCTTTTGCGGGGGGGGGGGGGAGCAATGTAGAAAAAAAACTACAGGGGAGCCTTGGGATTTTTATTTGGGGGGGGGGGGGTGGGTATCGGCGCGGATTCAGGATTTCTTAGGGGGGCCCAAACTTGAAATCAATTTGAAATTTAATGTGCTGAAATAAAAAAAAATCGTGCCGGCCGATATTTCACTCAGTGGTAGAGGGGGAAGGGGAAGAGAGCACTATTTTTTTGTTTGGCCCTCGAAAATTTGAAAAATCACCCCCCCCCCCCCACATTAATCGCCAGGGGGGTCCCATCTAGACAGCTAGCTGGCAATCGACAGCTAGCTGGCAATCGACAGCTAGCTGGCAATCGACAGCTAGCTGGCAATCGACAGCTAGCTGGCAATCGACAGCTAGCTGGCAATCGACAGCTAGCTGGCAATCGACAGCTAGCTGGCAATCGACAGCTAGCTGGCAATCGACAGCTAGCTGGCAATCGACAGCTAGCTGGCAATCGACAGCTAGCTGGCAATCGACAGCTAGCTGGCAATCGACAGCTAGCTGGCAATCGACAGCTAGCTGGCAATCGACAGCTAGCTGGCAATCGACAGCTAGCTGGCAATCGACAGCGTAGCCTGGCGGCGGTAGCGGGTAGCCCCAAAGCCATGTCCATTTAAAAACTGCATTCAAGAGCCTCTTATTGCTAGGTTTACAACGTTGTTTTACATTTGCAATTATAATTTCCTAGTTTTATTCACTCTCTACAGTCCCGTACTATCCCTTTTTCAGTCTGTAAACAACTTTGCAACACGAAAACAATGATGAACAGGGTTTTACTTCTCGTATAAATTTATTAGAAGTGCCCTATGTCATTTTGCACGAAGTGATACAAAGGGCCTTTCAAATTTAAGTCTATTGAAAGCATTCCCCCACCTAGCCTGTATGACCGAGCAGAATCATTTAGTGCTCAACAATAAAAATCCACAGTCTTGGCTAAAGAGGTCCATTATTTGTATGTTTATTTAGTTATTTTATTTAATTGACATTGTACAGTACTATTAAATATCAGGTATATTGGATGCTCTGTTTTAAATACAGTCAAGATTGCCGAGCAATGAATTACATCCTGCTTCTTGTCCTCAAACCATATCTTTCTGGTTTTTAAAACGGTATCATTTGAATTTCCATTTCCAAGCATTATTTTGAACTGTCCCGAAATTGTTTTCCTTTCTTGAAATCAGACTACAGCCCCAGTCTAAAGTGCTTGTCCTCCCAGACAAGGACAAAGAGCCTCTTCGGTAGGTTTAGGGACAATGCATCAAAATAACGCGGTCATTGTTGCAATGTCAGGAATGCTATTATTACCTCCTCTTTGGTAATCCTCGCATTTGACCAAACAAAAGTCACTCAATGAAGGGAGGGTCAGGTTTGTTTTCAATTCACTAATATTATTGATGCCATGTCAGAAAGAGCTGAGTAGTTTGTTACGTAACTATTCAAAAATTGCAGGTGCAAGCTATTGAAAACAGAATCGAATAGCCAAGCTTCCCTATTCATTGGTGCCCTGTTATAGAATTCGTAGCATATACTGAATTGAATAGACCCGTGTTCTATTCATTATACTATGTGAGGGCAGTGGCCTCTTGTCATATCACTTTAAGTTTAAGTCAGCAGTTTGCAAATTAAATGAAATAAACATAAAACCTCACTATTATATCAGTAATATCAGTAACTGAAAGAAAAAAAATACGGGCAATCTTGACAACATCGGACTACAAAAATGATGATAATAATGCATCCCGAAAGCGTCAAATCAGTAAATCGGCACATTTTGTAAAGTCATTAGCATGCAGAAAGTGTTAACAACAAAAAGCGAACCAGTTATCACGGTGAGGCAAAATGGTCTTGTGGATAAAAGTGATCACTTCACAATGCAATGTACTCGGTTCGAGTCTCAGTTTCTCCTTTATATAAACCCATGTTGTTTTTTTTTCTTCACTCCATAATATTGACTTGTCATCTCTTTTTTAAAGGGGACACCCCCCCCCTCAACAAAGAAAAAATAGCATGTAATACTCTTTCTTTAACAAGCGACTCTCTGAATTAGTCAGAAAACATCTTTTGCTACATCTACAACAATTAGTGTAAGTATGAAGAATACATGAAGATTAGCAATGTGACACTTTAGTCTAGTGGGTAGGCAATCGTCTGATAACTGGAAGGTATCGGGTTCGACCCCCAGCTGTTGCGTTTTTTTCTTTTGCTACATCTACAACAATAAGTATAAGTATGAAAAAAAAACATGGAGATTAGCAATGTGACACTTTAGTCTAGTGGGTAGGCAATCGCCTGGTAACTGGAAGGTATCGGGTTCGACCCCCAGCTGTTGCGTTTTTTTCTTTTGCTACATCTACAACAATAAGTATAAGTATGAAAAAAAAACATGGAGATTAGCAATGTGACACTTTAGTCTAGTGGGTAGGCAATCGCCTGGTAACTGGAAGGTATCGGGTTCGACACCCAGCTGTTGCTTTTTTTTTAATCTTTGAAAAAGAAAAACTGATGTCAAACCCATTTTGATCTCACTCAAAGTCCATATTTATTGCTATTCTCTTAATTGATCTATACAATGAGCTTGCAATTAACTTGTAAGCAAGGTAAAGTATTATATTTACGAAGTACAAGAAGGACAGGAATCCTGTTTTATCTATTTATCAAACATTATTACATTCAATACTTTTTCAGTCCCAATGAGAGAGAGAGAGAGAGAGAGAAAGAGAAAGAGAGCCAGAAAGAGACAAGTGAAGAGAACCCAATACACCTCATCAGTGTAATAAAGTCTGATGATCTTAATCTACATACTTACTTCAAATATTTTGCCGGGCAGATATTATTATTTATAAAAACAAACCAATTTTGGAGTTTTATAATAAATATTATTGTTGTTGTTGTTGTTGATGTAAAACAATGAGAAAATAGGGACCTTTTGCGGGGGGGGGGGGGAGCAATGTAGAAAAAAAACTACAGGGGAGCCTTGGGATTTTTATTTGGGGGGGGGGGGTGGGTATCGGCGCGGATTCAGGATTTCTTAGGGGGGCCCAAACTTGAAATCAATTTGAAATTTAATGTGCTGAAATAAAAAAAAATCGTGCCGGCCGATATTTCACGCAGTGGTAGAGGGGGAAGGGGGAAGAAGAGAGCACTATTTTTTTGTTTGGCCCTCGAAAATTTGAAAAATCACCCCCCCCCCCACATTAATCGCCAGGGGGGTCCCATCTAGACAGCTAGCTGGCAATCGACAGCTAGCTGGCAATCGACTAGCTGGCAATCGACAGCTAGCTGGCAATCGACAGCTAGCTGGCAATCGACAGCTAGCTGGCAATCGACAGCTAGCTGGCAATCGACAGCTAGCTGGCAATCGACAGCTAGCTGGCAATCGACAGCTAGCTGGCAATCGACAGCTAGCTGGCAATCGACAGCTAGCTGGCAATCGACAGCTAGCTGGCAATCGACAGCTAGCTGGCAATCGACAGCTAGCTGGCAATCGACAGCTAGCTGGCAATCGACAGCTAGCTGGCAATCGACAGCTAGCTGGCAATCGACAGCGTAGCCTGGCGGCGGTAGCGGGTAGCCCCAAAGCCATGTCCATTTAAAAACTGCATTCAAGAGCCTCTTATTGCTAGGTTTACAACGTTGTTTTACATTTGCAATTATAATTTCCTAGTTTTATTCACTCTCTACAGTCCCGTACTATCCCTTTTTCAGTCTGTAAACAACTTTGCAACACGAAAACAATGATGAACAGGGTTTTACTTCTCGTATAAATTTATTAGAAGTGCCCTATGTCATTTTGCACGAAGTGATACAAAGGGCCTTTCAAATTTAAGTCTATTGAAAGCATTCCCCCACCTAGCCTGTATGACCGAGCAGAATCATTTAGTGCTCAACAATAAAAATCCACAGTCTTGGCTAAAGAGGTCCATTATTTGTATGTTTATTTAGTTATTTTATTTAATTGACATTGTACAGTACTATTAAATATCAGGTATATTGGATGCTCTGTTTTAAATACAGTCAAGATTGCCGAGCAATGAATTACATCCTGCTTCTTGTCCTCAAACCATATCTTTCTGGTTTTTAAAACGGTATCATTTGAATTTCCATTTCCAAGCATTATTTTGAGCTGTCCCGAAATTGTTTTCCTTTCTTGAAATCAGACTACAGCCCCAGTCTAAAGTGCTTGTCCTCCCAGACAAGGACAAAGAGCCTCTTCGGTAGGTTTAGGGACAATGCATCAAAATAACGCGGTCATTGTTGCAATGTCAGGAATGCTATTATTACCTCCTCTTTGGTAATCCTCGCATTTGACCAAACAAAAGTCACTCAATGAAGGGAGGGTCAGGTTTGTTTTCAATTCACTAATATTATTGATGCCATGTCAGAAAGAGCTGAGTAGTTTGTTACGTAACTATTCAAAAATTGCAGGTGCAAGCTATTGAAAACAGAATCGAATAGCCAAGCTTCCCTATTCATTGGTGCCCTGTTATAGAATTCGTAGCATATACTGAATTGAATAGACCCGTGTTCTATTCATTATACTATGTGAGGGCAGTGGCCTCTTGTCATATCACTTTAAGTTTAAGTCAGCAGTTTGCAAATTAAATGAAATAAACATAAAACCTCACTATTATATCAGTAATATCAGTAACTGAAAGAAAAAAAATACGGGCAATCTTGACAACATCGGACTACAAAAATGATGATAATAATGCATCCCGAAAGCGTCAAATCAGTAAATCGGCACATTTTGTAAAGTCATTAGCATGCAGAAAGTGTTAACAACAAAAAGCGAACCAGTTATCACGGTGAGGCAAAATGGTCTTGTGGATAAAAGTGATCACTTCACAATGCAATGTACTCGGTTCGAGTCTCAGTTTCTCCTTTATATAAACCCATGTTGTTGTTTTTTCTTCACTCCATAATATTGACTTGTCATCTCTTTTTTAAAGGGGACACCCCCCCCCTCAACAAAGAAAAAATAGCATGTAATACTCTTTCTTTAACAAGCGACTCTCTGAATTAGTCAGAAAACATCTTTTGCTACATCTACAACAATTAGTGTAAGTATGAAGAATACATGAAGATTAGCAATGTGACACTTTAGTCTAGTGGGTAGGCAATCGTCTGATAACTGGAAGGTATCGGGTTCGACCCCCAGCTGTTGCGTTTTTTTCTTTTGCTACATCTACAACAATAAGTATAAGTATGAAAAAAAACATGGAGATTAGCAATGTGACACTTTAGTCTAGTGGGTAGGCAATCGCCTGGTAACTGGAAGGTATCGGGTTCGACCCCCAGCTGTTGCGTTTTTTTCTTTTGCTACATCTACAACAATAAGTATAAGTATGAAAAAAAAACATGGAGATTAGCAATGTGACACTTTAGTCTAGTGGGTAGGCAATCGCCTGGTAACTGGAAGGTATCGGGTTCGACACCCAGCTGTTGCTTTTTTTTTAATCTTTGAAAAAGAAAAACTGATGTCAAACCCATTTTGATCTCACTCAAAGTCCATATTTATTGCTATTCTCTTAATTGATCTATACAATGAGCTTGCAATTAACTTGTAAGCAAGGTAAAGTATTATATTTACGAAGTACAAGAAGGACAGGAATCCTGTTTTATCTATTTATCAAACATTATTACATTCAATACTTTTTCAGTCCCAATGAGAGAGAGAGAGAGAGAGAGAAAGAGAAAGAGAGCCAGAAAGAGACAAGTGAAGAGAACCCAATACACCTCATCAGTGTAATAAAGTCTGATGATCTTAATCTACATACTTACTTCAAATATTTTGCCGGGCAGATATTATTATTTATAAAAACAAACCAATTTTGGAGTTTTATAATAAATATTATTGTTGTTGTTGTTGTTGATGTAAAACAATGAGAAAATAGGGACCTTTTGCGGGGGGGGGGGAGCAATGTAGAAAAAAAACTACAGGGGAGCCTTGGGATTTTTATTTGGGGGGGGGGGGGGGGTGGGTATCGGCGCGGATTCAGGATTTCTTAGGGGGGCCCAAACTTGAAATCAATTTGAAATTTAATGTGCTGAAATAAAAAAAAATCGTGCCGGCCGATATTTCACGCAGTGGTAGAGGGGGAAGGGGAAGAGAGCACTATTTTTTTGTTTGGCCCTCGAAAATTTGAAAAATCACCCCCCCCCCCCCACATTAATCGCCAGGGGGGTCCCATCTAGACAGCTAGCTGGCAATCGACAGCTAGCTGGCAATCGACAGCTAGCTGGCAATCGACAGCTAGCTGGCAATCGACAGCTAGCTGGCAATCGACAGCGTAGCCTGGCGGCGGTAGCGGGTAGCCCCAAAGCCATGTCCATTTAAAAACTGCATTCAAGAGCCTCTTATTGCTAGGTTTACAACGTTGTTTTACATTTGCAATTATAATTTCCTAGTTTTATTCACTCTCTACAGTCCCGTACTATCCCTTTTTCAGTCTGTAAACAACTTTGCAACACGAAAACAATGATGAACAGGGTTTTACTTCTCGTATAAATTTATTAGAAGTGCCCTATGTCATTTTGCACGAAGTGATACAAAGGGCCTTTCAAATTTAAGTCTATTGAAAGCATTCCCCCACCTAGCCTGTATGACCGAGCAGAATCATTTAGTGCTCAACAATAAAAATCCACAGTCTTGGCTAAAGAGGTCCATTATTTGTATGTTTATTTAGTTATTTTATTTAATTGACATTGTACAGTACTATTAAATATCAGGTATATTGGATGCTCTGTTTTAAATACAGTCAAGATTGCCGAGCAATGAATTACATCCTGCTTCTTGTCCTCAAACCATATCTTTCTGGTTTTTAAAACGGTATCATTTGAATTTCCATTTCCAAGCATTATTTTGAGCTGTCCCGAAATTGTTTTCCTTTCTTGAAATCAGACTACAGTCCCAGTCCTAGACAAGGAAACAGAGCCTCTACATAATAGACTTCGTTCGTACGCCATTTGCTTTGAATATTCATTCATAGTATTTCGATAGCATTACGTCATCTTTCATACGCCTGTCCGGCATGCATTTCGAGGAACTTGTACTTTTCTATCGGTAGCGTACATAGAGATACATACTACTAAGCAAAGAGATTCGATCATACACAGTATGTCCTTCGTAGGAGGACTAGAGGGCCAACTAAAATCGTGACCTTTGACATTTCATAGGTTTTGCATTGGATGAATTATTGGGGTTTTGTCCGATTTGAACGACGAGTTTTGGAGGGTCAATGAATATTCATGAGCAATGACGTAAAAAATACGCCAACTACTGTTCGTTGATTGGCCATCGACAAAATGTTTTATGTATTAGGTCATGCATAAAACATTTTTTTCATTCCCAGAATTCCCTACGATTTGAGCACGAAAATGGCGGTTGTATGAACTGCGACTTTCAAGTTATTCAATTACGAACAATGAAACATTTTTCTTTTAAGTGAATTTCTATTATAATAGAAGTTTGTCAAGTACATCTTAGTGAAGCAGAAAATCTTCAGGCGAACATTGACATCGAAGTGATACCCTATGATATCAAGAAAAGTAAGTAGACTAAAGATCCATTTTGTTTGAAGGTCTCTGAAATTATTGTGATGTGTTCGTCATTGCAGTGAGCGGCTCCCCGCATTGTCACAACGTATTACCCGGTTAACCCCCTACCCCATCCTCTTTTCTTTCTTCTGACCAAAGAATACTAACTGATTGAATGAACTCTAATTAAAGTCATCGACGGTAATATTTTTAGAAACAATCAGGATTTTACCGTAGGTTATTTCATTAGAGCGCATCTCATAATTTTAAGTTCAGTTCATAGCTTGATTACCGATAGTAATCGGTCGTAGATGTGGATCTGTTGTAGACTGCGCAAATGGCTCATTGCTAGTCCAAGCCGATGAGATCTCGTCGAGCAGAATGTGATTTTCAATCCGCCGGTGCTAGCCGGCTGAAACACCAAGAAGCGACTGCGTTTCCTGAGCTGGCGCGGCTATGACTTTACAGTGTGTTAGTGTTACAGTAAAGCCTAGATCTAGACTAGTATTCATAGCATATTCTAGCCTGAATTTTCTGTCTCTTTCGTTCGTTAGCCTCTGATTTGGGTAGGGTCGGCTCCTCTCTTTAGCCGACCCTACCCAAATCGGAGGCTAACGAACGAAAGAGACAGAAAAATTCGGGCTATGCAGGCCTAACTTTAGAACTAGCAGTTGCACTGTCTTAAGTAGATCTAGAAGTCTATAGAATTCTAGACCTAAACAGCATTTAACCCCGAATCTAGTATAGATCTAGGCCTAGATCTAGGGCTAGATTCTACTTCTAGTTCTAGGCCTAATGTACTCTAACAAAAAATTCTAAATAGGCCTAGATCTAAATGCCTGATGTAGATTTCCTCTAGATCTAACAAGTTAGGTGGATCAATGTGGAAGTTTAATATGGAGGGGGGGGGGTGCACAATCATTCTGTGCCCCCTTTTTAAGATGTGGCATAGCCATAGGGACGGGTCTAGATCTAGGTCCAGAGCCACCTACTAATAATATTAAAAATAGGCAATTAGATCTAGATCTAGGCCTATAGCTTGTAGCAAAGACTTCCAAAGCCATGGGTCTAGGCTCGTTTTTGATTCACTAGACTAGACTTCTGACTAGTCGTGCACATGTGTCATTATTGTGATCCAGGTCCAGATTCAGCTTAGTTTGAATGTAGATCTAGGCTAGATCTACCAACGACAACAAAAACAAAACAAAAAAGGTGTCTCTCCCCCCCCCCCCCCCCCCCACCTCCCACTTCCCCTGATTTCGCTCTTAGTTATGTCATTGTGCCTTGTTTGAAATAATTAGTTTATTTTCAGGATTTTATGCCACTCCTTAGTTTTATGTTGGTGAGAATTCTGGATCCAACCCTACATATGACATGGATATTTCTTTCTCTAAAGGACATGAACAAAGTTATAAACAGATAACTTATGCATGCATTATGATATTAGCAGGAACCTTACTAAGTTTCTGTTTTCTTTTAATTGTAGATGCTATGGAACAAAGAAGCAGATAATGATCACAGAAGTGCAACAAAGAGCACCATGACCTGATCAACAAATGTATCTAATCAGGAACAGGACACCTAAGACCTAAGTTGAACTTTGGCAAGGTATGTTTGTATGAAGTTCGAAAATATTCAGGCTGTATCTAAGCCCATGCGAACACCACACTCGACTTGGACTATATACAAAGATTTGGGGAACTGTCATCTTGTGTTGCATTATATCTTGTAATTCTCAATTATTCTCTAGCTTTTTATTTAGGTGACAAACTATGGTGTTGCTACCAAGCCTTTTATTAACGGGCGCCGGGCGATTTTTACCCCCGGTCCCTGACTTTTGGCGCCCGGTAAGACGGGGAAAATGAGTACCGGGCGCCGGTCATTTTTTATTTCTGGCGCCCGGTCTGGGAGAATTAACATTCTCTGTTTCATAAACTTCCACATGTCTAGCACTTAATGTTCACAAATGTGACAAAAACTTACTTGATACGAGTAAAATGTGGACTGAATGAACCCTAACAAATCATTTTATAATGAGAATCCTAATTAAAATCGCCCAGAAACAATTGCAGCACGAATACGAGCGGCCGTTCAATCCTACTCCTAGCGCCACTGCTATGGGGGCTATAGCAGCGGCGTGCAGACCGCTAGCTGCGCTGAGATCGAGAGTACGCGAACAACACTCTCACACCGTCTAAAAGTTTGACTGTGCGAACGTGGTTAGCGGCTGGCTGTGAGAACGAGCATATGCATAGTTTCGCTATTGCTTTGTTTGGCGATTCCTGTAGCGCGCACTCATGTACATTGCACACAATACAGGGGATGTACACCACTCAAAGACGAGAGCATTTCCCCAGGCCATGCATACACACACAAATGACATAATCAGTGCACTGCACTACACACACAGTGTCAGTACAACAAAGTCCCGATGTAACTTCCAAAAATCCATCCCAAAAGCCAAATTTTGCTGTCAAAAATGCGGAATCGGAGCCATATTTCCAAAGCTCACGGGGGTTTAGCCCAGTTTTAAGAAACAACTTCACCAAAAAGGGGCTAAAAATCAAGAAATCAGCGATTTTGTTACCAGTTTTTTCGCCTATCGCATGCCCTTCGAATGTGATGGTATCTTCAAAAAGTCAAATGAAAAACGAACACCGGACCTGCAGATGCATTGACTTTATGTACAAAGTTTATTGCAACTCCAGACTTGCCTTGATTCGACCGCAATTAAGCACCAATGGGTGCCGCACCTTGGGCATAGAACATCATCGTGTGTTGCGCCGCAATTCAGCGACCTTCGTACTCATTGACTAAAATTCTGTGATGTTTTAAATAATGGATTTTTCTGATAAAATAGGTAAATATATTTAACAAATATATTTTTTTTAATTTTCTAATTTTTTTCTAATTTTTTTTAATTATTATTTTTGTTATTTTTTTTTAAGTGACAGGTCGGCCGCTCTCAATGATTGAATGCGCTTTTATTCAAAGAAACATAAATGCAATAGCATTGTATAGGGAAAATAACAAAAACGTAAAACAGGCAAAATCTGTTTTTTCACCTAAAATATGAATATGTTTTTTGAAAGTGACAGGTTGGCAGCTCTGCATGAAAAAAATTGTAAAAATAATTTAATTCCCCCCTTCCTAACATTTTCAATTTTTGCATTTAACAGCATGAAAATAGTATTAAACATGAACAACAACAACAACTACAAATGACAGATTTATCCAAGGTATGAGTGATTTAATATTAGAGTGCTCAACATTTAAACTAGAAATTAAACTACCGTATGTATAAATAAAAGGTAACGGTTAACAAATAATTTAAAGGAATACATATTTTCATCAATTTGGAAACGGCTCCTGGTCCTGGAAAACGGCTCCCGGTCCTCTAAAAAATTTAAGGACCGGGAGCCGCTTTTTCAGATATTTGGCTCCCGGTCTGCTTTGACTTAATAAAAGGCTTGGTTGCTACAGTTTATTCTCTCAGCATAGACTATATTATTAAAAGATGTACTCAAAGGTACTTTTCCTAAATATTACATTATATCTAACAAACTTTTGTTCACAAAAGTCTAGCAAATAATAACTTAAAATAAATTGGAAATTACTTTTAAAATAATTGGAAATACATTTAAACCTTTACTCTTCTCTTCAAAAAAGGCCCTATCAGATAGACATAAGTTTATCATTTTTTAATAAAATTAAAATGCAACACCACTTGTAATCTTTAGTATTAGTTCATCTTCGTGAAAGGCTACAACGCCTTTTGAAGATTACCAGAAGAATAAGAAGAAGATATATCGAGGATCATGAAAGTAATCATATCTTCTTTTAAATGCGTGTACATGGAATATAGTTTTTTGATATTTAATCTTAAGTCAAGTTCTGACAAAAATATTAGGGATGCTGTACTGGATATTAAATTGAAGGGGGGGGGGGGGTTATAAAATTATGTAGTTCAATAGTAATACTGTAGTAATATAATTATACACTGTCGCTCATAAAGTTGGAATATTTTTGTTTTACCCTAATTTATGGAATTATTTTAAATATAATTTAAAAATAATAGATCTAGATAATAATATACATTCTCAGATCTTATTTTTAAATTATTTATAAAATAATTCCATAAATTGGGGTAAAAAAAAATATTCCAACTAATAGTAACAATAATGACAATGATCATGATAATAGTAGTAATAATAATGATAATACAGATAGTAGTAAAAACAACAACAATAATGTCCAATGTAAGATAAAGTACTCATAAAACTCAGTATATACCTGTTCTTTACATAATAAAATAGCATGTTGATATTATTGAATATTTTTTTCAAAATCTACAGTAAACTTTTACAACTGAAAAATTTGAATTCAAGAGACAGCCCCCCCCCCCCCCCATCCATTTGCCATCCTTTTGTTGATGTCATGTTGGATTTAAAAAGATCTTTATAGAAACAAAAAAAAAATAAAAAAAAATAAACGAGTTCATAAATGTTAATAAATTAGTTGATACTGCTTAATTCTGTTCTTTTCATTTTCTTATTTTGTGAAATATATGTGATGATGCTGGTGATTATGATGATGTAGGCACTCTGTAATGATAATGCTGTATGACTGAGGTGAGATGGGGTCTGATGCAGTCTTGTGTAGAATTGAGTATGGTGTTCGACCTTTTGATGTTTGTTTATATCTGGTATCAGCGAGATAGATTTAACCATCTTTCCTAATGAGAGAAAGTGGAAATGTAACAAGAGAGTGGGCAAGACTAATGTATAAATACAGTATAAAAAATGGTTTACAATAAAGATGAGGGGGGGGGGGTTAAATAAAGAATAAGTCAATGCCAAAATGATGAAAGCATATAGGTAATTGGGGTGTGGATGGGGGAGGGAGGTTAATAGAGCCTATGGAAATGTCAATATTGGAAGGGGTCCCTGTATTGAAAATGTTACTGTTGGGGGGGGGGGCAAATTTCCCCAAAATCAGTGACGACGAATGCAAAAATTTAAATTTCATTGGGGATGGGGCACAATATGAAGAACATTGAAGTCGAGGTGAGAATGATTCATTATTTGGACACTTAAAATATTAATATATCACTTGTTAAGTCGGCTAAATGATCAGTGCAGTTTTTCTGATTTAAAAACTATTTAAGTTAATAAACAAACAAAAAAAAGGGGGAAAAAAATGAATTGAGGTACAACAGTGAAATGGGGTCATTATTTTTGCCTTTTAACTGAACTGAATTTTTAAAAATGTACTTTCCATCCTGGTGACAGTGAAGTTTGTGGCCCTAACTAAGTCAACCATTTAAAAGTTTATTACCCCCCCCCCTCCCCCCCCCCCAACACACACACCTCCACAACTCTGCATGACCTTTGTTCTACATTTATCCGGCCCAATTATAGCCTTTAGTCAAGGCACTCGTGCTGTATTTCCCTAAACGCGCCTGAATACATAGACTAATCGCGCGACGACTGTGATCTGTGGGACGAGGTGCGTCAGCAGCTCGGCCTTTACTAACCTGAGTGGTTGTTGTAGTTTATTTCTTTTGTTTTGTATTATATTTCCGCTCCCGAATCAGGAGATAATTAGATGCAAAGTATCTTACCCAGAAAACCGGCCAAACCGCCCCTTCCAATCCGACGCACCAATCAGAGTAGACGATTCGAGAAAACTTCATGCATATTCATTATCAACATGTATAATCATAAATACATTTTTGAGCGGTTACAGAACGACGAAGGAGATCTCTTATCAAAGAGCCTTGAATATGCGGTCGAAAGGTTGAAATTATCATCTTTTAAGGAGTTACAATCAAAAGCTATAAAATCAGCAGTGAAAGGGGAAGATGTATTTGTTAATCTTCCAACGGGTTATGGCGAATCTGCGATTTTCAAGCCATTTCACTGTGCAAGGACTTCTTTGTGCGGACGACCACAGTCGCTGCCAGCACACCATCCCCATCGGCGTCTACTCCCGAAGCTGCCCAGAGTTCGGGGGCCGGGAGGTACTACTCACACCGCACTGCACTGTCCATTGAAGTTATCGTTTCACCTCTTATTTCTTTAATGAAGGAATGTGAACCAAACTTGTCACACACAATAAAATGATATATTCAGTATAAGAAATAGCTAGGAAAACTCTTGCACAGGAACCATGCAGAATGTACTGCATAGAATATATCTACCCTTTTTTGCACATCTATTACATTATAGACCTAAGCAGAATTACCAGAATTTGATGTCCTTTTCATTATTTTAATTCACTTGCATGCAGCTAGCTCAGCAGCTAGCCCTGCAAATTCAAAGCTCCATGAACGCATCGTTTTCACACGTACACAGATTCGAGTGTTGTACAATAACAATTCCGACCAGCTGATCGTGCGAACCACTATGCGTAGGTTAAAATGAAAAACAAGGGAACAAAATTTTACTATAAATCTACTAAAGTAGCAAAATAATAAATACCCTAGTCAATAAGTAGAATATTGTTTTTGATAAATTCATATTTTATTCGAAATTGAACTAGATATTATTTTACTTTTTTTAGTACATTTGAATACCGATTCCCCCACAATTTCATGGACGAAGCCATTTTAAACACCGCGCGGTTAAAACAATTAGGATTGGCCACGATCATCACTAGCTGCTGTATATGTAAGACCCTCATGCATATGCACATAATGATGAGCTCCGCAATTTAGCAAAGGCCAAGCCGCTGAAGCGGCTCGGTCCAGCGATCACTGCTGTAAAGCCACACTGCGTTAGTCTATTTTCAGACCCTGCTCGGCAGACAAGCAGCGCGCGAGGCCTTGTCCAAAGGCTAGCCCAATTAAGGATTATGTCGATATAGTAACGCATGCGCATTGTCTTTTTTTCATTGCGATAATATGCTAATAAGTGGAAAAGAGTCATGAATATTCAAAATTTTAATTTAAATATTTTGCGCGCTACGCGCAGTCCAAAATCCCCATTTCGCTGGTGCACTAAAAATTTGTCGTCATAGGCTAATACAGAGCTGCCAAGTCTCCCGGATCCTGCGGGAGACTCCCGGATTTTGACCCAATATCCCGTTTTCCCGACCCCATGCAAAAATCTCCCGGATTTCCAGATTTTAAGTTGTATTATTTTCATAAACGACTGTTTCACAAGACTAGCATGTTGAGTTCGTACGTACGTATACAAACACACGGCAATTCTGTAATATGAATTTTCCTGTTATCCAGTCGTCGAATATAAATTTACCGTGATATCGTACTTTATTTAACAGCGTAATAAATGAGAGTTACGCCGAACGACTGGCGGGCTAATCTAACAAACCATTGGGAACATGTGATAATGTGAGTGGTGTTTGTGTGATAGCAATTCGCCTGCTTGCTCTGCCGGGCGGCTTCCTCGCCGGCCCCCGTAGCGTCCCGGTACGTTGGTGCCGGTTTCCGATCGGTCGCGTCAGAGCAGCCAGAAGTTGCACTGATACAACAAGCAGACTTTGTCTGCTGCGATCGGCCCAAAAAACTGCACATTTCAACATCAGTTTTTGGATTGATTTGGGGACTTTTGCGATGTGATTTTTAAGTGGATTATCATTTGATACCAACATGGCAGTGTTACTGCAGAGTGGATTTTGAAGCCGACTTTTTTTTCTGATCTCCTTTGCCGTTGGGAACGCATCGATATAACTTGCATCTTCTGAAGGCGTAAGTCAACTTTGTCCAAAACAAGGCTGTATTTTGCTCTCTGTTTGAGTATTAAAATATCATCCAGGACAATGTCGAAGTCGAAATATTATCAGAAATATAAAGATGACTACCACTTGGAATGGCCTTGTGTTGGGAAATCTACGAAAGGCGAATACTACGCATTTTGTACAGTTTGCGGCGCAGATATCTCCATCAAGAGTGGGGGAAGATATGATGTATTTCGCCACATCACATCTGACAAACACAAGCAAACCGCGAAAGCAAGGGGCAATACAAAAGGAATACAGAGCTTTTTCAGGTTAGTATGAACAGTTCTTAGATTTGTAAAATCGAGAAATAGTCTACCCCTCTATACCATAGACCTGAGTTCATTTCGTCAGTAGTTGGGGACCTCATTAATCTCCCTAAAACTTAGACTTACTCATAAACACGTGTGCGGGACTTGAAGGGTGGATTTTCTCACGATTTTATGTTTTTATTTGAAATACTAATCTGCACGTTGACTGTTTTATGCCAGTATCATGAACTTTAATAGTTTGTTAGGTTACACACATTGCAAGACAATAGCATCATTTTTATGAATTGCTTCGATCCTTAGTTTTGAAAATTCGAATTTGACCGTTAAATCGTATTTAGCGCCCTCTCTCGGTAACAATGATGTTTTGTTAATTATCTGGCATATGCAAGGTTATTTAAAAGATTTGACCACAGAATGATAAAAAGAATAAATTCTGAAATTTTCATCCAATTCTGTGCATGGGAAGGTGTTCAGTATGGTAAGAGAGATTGCCAGAAGTCAGATAAAGATCTAATGATTGGAAAAGATGCCAAGGAATACCTGGAGAGTACAACAAGCCCAGAAGATGATTCTCCCCTTCGTCTTACAGATGCTGATTTGACATACTTCTACTTGTCGGTGAGGAAGTATTATGAATCAGCATGTGACTATGCCTTGAAAACCTGGCCACTAGATGTTAAGTTCCTTAAGGAGGCTGAAGTGATTGATGTCAGTTCCAGAAGAGATGTGTCATTTTCATCTGTGCAATACTTTGTTGAAAAGTACCCTTGCATTTTGAACAGACAATCAGAGAATGGAGACCTGGACAAGCTTGAGCTGGAATTTGCACAATACCAGGTTGAAGACTTTTCAGGGGAACCAGAGATCCTGAACAAAAACTTGAGAATAGACAAGAAATGGTCTGCAATTTCAAAGATGGAGGATGGCAATGGCTCAAAGAAATACACACTTCTGAGCAAAGTGATGAAATCTTTGCTTGTGATACCACATTCCAATGCTTCATGTGAAAGAGTTTTTAGCATTGTTAGGAAGAACAAAACTGATTTCAGGGGATCAATGAATTTGAAAACACTTCAAGCACTCCTAACAGAGAAAATTGCCAACACAGATGTCCCATGCTACCAAAGGGAGTATAGCAAGGACCTCCTTAGCAAACTCAAGCAAGCAACCTACCAGTCACTTCAAGGAAAACCCTCAAGCACACCCCAGTCCTTGCCTTCCACAAGTACATCCCCCATTTCACAATAGAGGTAACAGGAGTTCATAGTCTGAAATATGATGTGAAGTTCATATGTTATCAATTGTATGCAAATAAAATGTGCCATATCAAAGCCTTCCATTTTGAGAAATCATTGAAAAAATGTGTTCTAAAAGGGTTTCAAAGAGGCTTAAAACCAAGAGCTTTTGGGGGCCTGCCCCCTGCCCCCCCCCCCCCCCCCCACCAGGGGCACTAAAAGGCCATTCTTGGTTCCCGCCAACAATGAAGTCGTTCGATGCTGCTCTCTCAGAAATCTCCCTGATTACCCAAATCAAATGTTGGCAGCTCTGCTAATACATGAAAAGTGGAAGCAGTGTGCACCCTCCAAAATCTCCCCATGGCTAGACGGATGCAGAAGCGGAGTTGAACTAATATACTAATACCCTTTTCACATCTACCAAATATTGCTTAACCCCGGGAAATAGGTGGGGCTAAGGGGGCTCTTAGCCCCACCAATTCCTTCCTTAGCCCCACCAATTACCCGGGGTAATTTTAGCCGGCTTTCTGTTCACATTACGTTTTGCCAAAGTGGGCTAACCCCACAAATAGTACGGGACTATCTGGCCCTGCAAAATAGCAGGGTTAGCCGGGCAATTGCGGGGTTAGCCGGGCAATTGTGGTGCTAAGCTGCGTAGTGTGAATCCGAACCGGGCTAAGGAGAAGCGGGGCTAAGCAACAGCCAATCACAGACAGCGTGGTCGTGTGGTCGTGAATTTGCATTTATCGCGCGCTATGCATGCAGTTCACGTTACGCATGCATGCTCTCTGTATTGACGTTTAGTCTTTTACGAGGCAGAGGTCATTATGAAAAAATCTTTATTATAAAATTGATTTAAAAAAATAGTGAAAGAACATGTAGCTCATAATTTTTTATTGCATTTATCATTATCAGTCATATTTACGTAGGTAAATTTATCAAGTGAATTGGATGAAAAATGGGTAATTGATTTGTATCGGTAAAATAATAAAGATAAAAACGCTTTGCGCAAGGCTGGATAACACAACACGAGCGAGCTAAAATTATTACGTACCGTACTGTATATTGTTGGTCTTTTGGCGCTAGTGTAGCAAGGTATCCAAAATATAGCCTACTAAAACAGACCTCAAATTTTAGACCCCAAATTTCGTGTTTATCATTATCTCTAGGGTTAGGGTTAGGGTTAGGGTTAGGGTTAGGGTTAGGGTTCTAGGGTTCTAGGGTTAGGGTTAGGGTTAGGGTTAGGGTTAGGGTTAGGGTTAGGGTTAGGGTTAGGGTAATGATGACCACAAAATTTGGGGTCTGAAATTTGGGGTCTGTTTTAGTAGGCTATATTTTGGATACCTTGCTACACTAGCGCCGGTCTTTTTACCACAAGCAAAGAGTTCGTTGACCGATATTGATTATAGTTCGGAATTGAATTTATATTTATATTGAATTTAGCGCGCGGGTTTTTCCCCTTCATTTAGTCGAAAGGCGCATGCGCGGTAGCAAAAGCATTAATATTCATGAGCTATCGAATAGTCCGGGGCTAAGGCGAACGTAGTGTGAATC
The DNA here is from genome assembly GCF_000002235.5 of Strongylocentrotus purpuratus. Taxonomy (NCBI): domain Eukaryota; kingdom Metazoa; phylum Echinodermata; class Echinoidea; order Camarodonta; family Strongylocentrotidae; genus Strongylocentrotus; species Strongylocentrotus purpuratus. The sequence goes on from NW_022145609.1 coordinate 9,938,256, forward strand.
GCGTGAAATTTCTTAACCCCGGCTAAGCACATAGTCCGGGGTTAAGAAAATAGATGTGAACAGCAAAAAAAATAGTATGGGGTTAAGGATAGTATGGGGTTAAGGATAGTCCGGGGTTAAGAAAAATAGATGTGAAAAGGGTATAAGTATATATCTCTATGGTAGCGTATGAACATGAATAAACATGATTATATGACGTCATGATACGTCATCTGCATTGCTCAACTTGCGCTGTGCACTGCACTGCGGTTCAGTAGCTTTGTAGCAGTCCTATGTATTTACTGAAATATGTTTCCTTGTCTAGAAGTTTAGTCATTGTTCTTAATCCAGCATTGCACAAGCCTATATATCCAAAAGATAATATGGAACTGTCAATGACTTCATAATTTGAATTTATAGAATTATTGATAGATATGACTATTGATATGTAACCCGTGGCATAGTGGCAGGGGAAACCACTTTTAAATTATTATGCCAGGGTTCAGGTAATAATAATTATCAAAGAATTGACTGGCTTTACTCACATAGACCACCACACATTCTCACGTCTTATTTTGAGGTAAGTAGACTTTTAAATAATGGTCGATAGGAAGTATAATTATATTTACTTAATACATGGTCCTTTAAAAAATATATAAGTATAACATTCATCATCATCAACAACAAATCAAACAGCAAAATATCAATCTCATTTTAAATCTACTCACGGTACCGCTACTTAAATCAAGCGAGGGGGTGCGCGCGAGAGCTCTCTAAAAGTTCAACAACGAACTGGATCCGATTCGAAGTGCGATCGTGGTTGTCGTCCTCTGGATGTCCAGTTGCAACTCCCTAGCTACGTCCAGATGATTAGGCAATCACCACGAACACCGTCACTGCAACTTGTTGAATCAATGAAGTTCTGTCATTGACTTATGAAGTTTCGTTCAGCATTCTGTGGCCGTCAACACCCCTTTATATCGACTAGCGAAGAACGATGCTTTGTAGTTTTATTCTGATTTAGAGTCTTAGTGTTGCTCAGTAATCACAATGTTCCCATTCTGATTCCGCTTCGGAATCTGAGTTCTTAGTTCTGGGCTCTGTCACTATTCTCGGTATTGATTCTCAATCTGACTGATATAGTTCTTCTCAATTCTTCTAAAAGTCTGAGTTCTACATTTCGATTCTCAACCCGACTCTAACAATTATTCTTGTCAACTCTTCTCCGTCGATTATTCTTCGCCGATCATTCTTCTGAGGAGCTCTCCTCCTTACACGCACTTATACCACATTTACAATACATGGACCAGTGTAGGACTTTCCTAAAATGTTATTGGACAACAGCAGTGGCGTACCTGGGGTACTCCGTCAGGGGGGGGGGGGGGGCAAGCGACCGAAACAAACAAAAAAGGCGATGCTAATTTTCACTTCTGGCGAGCGAGCGAGCAAAAAAAAAATCTTTAAGTAACGTTTGGTATATAAACTGGTATTGTTGCAAGTTGGGGGTGGGAACATTCACTTGTTAGCGACGTTAATTTCATTTCTTTGCAAACGAGTGTAGCGAGCAAGAAAAAATCACTTCTTTTTTAATAATTGCCACTTAAACTTGGTTCAATTGTCCCATGCAGTGCGCGGGAACAATATTGTGTTTAGGGTGATTTTATACCCATTTTAGCTAGCGAGCGAAAATACATCTTTCTCTCAATGAATTGCTATATAAAATTTGTTTCATTGTTGCAGGTAGGGGGCGGGCACAATCATGTTTAAGGCAATGTCAATCTCATTTTGGCGGGCAGGCAACCCCCTACATTTCTCTTTTTAATGATATTGTAGCAGGTTAGTGGTGGGCACATAATTCCACGAGCTAGCGAGCGTAGCGAGCGAAAAAAAAAATCACTTCTCTTTTATAGGGAAAATATGGTACATAAAACTTGGGTTCATTGTTCCATGATAGGGACGTGATTATTAAAAGCGGTGTTATTTCTATTTTTGCGAGCGAGCGTAGCGAGCAAGCAAAAAAAATCACTTCTCTTTTATAGGGAAAATATGGTATTTAAACTTGGGTTCATTGTTCCATGTCAGGGACGTGATTATTAAAAGCGGTGTTATTTCTATTTTGGCGAGCGAGCAAAATTTTTGTAATGATAATTGGTTCATAAATTTCAGATTTTTTTGTGTTTTTTTGTTTTGTTTTGCAGGGCAGGGCTTACACAACCATGTCTAAGGTGATGTTAATTCCGTTTTGGCGAGCACGAGCACACCAAAACTTCTTTGAATAACGTTTGGTACATAATTATTAACTAGTTGTTGCAGGTTGGGGCGGACACGTTAGCGGTGGCAACTCCATTTTGGCGAGCGAGCATAGCGAGCAAGCAAAACAAAAAAATTCTCTTTTAATAGAAATTAATAAATAAAGTTGTTTTTATTGGGGCAGGTCAGGATGGATGCAATCGCGTTTAACGCGATTCAATTCCTTTTTGGCGAGAGGGCGAAAAAACTCTTCCATTTTTAATGATATTGTTGCAGGTCAAGGGTGGGCACAATTGTTTCCAAAGCAATGTCTATTCATTTTATTTGCGAGCGAGTGTAGCGAGCTAGAAAAATGAATTAGTCTCTTTTAGCAACATTTACATATACAGTGCGTCCCAGAAAAAAACGAAACCGAGAAGTATCGATGTTCTATCATAACTTAATCTCAACTATAATTAATGAATGATACATATTTGGAAAGCTTAGAGTCTCCTCTTTCATGTGATGCTACTCAGATGATGCATATTTCACGCATGAGTGATTAAAAGCAATTTGAAGGAAGGAAACCAACATATTGCTCCGATTGTCTCATTTTCGCTCGCGTGAACATTGCCAGCACACACCACTGACCTCTACCTCCTACACGGATCATCGCACATTCCCATTCACTATACGTTACGTACTAAAAGGCTGTATTGTCTGACCGTTCATGAATATTCATGTTTTGCTAAACTCGGCAAAATGTTTGCTTTTACTAAATGGAAAAATTACGGTGGGGGGTTGGATGAAATGGACAAAACGAAATAGGCAGAAGTGATCTATGATAATTCATGCTTTTTATGTTTCGTGTGCTCGACCTATAATCTTCAAATCGCTTGGTAAACTGAGTCCAAAGTTAGACTTGTTTCACATGTGTTTTATAGGCAATGACGAGCTTGCAACCTATTTTGAAAAATTACGGTGGGTGAACTTTCAAAAGTCAATTAGACATGAGGGCTCCAATGAAAGAGCTAGTGATAACGTACGTCGGGGTGGATGTGCTTTTCGTTTAAACAAAAAATGAATTTTTAACGATTTTTTTAAAAAAACGTCCATAGGCTAACATGTTAGGCTGCTGAATCTGACCATGCTCTGACGATAGGGGGCGTTGTGAAATGAGACTAAACGGAGCCATATGAAAGACATTTGGCGGGCGGTATCTAGATTTCGAGAAAAAATTCACATTTCTAGAAAGTTGAGTTTCTGCCCTTTTATATGACACCTCAATCAGGAAAAATGAGCGAGGAATGACAAAGTTCTGTTTGTTTAAAGTAGTGCTTGCATTTCCATAATTTTATTAAACGAATTCGTTTTCACTGGCTGCCTGCCGTATCAATAAACGAAATTAACAAAAGACTTAACTCCGTTTCATTGACAATCAGCCGTAGACGAGAGTCTTCATGCATGGCTGATTGTCAACGAAACGGAGTTAAGTCTTTTGTCAAATCTGCTTTTTGCTACGGCAAGCACCCAGTGAAAACGAATTCGTTTGTTAAAATTATGAACATGTAAGGGCTATTTTAAACAAACAGAACTTTGTTATTCCTCGCTCATTTTTCCTGATTGAGGTGTCATATGAAAGGGCAGAAACTCAACTTTCTAGAAATGTGAATTTTTCTTCGAAATTCAGATACCGCCCGCCAAATGTCTTTTTGGTTTCCTTCCTTCAAATTGCTTTTAATCACTCATGCGTGAAATATGCATCATCGGAGTAGCATCAACTGAAAGAGGAGACTCTAAGCTTTCCAAATATGTATCATTCATTCATTATGGTTGTGATTAAGTTATGATAAAACATCGATACTTCTCGGTTTCGCTTTTTCTGGGACGCACTGTATTGTGTGTTATTGTTGCCATGGTTGCAGGTCGGGGCAGGCACAATTGTATTCTAGGCAATACTAATCCTTTTCTTTTTTCAGGGGGACGAGCAAGTGAAAACATTTAATACAAAATAGGCTAGCAAGCAGTTCGCGCCAGCGAAGAGTTTCGAATTTGTTATATCACTTATATTTTCCTATTTTCATTTGTTTTAATTTTTCAGGGCCGTATGCGGAATATTTTTCTGGTGGGGGAGGGGGAAAGATGCGTTAAAAGTTTTCGAAGAATCTCAAAAGCAAAAGGAGTGAAGGGAGTTCGAGCGACCGAACTGGTCAAGAGGGTACTTTTGCATTTTCAAAAGTAGAATTGAAGGATTTGGTATAGGCCTACACTACATTTTCAGGAAAAAAACTGTACGATTTCAAAATATCTGGGGTCAACTGCCCCCCCCCCCCTGGTGCGTACGACCATGGTCTTTTTTAAAAAAATTTCCCCATTTTTATTCGTTTCCTTTTCTTTTCCCTTTTTCTTTCTTTTCTCTTCTTCTTCCTTTTTTCTTTCCTTTTTTTCCTTTTTTCTCTTTCTTTCCTTTTTTCTTCCCTTTTCCTTTTTTCTTTTTCTTTCCTTTCCTTTCTTTTCTTTTCTTTCCCCTTTTTCTTTTTTCCCCCCTGGAGCCCGTCGGGGGGGGGGGGGGGGCACTCTGCCCCCTGCCCCCCATAGGTACGCCAGTGGGCAACAGTTTGAGAAAGTGGGAAGGGTCATACAATATTAAATTCCCATTGGTCAACAGGTCCACTTCCTTTCATGTTCCCCCCGAACTTGAATTCAGGGAAATCCTACCAGTCCTACAGTATAGCCCGAAACATGACTCATAACTTTGATGGATTAGGCCATTTGACCAGTCTGTATTCCTGGCCGAAACCAAAACAATAATAAAATGGTCAAGGGTGTATTCCTCTTTTGTTATGTACATAACAAAAGAGGAATACAGCCATATAATGATACTGAGAATCATGACGCCTACTACTTTGAAAACATTGAGAATGGCTGTGTAGAAAGACATATTGCCCCCAGGGGTAACATAAACTCACCCTTGACCATACGAAATTTGAAAGGAAATGGACATGAGAAAAGCACCTAACTAGGAATAACAAGCACGTACTACGTGCAAAACGAATGCGATTTTCTGACGAAGATAAGAAGAATATTTATGGGGCAGAATGTGAACGAAAACAAGGCAATGACGAAGGTCGTCATTGCAATAACATGCAGCCTTTTCACACACAGCTAAAATTCATCGTATCTAGAGATGATTAGTATAAACGTGTTTAACTCAACAGTTTTAAACATGTTTATAGAAAATTTTCCCTGTGTGAACATCGTTTATACGATGTTGGGATAGATAATAATTTTACCCCCCCCCCCCCACCCTGAAAATGATCTCCCCCTAAAAATTACCCAACTTATTATCGGGGTTGACTTCCCATTTAATGAACAGGGGGTATTGTTCTTGGTTGTCCCGGGGGGGGGGGGGGGGGTCAATGTCCTATATAGGGGTTAAGTTTCAGAGATGGGGGTAATCGTCATCGGGGGTAATTTTCTGGGCGTAGTTTGAATCGTCGAGGGGTAATTGTCATTTGGGTAATTATCCTTGGGAGTAGTTTTCTGGGGTGTAATTGTCCTTATCATGATAGGCGAATAAGGTGGGAGGCCGGGATTAAAGCCCCCCCCCCCCCCTCCCCCCGAAGAATGTTGCAATGATGTTTGGCCGTTCGTTCGAGCAACCGACAATTTCGGGTAACGATGTGGTCTATTGATTTGTAATTTAATGTAGGCCTACTAGTCATGAAGTTAAATTTTGTGACAAAATTAGATATGATTGATATTAAGAAATGCTTGAAGTTCGGTTCTCCGACAGTGATCCCAATGACAAAAAATAGGTCCGGCTTTTAAAAAAGTTGCCAGGGTTGGTATAGATTTGCAAAAAGTTTGTATTCATGTTGTGTCGCCTTTTAATCCAGCGTCGTGGCTTTGTAGCGAAAAGAGTGCTTGTTTATAATACGATACAGGATGTTTCTTCGATTACACCCCTCCTTTTCCCCATTTTTCTTTTAGTCTCCCTCTTCAATTTTATATCCTTCTTTCTTAATACTTCTATGCTTTAGGCTATAATTATTTTTCAATTTTTTTTCAATTGTTTGTGTGTTATCTAATTTTACCAACATGACCAACATGAATCATGACATTTTCGCTGCCATAAATTTCCCTCAGTTGACTGTGAATAAAATAAATATAGGGGTAGAAACCAGTGGCGTACCTGGGGTACTCCGTCAGGGGGGGCAAGCGACCGAAACAAACAAAAAAGGCGATGCTAATTTTCACTTCTGGCGAGCGAGCGAGCAAAAAAAAAATCTTTAAGTAACGTTTGGTATATAAACTGGTATTGTTGCAAGTTGGGGGTGGGAACATTCACTTGTTAGCGACGTTAATTTCATTTCTTTGCAAACGAGTGTAGCGAGCAAGAAAAAAATCACTTCTTTTTTAATAATTGCCACTTAAACTTGGTTCAATTGTCCCATGCAGGGCGCGGGAACAATATTGTGTTTAGGGTGATTTTATACCTATTTTAGCTAGCGAGCGAAAATACATCTTTCTCTCAATGAATTGCTATATATAAAATTTGTTTCATTGTTGCAGGTAGGGGGCGGGCACAATCGTGTTTAAGGCAATGTCAATCCCATTTTGGCGGGCAGGCAACCCCCTACATTTCTCTTTTTAATGATATTGTAGCAGGTTAGTGGTGGGCACATAATTCCACGAGCTAGCGAGCGTAGCGAGCGAAAAAAAAAATCACTTTTCTTTTATAGGGAAAATATGGTACATAAAACTTGGGTTCATTGTTCCATGTCAGGGACGTGATTATTAAAAGCGGTGTTAATTCTATTTTGGCGAGCGAGCGTAGCGAGCGAGCAAAATTTTTGTAATGATAATTGGTTCATAAATTTCAGATTTTTTTGTTGCAGGGCAGGGCTTACACAATCATGTCTAAGGTGATGTTAATTCCGTTTTGGCGAGCACGAGCACACCAAAACTTCTTTGAATAACGTTTCGTACATAATTATTAACTGGTTGTTGCAGGTTGGGGCGGGCACGTTAGCGGTGTCAATTCCATTTTGGCGAGCGAGCATAGCGAGCAAGCAAAAAAAATAAATTCTCTTTTAATAGAAATTAATAAATAAACTTGTTTTTATTGGTGCAGGTCAGGATGGACGCAATCGCGTTTAACGCGATTCAATTCCTTTTTGGCGAGAGGGCGAAAAAAATCTTCCATTTTTAATGATATTGTTGCAGGTCAAGGGTGGGCACAATTGTTTCCAAAGCAATGTCTGTTCATTTTATTCGCGAGCGAGTGTAGCGAGCGAGAAAAATGAATTAGTCTCTTTTAGTAACATTTGGTACATATATTGTGTGTTATTGTTGCCATGGTTGCAGGTCGGGGCCCGTCGGGGCAGGCACAATTGTATTCTAGGCAATACTAATCCTTTTCTTTTTTCAGGGGGACGAGGAAGTGAAAACATTTAATACAAAATAGGCTAGCAAGCAGTTTGCGCCAGCGAAGAGTTTCAAATTTGTTATATCACTTATATTTTCCTATTTTCATTTGTTTTAATTTTTCAGGGCCGTATGCGGAATATTTTTCTGATGGGGGAAGGGGGAAAGATGCGTTAAAAGTTTTCGAAGAATCTCAAAAGCAAAAGGAGTAAAGGGAGTTCGAGCGACCGAACTGGTCATGAGGGTACTTTTGCATTTTCAAAAGTAGAATTGAAGGATTTGGTATAGGCCTACACTACATTTTCAGGAAAAAAAACTGTACGATTTCAAAATATCTGGGGTCAACTGCCCCCCCCCTGGTGCTTACGGCCATGTTCTTTATTTTTTTTCCCATTTTTATTCCTTTCCTTTTCTTTTCCCTTTTTCTTCCTTTTCTCTTCTTCTTCCTTTTTCCTTTCCTTTTTTTCCTTTTTTCTCTTTCTTTCCTTTTTTCTTTCCTTTTCCTTTTTCTTTTTCTTTCCTTTCCCTTTCTTTTCTTTTCTTTCCCCTTTTTCTTTTTTTTCCCCTGGAGCCCGTCAGGGGGGGCACTCTGCCCCCCCTGCCCCCCCCCCATAGGTACGCCAGTAGTAGAAACTAAAATCCCAGTCTGTTGTTTCATGTGAAATAAACCTATATGAATGGCTATCGAAAGAGTAGTATAAATAATACATTAAGGGCATTCGCCTGTCAGGCCTTTCAAATTGCTAAGGTGATTCTTACGTTGTTAGTTTTGCGAAAGTTTTATGGCGAATAAAAGGTGAACATTTTTCATCTCTATCCATAACATAAATATCTCTCGGCAATAAAAAGAATGAATATTGAATAAATAAATAGATGAATGGATGAATTTAACATGTAGCATTATGTAGAAAATGTGGGGGGGTGGGGGCAGTGGCGGATCCCGGGGGGCCCGGGCCCCCCCCCCCCCTTGAGAAAAAAATCATGTAAAATCACGTGATTTTTACCTTTTTGGGGGGTTGGGCCCCCCCCCCCCTGGCGCTCAAGGGGGGGGGGGGTGCAAATTGAAATTTTTTTGAGGATCAAAAAAAAAAAATGTGCTCACTACCCCCCCCCCCCCCCCCTCCCCCCCCCCCCCCCCAGGAAGTGAATCGACGACTTCGTTTTTAAGATCATTTCGGAAAGTTTTATCTTTCAAGTTGAACTATTATTATTGAATGCATAAAATACTGCATAATTTAGAACAACTAGAAAACAAAAAACACAACAACTTGAAGTCTTGAACAAATAATCAAACAGGAAACCACATTTGCGTCACATAGGCCTACCCTAAAATTGTAATGATGATGATTAAGACGATGTCGGCGATGATGATAATTCCTATGACGAAAATGCTATGCTTTTCCAACCAATATCCTAAAAATATACGCTAATTTATTTTTTAATCAAGATTTGAGAGATGTCGAGAATAATTTGCAGTTTAAAAAAAAAATTAAAAAAATGAAGTGCCATTACTCTCTTTCCAAAGTGTTTACTTTAATAGTGGTAGTTTTTTTTGGACAAAATGTTGTTATTGTGGATTTTTTTTCTTCCCCTCTCCCGATTAGCGATAGAACACTGAAGATTTGACTGAACACATTATTAAAACATCATAGACAAGTCGCAGGATTTTCCAAAGGCAGTAAAAAATTGTTTTTCCAGATCAGAAACTGATAAATAACAGTGCACTTGCATTAGGCCTACAGAGGCAAGGGAAGAAATAAAGAAAGAAATATCAATTATCAAAATAACATGTAGATCGAATTCTACTGGGAAGCAATTTGATTTCAAGGCCTAACGTGTACCCGAGATGTTTCCTTTTTCTATACTTTTGATGCGCGCCCACCATCGGGCGGAATTAGGGCGGGTCTAGGCGGAATTAGGCAAGGAAAATGCCTCACGCAGACGGCGCGCTACGGACAATCGCTTATGATTTTGGGCGTAAGAATGGCATAGCTAGATTTGCTAGAATTTCGGCAACAAATTGGTATACATTAGCGCCTGTATAATTCATTTTCAGAGAAGTTATCTGAGAAAAACTGCCCATCGGGCGGAAACCGGGCAGGGTACGGTACGTCCCTCTATATATATATACGACAGGTGCAGCAGCAAATTCATTCCGCAGTCGGTAAACGTGGATTTAAGTCTAACCCCTCAAAACACAACAGAGGACAATTCAATTTTACATCGTTTTCAACATTAGCAGAGACTGCAAAAGTGATGGCCAATCTTCAGCGAGTTTTTGTTGTCGGAGTGGGCATGACGAAGGTAAATATAAGCTTTATTTTTCGTACATTTATCAAGCGTTTTTGCACGTAGTCCCGCGTGATGAAATTTCTGTTTTCATCAATTTCACTAGTTTAATTACTTATATTTAATAACTTGTTCTTATGTTCCATGAAAATTATAATAAATTCAATAGCTTATATTGAAGAAATTGTGAAAAAACGACAGCTAAATCTAGATCTACTATAGCTAGGGAGGCCAATAGCAATACCAGGGCGTAAGGCTTCTTCTAAGTTCTAGACTCTACTTCTAGATCTACATGATGTGAGTGCATGATACTATAGTCTAGTTGTCACGTACATTTGTATAGCTAGAGAAAGAGCGAGAGAGAGAAATATCCAGGTACGTATGTGATATGCATGCATGTACTATGTAGTATCATTCTAGGGATTAAATAATGTGTTGCGCTGTAGCTGGATTTTGGAGGTCGTTCTTTTTTATTGTCATGATTGTACAGTAGATCTCTGACTGAAAATGAAATCATAAGGAATACTCATGAGGAAATCAAGTTATTGGAATACAAATCTAAGGTAAATATTAATGACTTAGATCTACCGGGTAGTTCTTTCCTACCAATTTGCATATGTACATCATTTTTCAACCTTTGGCTCGTAGTAGTCATGGTAGTCATGTGGAGGGATGTTGATTTTATTCTCTTAGACTAGTCCCTGCTGATGCGCCGCTAAATGTTTTCTCACGAATTGGCCCCCTTCCCTAGCCATTGACTTGATCCGCCCCTTTGTAGAACATTTATTGCTGCATAAAATCAATGTTCATGAAAGTTCAAATTACTTTCTGTAGGTCTTCATCTGTCTACAGGGACCACCATCATAGTGTGATATGAATATTGTAATGTGTTATTGTTCCTTAAATCTATGAAGCTGTGAACACCTCAGCTCAGTTGTGCTTGTTGAGGAAATATTCAAATACAGTCAAACCTGTCTATAGCGACCAGCCGACCACCCAAGGGAAACACAAAAAATGGCCTTTGTAGACAGGTGGTCTTTGTAGACAGGTTCCTTTAGTACATGATTCAATGAGAAACCATTTTCATGGGAAACAAAAAATGTGGCCTTTGTAGACAGGTGGTCTTTGTAGACAGGTGGTCACTAAAGCAGGTTTGACTGTATTACTTGTAGGGAATAGGAAAATAGCAAATTCTAGATGTATGGCCAGAAGGTAAGCAAAGGCTAGTTTAAACAAAATTTATTTCCCCCTTTTTTTAAAATAGGTATAATCTGTAATAATTTCATAATTTGCAAAAGTAACTCAGATAATCAGACTTCTCATGTACATGTATGTCAGAGTCAGATTATATGATTTGTGTAAATGTGACTTTTGGGGGCATTTTGTAATCACTTTTCTCAATTTTCTCTTCTCTTTGAAGTTCTTCAAGCCTGGCAAAGCCGATGGAGACTTCCATGACCTAGCCAAGCAAGCTGGCCAGGCAGCCCTCAAGGATGCTGGACTCCCCTTTGATGCAGTGGAACAGGCCGTCTGTGGATATGTCTATGGGGATACGACATGCGGACAGAGGGCTGTGTATGAGATCGGTATGACAGGCATTCCTATCTATAATGTGAGTATTCTTAGACTCCCTTTGTATTTCATCTCTTATTCCAAGTTCTTAAATCGTCACCGACAAGGCCTGTGTTACATCTACTTACACACCTGGGGGGTGTTTCACAAAGATCCAAAGTTAAACTTATCTCTAATTTGGACTTAACAATTATGGAAAGCCGTTAGCATCTTTAAAATATTTTATAAAAGTTGTTTTAAAAGGCATAAAATGTTGATTCAAACCATTCATATTTTATATTATCAAGGAGATATCGTGTTCTTGATGAGGAATTTATGAAAAGTCTCAAATACTTCAAGTTTTGCTTTTGAATATATATTTGTTTAAGGCTACAAATGGCTCTCCATAATTTTTAAGTCTAACTTAGAGCTCAGTTAGACTTAGAATCTTTGTGAAACACCCCCTGGAATAGTTACCTGTCCATGAACATGGTGTGATCACTTCCACAAGGTCCTTTGTAAGTCATTCACCAATCTAGTTGGTCTGTTCTTGTAAAGGCGTGTGGGAATAATAACTGAATGCGATACCTCAGCTACAACGTCAAACTAATTCTGACCTATCAATTTTTGTTTGTCATTCAGTGTAATGCAATATATTGTTTTACAGGTCTTTTATTGGTCTGGGGTCAGTTTATCAAAACTTTGATTAGTCTATGTTCTTGGACATCCCATATATAAATGCGAGTGATGTTTCAATTGGATGTCCGAGAAAGTTAGACTTATGACCGTTTTGAGAAACAGCCCCCCCCCCCCCCCCCCCCACAAGGTGCCAGTCTTGTTCGGTGTGCCTGTGGTATAACAGGATTGTAATTGTAATTGTAATTCTACATGATGCACAGATACATGTACATGTTTTTCCAACGATGAAGGAACAACATGTTTACAATTTTTGCATAATTTTGTCGGTATGTTAATTGATCATTTGGTTATGTTTCTGTCAGGTTAACAATGCATGCTCTACAGGTTCCACTGCGCTGTTCCTGGCCAAGCAGCTGTTAGAGGGTGGAAGAGCAAACTGCGTCATGGCACTGGGTTTTGAGAAGATGCAGAGGGGTTCTTTAACTTTACAGGTACTTCAAAAGCTCTAAAATCCTTGCATACCAACCCTTAGTATACTAGGGCAGTGTTTCAGGAAACCTCCATAAGTACAATTTTGCTGACAACCCAATGAAATGCCTTTATTAGATTTTAAACTCCTGTATTCAATTCATTTCCATGGTAGGTGTACTTGTACTTATGACGGTTTCGTGAAACGGTTCCCAGGATTCAAATCGATCTTAGACGTTATAAAAAGATTATTAATATCTTTAACCTTACTTTAGTCATGTGGTATTATTAAAATGTTGGTATTACTTTGATAGGTAGCGCAACAAAACGTAGTGATACGGAAAGACGTGCATAGAAAGCAAAGGACACGATTATCCAAAATCATAAGTTTATCACAGAGAACCAAATGAATATAGAGCTGGTTAAAACATCTACTGCCTTGATTATGCTTAATATGATCTAACTCTAAGTCTTCATTCAGAAATGTCAAATAAGACATTGTTTATTCACTGACATCACTAACTTCTACATTTTATTGTGTTCCGGAAGCATGTAATCTGTACCTGCCACAACTTTTTTTTTAAGAAACCACTGTAGCCACATTAATCACCATCTCTTTAATGCATGACTTTCATCATGAAACAAAAATTGTCCCTAATCATGGCCCTAACCATGATTCATGACCTATTTCTTGATGTTATCCTTGGATTTAAGTATTTCTTTCCTCCTGGTTCTTTTTTAAATTTGTAGTATGAAGACCGTGCTAATCCCATGCAGAAGTTTGTTGAAGTGATGTCAGAGCTTCATGAGATTACTCCATCACCAATGGCTGCTCAGTTATTTGGCAATGCAGGGAGAGAGCACATGCAGAAATTTGGTAAATATAACCCTTATCCTTCCCATGATTACTGTACACAAAAATAATGATAATAATGATAATAATAATAATACTAACAATTAATAAATAAATATGTAGAAAGAAAAAAAAATATAAATAAATAGATCATTAGATAAATAAATAAATGAATAAATGAATTAATAAATGAATAAATAATTAAATAAAACAATAAATAAAACATTAGATAAATGAATGAATAAATAAATAAATAAAATAAATAAATTTGAATAAATAAATGAATGAGTAAATGAATAAATAAATAAATAAATGAATGAAGAATTAATAAAAGAAGAGAAGGAAGCAAAAAAGTAGGTAATTTTCAGCCAGAAATGTTTTTATATTGACTTTCTAGTCAGAATCTGATTTCTTGTGCATATTTTGAAAACGATGTCAAACTTGTTTGCATTATATTTCTTAACCTATTTGCCACAAGTGCTTGCTGATCGGCAACTAAAAACAAATATTATATCAACTGATGTATTTCTTTTTTTGTAATCTGTTATGTATGACCTGTGTGACAAAAACACTACAAAGTTATCTTGTTTGAAAGCCTTTACCTGAATTATCTTAGTTTGATAGTGGGTCCAATGTCCAATCAGATATTGTTTACATATCTTGCTTCTGAAAAGATATAGTGCTTTAAAAAAATGTATGACCCTTTTACAGGAATGTTGAAAACCTTCTTCTTGATGTAATCTCATAGTGGAGAGTAAAAACTTCTAACTTTTAGGGATTACACAATAAAAATGAATATCATTCAAAGTGTGTAACCAGGCAAATTAGTCTTTACAACAGCCTCTTAACAATAATTGCAATTCTTTGAAATGAAATTAATTCAATATACCTTGTTATTGCTGTTATCATTGTTTGAAACTTGCAAATCTTCTTTTAAAAGAGCATTACAGTAATAAGATAAAACTGTTATGTAGATTTGAGGTAAGGTAGAGGTGTGGTGGTGAAGTGGATATGTCACCGGACTGTGGATCACATTGTTCACAGTTCGAACCCCGCTGCGGCACTAATTTCTTGAATGCTTTGCAGGGTAACAAAAATACTTTATAGGCACCTTGAGCACCCCCAGGAATGGATATGTGCGCAATATGAATTTATCCATTATTATTATTATTATTATTATGATGTTAATTTCCTCTTACACTATTAACAGGAAGCACGCCAGAACACTTGGCCAAGATCGCATACAAGAACCACAAGCATTCAACCAACAACCCGTAAGTCGCATATATCAAGTGGTCCAGCAAGTGCTCTGGCAATAATTACTCCAGGCTTTATTTTATCAAAAAGTTAGGATTATAAAAAAGTATTCCGCTTTTATATAGCGCTTTATACATCTACTGTGTTTTTGAGCGCATTACAGATGTATACAGGATATACAGGATACCATACATGCCAACTGTTCAGATTAAAGAGGAACATTCCTCTTTTTGGGAGAAGATAATTATCATTTTAATGCAGGTGTTCCTCCTCCTGTACAAATTTGTCTGTAGTATTGAATAGGAGAGTTAGGATTGTTCCTCTTTTTTTTTTAAATAGCATAATTTGTACAGATTTCTGATTTTCAAATGTTGGCATGTATTGGATACGTGTCAGGGTTGCAGTATGGTTTTAGCTTTGGTTTAAAGGTTAGGTATAGTTTTTTTGGGGTGCAGGCTTGAAGTATTGCATTCAGTTTAGTGTGGAGATTTGACCGCAGACTGATTGTTGCAGGAGCATGTGTTGTATAGTGACAATCGCCTCGCCGACACTCACTTCACCACCAGTATCCTATGCTTAGCAAAGTCTAGCAAACACTGAGCTGAAATGATCTTTACAGATATATGAAAGTTATGTTAATCAAATGTTCCTGCTTTTAGTCTAATATGTATATGACTCATACTTTCATAGGACTCTAATCAATCCGAGAGCTTTGTGCAATGTTTGAAAAGGTGGAGTTATGTTTGTCAGTTGTAGTAAATTCATAATTTGAATAAGATGTAAAAATTTAAATAGAAACTGTATTCCAAAACCTATTGATTTTAACACAGCTAATCATATCCATTCATATTATCCTTATCTGCTGTTCAAGTGTTTCTTCTTTGTCATATGTCTGTAAAATGATTCAATTTTTTTTCTTTCCAGTAATTCCCAATTCCAGAAGGAGTACTCCATGGATGAGATCAAAAATTCTCCAAAGGTCTATGAACCACTCACAAGATTGGAGTGCTGGTAAGAAATGTGCAATTTTGTGCGCATCCCATTTTTCCCGTCAATCTTTTTTTCTTCATTTTTCATTTTTCATTTTTTTTTTTTTTTTTTTTTTTTTTGGGGGGGGGGGGGGGTTGGGGGTAGGGGGGCACCTGTTAAATTTTCATCTCCATACTAATCTGTATGTATCTGTGCATTAACATAACAAGATTTGTAAGTGGCAAACCCAAGTTTGAAGATATTTTCAGTCAGAGTCTGAAGGGACCAAGGGTATCGTGGGTTAGATGTGTTTTAAAATTGTACTTTGCATTTGATGTAGATGCTGGGTATCCTATACTCAATGGAAGTTCATTGTATGTGTACTTGTGAAAAAACTTGATTTTGCACAAATATTGAGAAATATATAATATCTATACATTTTGGGAGGGCATGGCAGGGAAATCATTGTAACGTACTTCTTAAAGTGCCATGATTATGAACTCCTTGGATTATGGGCATCAACAATGTGCATGTATTATATACAACACTTTAACAAGCCATATCTGAACATGCCTCAAGTGCAATTTATATAATTCTTTGAAACTTTTAATAACAAACTATCTTAATTCTAACAAGCATAGCTTTCACCATAGGCCCCTCCATATTTCACTCTTCTCTTTTATTTCAGATTTTTTAATCTATGGCATTCAAACAATTGATATGGAGGTATTAACTTTATGTTTTGTCTATGGTAACAGAATCCATGTTCATTTTGTACCATTTACTTTGTGAAATCATTGCAAATGTTTGATTTATGTCGAATATGAAACTATAAAATGAAAGTATGAAACAGAACTGAAACTGAAACTTTTTGTTTTGTCAGCCCTACTTCAGATGGAGCTGCAGCGGCCATCTTGTGCACCGAAGACTATGTGATCCAACATGGTCTGCAGGGTCAAGCGGTTGAGATCATGGGCATGACCATGGCTACCGATAAACCAAACACGTTTGAAGACAAGAGCTCCATGAAACTGGTAAGCCTAAATGATTAACCCATTTCCTACTAGAACCAGGGGCCTCCTGTATTATGCCTATGGCAATGAATAAATTCAGTAGTCACAGGATTAATTTGGAATCCAACTCATTGTGTTTTTTTTTAACCTATTGACTTCTGAATTCTCTTGTTCTCATGTAGGTTTAATACATGGATCACTTGGTTTCATTAGGGAATGTGTATCATGTTTTGTTTGGAAATATATCTTCATGAATTATAATGGTCCATTTATTTACTTTTGTTGATTGTCTGTCTGTGTGTGTGTGGTTTTTTTATATATTTTTTTTTATAGGGAATGATAGTTCTATAAACGTTGATTTCTAGTATGTCATAGTTATTACTTGATAGATAATGTACATATCAAATATAATTGAAAATCTGGTTTAAGAGACGAAAGTTATAGATTTCTATCCTTTAACACGGACTCCAGTCCCATCTTGATCTCAGCAGTTTTACAAATTTACTGATATTATTCGTAAAATATTGTGTAAATGATGGGGTAGGGAAAGACAAAATTGATTCAAATATGTCCTGCTCTTTAAGGAATGGCTACATAAATGTCAAGAGAAACATATGATGGTTGCATTGCTCCATGAGATGCCATTCTAAGTTAAGATTCTAGTGGAAAGGCATTTCCAGTACATAACTAGACAGTCCCTTGTGCATGATAATATCCCAGGGAGGTCATTGGATTGATTTAGATATGGATTGGAAGATTTATGACACTGTGCTGTAGGGAATTTCCCCTCTGGTACATTCACTACCAGTAGCTGGTAGTAGAAATCACAGAAGATGCATTTGGAATTTTCATTGGTTTAAAGGTGTCGGTGACGATTTCAACTTAAAAGTGTGAATTAATCTTCTTCATATTGCTTGTTTCTTAAAATGTTCTAGTTTTGGTGGGTGAAATGTCAACTTATTGACTACTGAATTCATTGGCCCAAATTCAAAAAGGAGGTTTGAATTTAACTCATGGTTTAAACTTCATTTACATAACCCATGGTCTAAAATTAGCGCAAAATACTTGTACTTATGACTGTTTCGTGAAACGATGCCCTGATTCCCATAGGCAATGGGTTGTGGTGAATTAGCTGGGTATTTTGTTGTTGTTTGTTTCTTTTGTGTCTTTTGTTGATGTTTTTGTCTGTTTGTTTGGCATTGACATGTAAACAAGGATGGCTGCCAGTCATTCCAGATGCAAGTTGTGTGTGAGAAATTTACCCTGTCTTTGTTTTTCATGGTAATCGTGCTGTCCATGCTGACTCATAGGACTATTCTTCATCATGCTAGGTTCTAAAATACAAAATAATATTCCGTTCTTGTATAACACATTGTGATATAACGCCCCTATGGGCTTCCAAAGAACTTTTGGAAACTATTACCTTAGCTTCAGCTCCGGCAGCCGTTATCAGCCTTTGAGAGTAGAAGGTGACAATTGTATGGAAGAGGGAGGGGAGAAATGAGGCGGAAGAAGAAAGGAGGGAGAGATTCATGAGGATAAACTTGATCTCAATAGGGCATTTATGTAATGTTACCAAATGTATGCATATTCCTTTGTGAAGCGCTTCGATATGGATTATTTCATTCACCTGTAACAAATAAATGTGTCTCATTAGTTTGAATTTAAATTTAAAGCCCCAGTACATTTATAGTTGTTGTAGTGTTGAACGAACATGTCTTGCCCTATAGCTAACAACATGTAATACAATGCACTTGCATTGTGACTATTGAAATACAATTATTCATAACAGGTGAATGAAATAATTTGTATGGAGGCACTTGAGTATAAATTGGGTTACACTATGTAAATGCATATTACCGACTGCCACATTGTTTTACTTAGGTTGGATATGACATGACAAAGCGTGCTGCAGAAACACTGTTCAGCAAGGCAGGAGCTAGTGTGGCAGATGTTGATGTGGTGGAACTACACGATTGTTTCGCAGCCAATGAACTCATCACATACGAAGCCCTGGGACTCTGCCCTGAAGGTAAGTACATGAAGGATAGTGATCCAATTGGTGGTCTTTTGATCGGTCTTATATTTGCTATTTACACCCATACACCCCCCAAAGAAAAAAGAAAAATAAATAAATTAATTAATTAAAAAAAAAAAAAAAAAAATATATATATAATAATAATGTATAATCCACAAAAGTATAGCAAATAATTAGGGTTTGCCTTTAGGGTATGTAGGCAGGGCCCAATTTCACAAAAACTTTCATCAGTGACACATGAGAGTTTTCATTATATGCTAGTGAAATCCTTGCTTCTGATTGGTTATCAGCAGATTTGTCACTGATTATTGTCATTTGTCATTGAAAAAGGACTTTGTGAAACAGGTCCCTGGTCTTTCTGTTTGAGGTTCTCCATGTTTTTGATGTCAGCAAAATCATTAACTCAAAGGACTTTAAAGTGCCCATAAACATTGGTCAAGGTCATACGTACAGGAGATCAGGGTAAATTATTTAAATGACGACTAAAATAAAGGAAGTGTAATGTTCAAGGGCAATGCACCTAAACATAATGGTATTATCTTAGAAAACATTTAGAGGATACTGACTGTTAAGTTCGCACGTACAAGTAAAAATGTTAAGAATGGTATGTCCCAAGATCTAAAACACAAATGAGGGAAGGAGTGTGTTTGCTTACTGTGAAACCATCCAATTTGTCTTGTATTTTCAGGTAAAGCTGGAGAGTTCATTGACAGTGGTGATAACACGTATGGAGGCAAGTTTGTGGTCAACCCAAGTGGAGGTCTCATCTCTAAGGGACATCCCCTAGGAGCTACAGGTGGGTCTAAGAGATAATTTTTATGATATTCCGGCTTTTTTTCTCTCTCTCTCTCTTTCTTTGTTTTTGTCTTAGATGAGCCGATATAAGCTAATTTTAAATTCTGTCAATTTATTTCTTCAAGAAAAAGTATTAATGAACTATGAAGGAAATGGTGTAATTTTGAGATACGAGTGTGTCGTAGCTGGTTTCGTAGAGGTGAGGTCTAAGGTGCCGTCTTAGAGGTGTCGTAGTTGAAAGGTATTCAAGCACTTGACTTGAGTTTGATCCCTGACACAGCACTAATGTCCTTCAGCAAGGCATTCATCTACATTTTCCATGACGAAAGCCTTTTTGTAAGTAATTGACATTAATATGCCCTCACAGTGACCATATGGTAAGAATTATCCCAAGAGAGTGGAAATGGTGAACATTATGTGTGAATTAATCTGATGACCGGCGTAATAATATTTGTAGAGCGCTCAGTGCTTAGAGACGGTATTTCGTATAAACCACTCTGTAAATCCAGATTATTATTATCATTAATAATAGGCATTTATGTAGCGCCGTCTATCTAGACAATTCTATTCCAAGGCACACAAAAAAACTAGAAAGAATGAGAGAGTTTGGATAATTGTCATAGTGCCATATACAGGTATTTTTTCAAAAGATGAGATTTCAACTTGGATTTAAAGGTCTCTAAGGAAGTTATGATTCTCAAATTAATAGTAAATTATTCCAAAGGTTCCCTGGTATAGACTTTATACAGAGTGGTTCCTACCCCCTGTCCACCCACCTCTTGAAGTTGGTATCTTTGTGCTTGAGCTTTGGACCCGAGGTTAATCATTAACCAAGCTTTGATTGATCTTGGTATCAGTTGATAAGAATAGAATTGGCAAGCTTATCATGTAGAGTATACAGTCTGTTGGATCCCATACTTGGTGTCCAGGTTTTATATTAGGGTTGGTTTCTTCCCCAGCCCCTGCTCTCTCTTTTCCAACCAAGTTCAAGTTCAAGTTCGTTTATTTATTTCATTTCCATAAAAAACACAGCAAATGCAAATAAACATACAAGTATATATACATACAAGGAATGGTCAATTATTACAATAGTTTAAAATGAAATTGGAGAACATAGGAAAGGCCCATGGTGGCTTTGTATAAAATGTTCCCCGAATATTATAATTTATATTATTTATATTATTGAGCATATATGAGTTCGAGATATCACAAAATACAGCGATAAACACAAAATACAGCGATAAACACAAAATACAGCAATAAATACAATATAAAGACAAAAAACTACAA
Source organism: Strongylocentrotus purpuratus (assembly GCF_000002235.5). NCBI lineage: Eukaryota > Metazoa > Echinodermata > Echinoidea > Camarodonta > Strongylocentrotidae > Strongylocentrotus > Strongylocentrotus purpuratus. Next base: position 9,959,056 of record NW_022145609.1, read on the forward strand.
ACATATGTATGAAATAATCTAAAATTGGAGGCGGGGGGGGGGGGGGGCAAAAAGGTTTGGAAGGTAAATTTAACGGTACTCAGAATAAAAGGTCTGTTTCATTTTTGTTTTAAATATTGAACTGTTTTTATAAAAGCGGAGGACTTGAGGAAGAGTGTTCCATATGTTTGGCAAAGTATTTCTTACTGATTTTTTAGAAAATGAACTTTTTACTTTCCATAAATGAAACGTGTTACAAAGCCGAGTATTGTGAGTATGAATTTGGTTATTGATCGAAAATATGGAGGATATTCTTTTTGGAAGTATATTTTGAAAAAAATAAAAACCAATTAGTGCAGTATGGTATTTGAACAAATCAAAAACATTTAGGGTTTTTAAACGAAGAAATAACGGAGCAGAGTGGGCATAATAATCACTACCTGTACAAATACGTAGAGCCTTCTTTTGTAATTTGAAGAGGGTATTAATTTTTCCATGACACGAATTTCCCCAAATACTTATACAATATGTAAGATAAGGTAATATAAGTGAGTTGTACAAAGTGAATAAAATGGGAAATGGTACATGAAATTTTAATTTATATAAAACACCAATAGATTTTGATACCTTGCTTATAACATTATCGATGTGGGAATCCCAACGAAGGTTGTTATCTACGGATACTCCAAGGAAATTTACAACATTTAATTTTGATATAGATGTAGTATCAATACTTAAAGTTACCTTATCTAGTACATTGGAAACATTTTTACTCTTATTGTGAAATATACAAAAGTTTGTTTTAGAAAGATTTACTATCAATTTATTAGCTTTGAACCAAGTTGAAACCTTGTCTAATTCTTTGTTGACCTCGTGCTCTACATTATTTAAATCAGGTTGTGAAAAAATAAGAGTTGTGTCATCTGCATACATAATATACTGCATGATATGAGAAGATTGAATTAAGTCATTAATATATATCAAAAAAAGCAAAGAGCCAAGTATAGATCCCTGAGGAACTCCGTGTGTTATGTCTGCAAAATCAGAAGCATTATTATTATACATAGTAAATTGACGTCGATTGCATAAATAACTTTTAAAAAAATTAAGAGGGTTTCCACGTACACCATAAAAGTTCAATTTGGACAAGAGAATTGAATGATCAACTATATCAAACGCTTTTGATAAATCCATAAATATTCCAATACAAAAATTATTTTTTTCCATTGCTAAAGTCACTTTATCCTGCAAATCAATTAAAGCATGGGTTGTGGAATGATTACGTCGAAATCCAAATTGACAATCAGTAAGTATATTATGTTTAGAAAGAAAACTATACAATCGATTATAAACACATTTTTCTAGTAATTTAGATATACAAGGTAACAAAGATATTGGTCGATAATTTTTTAATGAATGACGGTCGTCTTTTTTAAAAACGGGAATAATCTTAGCAATTTTAAGTTTGCTTGGAAACGTACCAGTTGACAGTGATATATTAAAAATGTAGACCAATGGTTTTACAATAGCATGAATGATTTGTTTGAGTACATTGCAACCTATGTTATCATATCCACAAGATTTTGTATTTCTTAATGATTTACACACTTCAATCGATTCATTTTGTGATATAGGTTTAAAAAATATTGAAGAAGAAGTTGGGACATGTAGGTAATCTGTGTGAGAAATGGTATTAACTTGAGCAAGGCGATTATTTGCATCAAACCCAGAACATGAGGAAATAAAATAGGAATTAAATTCATCTGCAATAGATTGATCATTTTCAACCATTTTACCATCCTGCATAATATATGTGGGTAATTTGGGTTTTGATTTATTTAAAAGGGTATTGATAGTTTTCCATGTATCTTTAATATCATTTTTCGAATTTTCAAATTTTAAACAAAAGTAATATTTTTTTGCCTTTCTTAACAGATTATTCACTTTATTCCTGTAAGATTTGAATTTATTTTCATTTACAAAAGACCTATTATGTATAAATTTTTTGTAAAGTTTATTTTTCTTTTGAATACACCGTATCAAACTTTTATTTATCCAAGGCTTTCTGATTTTCAATCGTTTAGACTTATTTGGTACCAAAGGTAAACATTTGTTGTATGCAGTGGTTATCACCGATATAAATGTATCGTACATCTGTTCTATATCCTGAAGGTTGTTTAAAAAAGTCCAATCTATTCTATACAATTCACCTAATAATGCTGCAATATTTTCGTTTGAGATTTTCCGAGTATAAGTTAGAATCGTTTTCCTATGTCTTTCATAATTATATTGAAAAGGGAGAATACAGGTAAATGATCTGTTACATCAGTACAAATTGTTCCGCTCGTACATTTGGATTCAGTAAGGTTGGTAATTATATTGTCGATTAATGTTGCAGAGTTAACTGTAATACGAGTGGGAGTTGTAATCAACTTTAATAAACCAAATGAGCAGTTTAAATTTACAAATGTATTTGCACTTTTATTGTTCGTTAAATTTGAAAGATCTATGTTAAAATCGCCTGCAATTATTAAACTGCGACGGGATACACGAAGTAGTAGTTCATTATAAAATTTGAAAAAAACATCAAGATCTGAATTTGGCTTTCTATAAATGACTCCAACTGTGTATTTTAAAGTAGGTCCTAGTGTAATGTCAACAAATAAATATTCACAAGTTGAATTATCATAGGTGTTAAAGATATCATCCCGAACGGTGCATGTTATATCATCTTTTACAAACAGTGCAACACCTCCTCCTCTACTAACACAACCAGCCCTATCCGAATGTATGAAAGTATAACCGTGTAAATGAAATGGAGTAACTGGTTTACCACAAATCCATGTTTCGGAAAGGGCAATTATTGAGAATTTATTTGACAATGTATCAAGAAGATTTGTAATGCTATCAAAATTTCTATTAAGACTACGGGCATTCATATGAATTAAACTGAAATTATATTCATTTTTTACAAAAGAAGAGTTAAATTCACTGGGTGTATAACATGAACAAGTATTACCGTGTTCAAATATGCATATATCTGGATCCAAATCGTTTAACGGATTACCCATGTATTGTAAAGGCAACCAATGAAACACATCTTATATATATAACTGAAAAAGAAATCCCAGGATGCTTACAGCAAGCACATGAGAATATATACACCATATTTGGTTCAAAAAGTCTCAATCTAGAAAAATAATCATTGTTAAAACCTTCAAACTTTTTTCTTTCCACCTCCTTTGAAATAGTACTAGGAGAATTAATATACTGAGAATACATTTTGAATTCAGACAGAACAAATAACATAAAACAATATCAGTATTACATAAATATATAGATATACAAATAGTAGAAATCAAAATCTAAAACAAACATGAATATATATACACAAAGTACAAGTTTTATGTAGTGTAATACGAAATAAGTTGGATGTCCAACCCTTCCCCTTCCCCCTCCCCTCCTCCTGTTTTCTCCTCTCCTCCTGTTTTCTCCTCACCCCCTCCTGTTTCCTCCTCACCCCCTCCTGTTTCCTCCTCACCCCGTTCTTCTCCTCCCCACCCCACTCCCTCTCTGCATTGTGTATATTGTCGGCCGGCTGGCAGAAGGGCCTTATTCTATAATAATAGGTCTGGACTTTCTCGTACAAGTAAGTCTTTGCTGTAGGGACAGTTTCCAAATTTTCACCCCTTTTTTTCTTCCTCTAGAAGAATAATTAGCAAGATATTTATAGGAACCAGTGGGAATATATCATTAGATTATCATCTGAACTGACAGGAAGTCTTTGTCCATGTCTATTTTGAACATCAAATTGCTAACTCTTGGATATGTTAATAGTAATCTTTGATTGCAAACAATCACTGCTTGCAGCAGATATGAGATCCAGGGTTAAAGGTTGCATTGATTAATTTTAACCCAATTGATCGAGATAAGGGGTACTACCCCTGGGTGCCTGTATGATAGGGCAGCATGATAAATACATGTATACAGGTAGACCTACTTGTGCTGTGCATGCCCTAACCTGTTACATATACCATCTATTGGTGAGTGCGATATTGTGTCCTTACCTTAAATTTTATTAACTGATCGCTGCATTATTGATATGTAAGGTTAATCATTTTATTGTTGCCCTTTTTCATGTATCACTGGCATCTTCATTTAGTATGTTTTTAGAGGTTTATTTGGTATTCTATTTCTAACCACCTAGTTTTACACATAAATTGACTGTGTGCACATATGTACTATGGCCTAAGGTAACAGATAATTATTTGTACAACAGGTGATTCGCATCATTTTGTTTCTTGTTTTATATATCCACTGCCTTTTAAAAAATTGTGAACACCCTGTTTCTCTATGTCCCTCTCTCCTCCTTGTTTTCTTTTTCTTGATTCTCTACATTTCTTCTGTATATCTCTCTGTACTATATTTTACTTTGTACATTGTACATTGTTTTTACTCTATTTTGTCTCTCTCCATATGCCCCACTCTTTTTCTTTCTCTTCCCCCCTCTCTCTCTTTCTCTAACATACGATCTCTCTCTCTCTCTCTCTCTCCTCTCTGTCACACATACTCTCTCTCTCTGTCTCTCTGTCATACATTCTCTCTCTCTCTCTCTCTCTCTGTGTCACACATACTCCCTCTTTCTCTCTCCCTCTCTCTCTCTGATTCTCTCTGACTCTCTGACTCTCTCTCTCTCTTTCTCCCCCCTTCAGGTCTAGCCCAGTGTGCTGAGCTTTGTTGGCAGCTTCGAGGCAAGGCAGACAAGAGACAGGTAGAGGGAGCCAAACTAGCCTTGCAGCATAACATCGGACTCGGAGGGGCAGCAGTGTGTGCATTGTACAGGATGGGTTTCCCAGAGCAAGGCAGACCAAGGTATGTTCAAAAATATTAAATCTAATATGTGGGACTGAAAGAAGAAAAATAAGATTCAACTACATTAAAGTACCTTGGAGAGGTGGTAGTGTGTGAATTGTACAGAATGGGTTTCCCAGAGCAAGACAGACCAAGGTAGGTTCACAAACTTTAAATTGTATATGTGGGACTGCAATAAGAAAAATAAGATTCAACTACATTAAAGTACCTTGGAGAGGTGGTTGTGTGTGAATTGTACAGAATGGGTTTCCCAGAGCAAGACAGACCAAGGTAGGTTCACAAACTTTGAATTGTACATGTGGGACTGAAATAAGAAACTACGATTCAACTACATTGATCTAACTTGGAGAAGTGGTAGTGTGTAAATTATGCAGAATAGGTTTCCTAGCGCAAGACAGACCAAAGTTATTATTTAAACAAGGAAGGAAAAAATTGGGACACTTTGATTGCATAACATCTGTAGTATCTTTCATCCTTTAAATTTCTAAGGTTTTGCAAAGCACAGTGTAGTGTACCATTTATTTCATGATCACAAATAAAACAAAATGTCTGGAGAAAGTCTGGCAAATTATCAATTAAAGGATGTCTTGTATCTTTTTGTTTAAATGAAGTTTCGGTCATTGAAGAAATGACGAAATCTTGTAACTTTCTCAATTTTTTTACAATGACAACAAGAAAGTGATAATTTTAGAATAAGAACATGTCTTTGTGATAGTGTCTGTATTAAAGGTGGATAGACAATTCTCTTATCCTCTTATTTTTATATTATATTTTAATTGTAATTATCGATTTTATACTTTTTTTTGGTATTTATTACTTGTGCAGGTATAACCTTCAGGCCAACCTAACAGCAGCAGAGGTGTTCAAATGTGAAGCTGTCTTCAAAGAAATTGAGAATGCTCTCAAAGTTGTAAGCTTTTATTATTGCTATCACTTTCTCCACCACGATGACTATCATCGATGTCATGGGCACTATGCCCATGAGCATTACTATCACTATCACCACCACCACCACCATCACCAGTATTGCTGCCTCCACCAACACTACTACAACCACCACCACCACCATAATCATTACTAAGACTTCAGCCATTACTACCGCCACCGCCATCCAACCATCATCATTGTCATCGGTCATCATCACCACCTCCACAATCAGATGGCTAACACTGCAGCCATCTGCATCACCACTGCCACCACAGTACTCATTTCAACCAGTTCCATTACCAGTCCCTCTAAATACCATCACCATCATCACTGTCAAAAAATGTCATCGACCATAGGCAGCTAATAATATTCTCCAAAGCCATTTATAATATTCTTGAGAGTAAATATTCATTTTCATTTAAACCATTGTTTTCTTAAAGTGACTCAGGAACAGTGTTGAAGGTTGATGAACAAACTGTAATTTTTATATAAAATGTTACTTATTATATTCCTTTTACTGCACTTACCCTCTAACAGGCAAAAGAATCCTGAGAAAATTCTCAAACTACAAAGATAATTTATGTTTTTTCTTTGAAGGCGTCACTGTGCAACACCTTCTAACAGTGATGAACAGTAAATTCTCACAACCATTTTTGAATTTTCCCAACCGTTTTTCCTTGAAAATAAGACATAAGACAGGCTTTTAAAAATCTGTCAACACTTAAATGTCTGGAATGGTATATAAAGCCAATTCATTGCTTTGTGACGATTTACATTCACCTAAAATGTATTTAAACTGTACTAATATAGTTGGGAGAATTAAGGAATCAATCAGATCACTTTCTCCCAATTTTTATCATTGATAATGGTCCATTTCACTCCAACTTTTAGATTATCTTTAATTGTACATCTAGCATTGAAGTTACTTACCTTAGCACCATTTTCTCTCATCTGGACAATGTTACCAAGTCCCTTTAATCGAATCATGCCTGTATGGATTCCAGTATGTATATGATTTTAAGCATACCATTTTAATTGAATTCCACATATTCCTAAATTGTACAGTCAAACCTGCTTTAGTGACCACCTGTCCACAAAGATCACCTGTCTACAAAGACCCGTTTCCCTTGAAAATGGTTTCTCATTGAAACATGTACTATAGGCATCTGTCTACAAAGACCACCTGCCTATGAAGACCACTTTTCTTGTCTCCCTTTGGTGGTCTTTATAGACAGGTTTCACTGTACATAGATATAGATGTTTCCTGCAATTCCTTGATGCAATGTTCCTTCTTAATCCTGTTTCAGGATGGAAAGAAGATGGTAGATAAGATCAAAGGTATCTATGGTTTCGAGGTATCTGGAGGACCAGGAGGAAACAAAGCCAAATGGATCGTAGACGTCAAGAATGGAAACGGTTCCGTGGAGAAGGTGGAGAAGGACTCTAAAAGTAAGTCCAATCACGAATCGGTCTCATTCCATTTCCAGCAAAACAAAGAACTAAGTTAAACTTGAAAAGCAGAAAGTTTGGCAACTTTGAAATGTTCACAAGGTTCATGAGCTGTTCAGAATTCAGGGTTGGGCGGTAAATACCGGTGGCGGTAATTACCGGCGGTAAATACTGTCCGGTAAATAAGATGCGCGTCCGGTGAATATGTAAAAAACGGGAAATATAATTTTAATTCTCTATTTATTAATAATTTTACTTGTTTTTAGCCTCATAACTGAAAATATTGTTCTGAAATAATTAGCAGCACAATACTCATAGTAGGAACACACAAACAGATTTATAAAATCCTCACTGCATACAAAATTGTACACACCCAAACAAATGGCATTTTGTGCATATGCTAATTAATAGGTATTCATGAATATGGTAATTAGCAACTGGGAACCAAAACCTTCATACAAGTTACTTTTATTGTAAAGTTTAAGATATTTGAATAAAATCACTGAAAATTTGAACAAATTCAGGCAAGGAATAAGGAAGTTAAAGCTTTTTGAAATGACTAGTCACTAGAGGGCAATATTCAATTTGATGACATCATTTGTAGACAACTCTCCATGCCTTTTGTACATCAAATTTCATGTTTTTCCTTCTTTCTTGTGATTGAGATAATAGAATGTAAAATGATATTCTACTTCACATGTTATGAAATCCGATCAAAAACACAAATAAATCTCAATCTCAATCACAAGAAAGAAGGAAAAATATGAAATTTGATGTACAAAAGGCATGGAGAGTTGTCCAGAAATGATGTCATCAAATTGAATATCGCCCTCTAGTGACTAGTTATTTTAAAAAGCTTGAACTTCCTTATTCCATACCCGATTTTGTTCAATTTTTCACTGATTTTATTCAAATATCTTAAACTTTACAATAAAAGTAATTAGTATGAAGGTTTTGGTTCCCTTTAATGAAGAACATCATATCTAGACTAGGTGCATATTTGGTATCTTTTTTCCAGCATTACATAATTACATAGACAAACACACAAACAAACACACACACACACAAATAGCAACCATACTCACCACCATTGTTATTATGTTCAAAATTGGACAATCCTTATGAACAAGTGAGTGGAAAAATATATTTCCCGGTATTTCCCAGTAAAAAGTGGTAAATACCGGTAAAAAGCGGTAAATACCAGTAAATAACGCTTATTTCCCGGCGTCTGGGAAATAAGCCTCCGAAGCGGGAAATATGCCACCCCTGTCAGAATTGCAACAATTTCGTGCAATGAAAATTGAATTTCCAATACAATTTGAATTTCTGCAATTCACGAAAATCTCTTGAAGTGCCAATAGCTCTTGTCACAAATCGTGAAAGTTTTGTGCCACAAAAGTTTGGGTTTTACATGAAATATATTCATGCAGATATCATCAGTTTCCCTCTGTACCCATCTTTCCCCAACTGTTAATTTTGTCTCTCTATTTTCATTTTTTCTCCATTTAATTTTTTTTCTCCGTTTAATTTCTTTACCAGTTTTTCTTAACCTTGACAATTTTTTTGGGGGGGGAGTAAGATGTCACACATTTCAGTTATCAGAAATTAATCCTCTTAACAGGGAATAGAATTTCTTCTAAGTTGGCTGGTTACAGTTTTTCTTACACTAATTGTTTTTATGGTAAACCTTACATTGAAACAGGGAAAGCAGACTGCACATTTAAGATCGCGGATGCCGACTTGGTGGACCTGATGATGGGGAAACTTAACCCTCAGAATGTGAGTATCTCCTTAAAGTGACTTGGTAATATTGCCTCAGATTATGAAGCAAAATCCTGGATGTAGCTCATGCTGCAATCATAATTATAAACCTTTAGGTCAGTCAGGAATCCCATGACTTTTACAAGCAGATCGCCTGTCTGATTATCAAGATATTTATGATTGGAAATCGAAATTTCACTTTTGTTTTCCTAACAATTTTTTATAACACTACAGTCTATTGGGGAAAATGAGTATGGTAAAACCGGTCACTCAAAGTTTTTACTTTTTAAGGCACTTCATGATCATTTTAAAGCGCAATTTTTGTAGGGCTTCAATATTACACCATATCAAAGACACTGATAATCCGTAAGGCTATGCATCTCAGATTTAATATTGTTAAACGATGCCTTTAATCATTTTCACCCTGTTGGTTACTCAGTCTAATAATTGTCCTGAGACCCATTTCACGGAGCCTTTTTTCAATGACAAATGACAAAAATCAGTGACAAGTCTGCTGATAACCAAACAAAATCAAGGCTTAAAACAAAAAAAACTGTCATTTGTCATGGATGACAAGTTTTTTGAAAAAGGGCCCAGTTCAACCTATACTTTAAAACAAGTGGAATAATAATGAAATTGTCTCAAGTCTACTAAGGATAAAGGAAAATTATTTGAAAGAATATTTGAAATGCTTCTACCCATCCTGAAATTGTTACAGACCAGTATTCAAGTCATTATTGGTATACAAAAATTTTTTTTTTTTAATTGACTCTAGGTTTAAATTCATAAGGATCCGGGCATGATGCCCAAGAAATGCTGTTAGATGCTATGGTGGAAATGTTTTTTGTTTTTTATGCCTCCGCTACAAAGTAGCCGGAGGCATTATGTTTTCTGGTTGTCCGTCCGTCCATTTGTACGTACGTCCCGTTCTCGTGATCGCGTTATCTCAAGAACAGATCAGTGGATTACCGCCAAACTTAAATCATGCATGTATCTTGCAGAGCCAATGAACTGAATAGATTTTGGGGTCACGAGGTCAAAGTTCAAAGGTCACACAGCTCATTATGTATGCAAAATAATTGTGATCGCGTTATCTCAAGAACCGATGGATGGATTACCGCCAAACTTGAATCATGCATGTATCTTGCAGAGCTAATGAAGTGATTAGATTTTGGGGTCACGAGGTCAAACGTCACAGGGCTCATTAGTATGCACAAATAGCTTGTGATCACATTATCATGAGAACCAAAAGACAGATTACTATCAAACTCAAGACATGTATATGTATCTTGCAGAGCCAATGAACTGATTAGATTTGAGGGTCATCAGGTCTAAGGTCATGGGCTCATTAAGGATGCCTATAAATAGCTTGTGAATGCATTATTAAAGATGACAGATGGGTTATAATCAAACTTGAATTTTCAAAGTTTCTGTTTTGGTTTGTAAAATTGCTCCATGGCGGAGGCATCATTTTCGACTGCGCGCAGTTGAAGTTCCATCTAGTTTGTTGTTATTTTTTTGTTTTTGTATTCATGTATTTTATTGATTTACATAATCAGAGCTAAAAAAACAAATCATACTCAAATTACAAATGGGAATACAATGTAAGATTTCAAGAAAAAAAGTGATTGAAGCACTCCTTATAACAGAACCCTTTAGGCTCAAATTCACAAAGGAGGTTTGTGGACAAACCTAGGTTTGTTTCGACGCGTTTTTACAAACCTTGGTCTGTAAAAACGCGTTAAAACGCGTCATATGACGCACATTAACCTAGGTTTGTCGACAAACCTCCTTTGTGAATTCAGGCCTTAGAGTTTAAAAGATTTGCCATGAACAAAGAAATCTAATTGATTATGGGGGTCATCTGTTCATGAACCACTCTCTTTTTTATTGATTTAACTCACTCAGGCCTTCTTCTCTGGGAAACTCAAGATCACTGGTAACATGGGACTGGCCATGAAGCTCCAGCAGCTCAAACCAGCTGCACCCAAGGCTAAATTATAGAGATCAGGGTTCAAGACCCCCGTAAGAATACCATTCCTTCCATCACAAGTTCAGATGTCCATCGAGTCACATGATACTGATCTTTTATTTGTATTGTAATTTGGAGACTTACTTAGCATACATCCTTCCATCACGGAATGTCCCTTGAGGGATATGATATCTTTCCTTGAAATTTGGAAATATATTTGAATATAGAATCATCTAAACAGTGTCATTCATCGGTGTCTCATGTGAGATGGAAATTAAAGAATCAGTTCAAGACATTGTGAGAAAATTGATAATTTCATCAATTAGATGTCCATTGAGTCACGGGACACCTTCTTATATTAAACTTGCAACAAAAATACACCAAAATAGAGAATATGGTACATGCACATCCTGCAGTAGATATTCCAGTGCTGTAGTCATGATTGTTGTCTCATGTGTGATGAACATTTAGAAGGATGTTTCTATGTACAGAGAGATATGCAAACTCACTGATATCAATGTAAGCTAACTGTACCCATGCTTCTTTTTGTTATTTGATTGAATTTACGATTACCAATGTGGTACATGTAATTTGCCAGAGTGTACAAAGCTGTCTGAATCATGAAATTAGGTGACATTATGCAGTATGTATGTGCAATAATGGTACTTTTTGTAGTGTAAAATGCCACTACATATGAATGATCATTGTTACACCTTTGCTCGGAATCGACCCTCATCCCTCTGAATGAAAGGTTTATGGACGTGTATGCTGGAGTGAAAACTCTTCACTGCAGGTGGCATGTATATAATCAAAATAATAATAGAGAGAGTGCTTCCATTAACACTTTGGTGGATTTCTTCGCCCCTCTGCATCACTAGTTTGCCATACTTGCAATTTTGCACAAACACCATGCAACGATTAAACAAAGGATGGTTTGCATAACACAATGGCTTTGCAAAATTACCCATTTCCGGTCTTGATGATCTTCATGACAACCCGTTAAGCACAGGTACATATTCATTTTTGGAAATGGTAAAATAAACTGAAGCCTTTGGTATGATGTATCCAATGGTATATACAATGTGGCACCGAGAGATTATTTATGTGGCTTCTAATGAGTAAATCAAATTACCACAAACATTTTCCTTTGTTGGTTTCAAAGTGGTGTACGGTAATATATTAAGCAAAAGAAGAGGTGAAGAGATGATGAAAATTGAACAATATGAAAAATTCTTTTGCAATATTAAACTTTTTTCTGTGGTTTTTAATGTTTCAGAATATTCCTCTAGTTGCAATCATTTTGAATGTTGTCTCATGTAAGATATAACGTCATTTCACCTGGTGAAGTGTCTATTTGGGATGCATGTACTGATCGCAAAATGTTTCATAACTCTGCTTGGTTAACTTTTTAACATCAGGTGAGATATGTATATTTGCATCACCATCATGATCAAAATAAATTTGTGTATGAACTATTGGGATGTATCTAAGTTGTGGAATATAATTGATTTACATGTTGATGAAGGAGCTATTCCTTGGAAAATATGTATTATTATACTATGTGATACTCTTTTTCAAAATAGAATGAAATTTTAAAAGTACTTCAAACATATATGTTAATGCAGAAATTTGGTTATGATAACACATGGTGTTAATAATGACAATTTTTAAAGAGAACTTACAAGACGAAAAACAACTTTCCTGATCCACACAGAGTTGATATTATTCATCACAATTCATTATAATTGCATATTTTATCATGAAAACCTATTATTTCATCATACTATATGCACTTTGTGCTATTATCTATTAATTTATGTAACATATTCATGTTGAATGTCTATTGAAATAATGTGCTTTGTATAACCATTTGTGGTACAGACCGATTTTGTACTGAGCAATGAATAAAAAATGAAAGAAATGTATCTATTACGTACATGGATATTGCAGTCTGTCAAATTCTTACTGCGTTTTTGTGACCAAAACATAACAATGGTGTGTAAAGAGAGGGAGACAGTGAAAGAGACAAGAGAGAGAGAGAGAGAAAGAGAGAGAGAGATAGAGAGAGAGAGAAAGAGAGAGGGGGGAGGATGGGGGTGTTAGAGAGAGAGGGTTGGGGTGTGTTAGAGAGAGAGTTTTATATTGGCCTGTAACAAAACAAAAAAAAACCTTCACGTTTTTGGCGTGCCGTTTTAGGTTACGAAACAAAACGGCAAAAAAAGATAGAAGGTAACCAACCCTTGACCATCCTTTTCATTCTTCCCTTTCCCCAGCCGTTTGGCCCGGAGAGAGAGAGAGAGGGAGAAATTCTCCATGTGCCCCCCCCCCCCCCCCCCCGATCCCCCACTGAGAATGAAAGATTAATTTTTAATGTATTTCTAGAATTACGTCATGTTGTTAATTAAGATTAAGTCGCTTTTTTGTGGGTTTAGATATAACATTTGAGATCGAACTAATTGAAAATAGGCACCTAGGCGTGTTTATTTTTTTTAAGACGGAGAATTTGTGGAAATGAATGAGGAGATGTTGCAAAAACTAGAAAGATTGAAATGTTTGAGAATCAATTTAATCTTCATATACAAAATGTAGTTCTCCCTCTGTTGGCTTAAGAAGCTGATGATCGTTGAATCGGAGTCCTCACAAATAGTTTGTTTGAGAAATGCGTTGAGCATCGACATTGCCCTTACATGATCAGCGCCTGTACATTTAATTGGATTTCGCACGTGATTGTTTTACATAATTGTCAAAGAGAGATAGAGTGAGAATGTAGAGGGATAGTGAAGTGGAGGAGAGAAGGAGAGAAAGAAAGAAAGAGAGAGAGAGAGACAGAGAAAGATAGGGGAGGGGTAAAAGGAGCGGGAGAGGAAGGGGGCAGAAAGAGATTATATATATATATATATAGAGAGAGAGAGAGAGAGAGAGAGAGAGACAGAGAGAGACAGACAGACAGAGACAGAGAAGGGGAGGGGAGACCAAGGTCAAAGATGGGAATATTTATATGTGTAATCTTTATGAGCAATTACAGTTTACCATTAATATTAATATTACCAACGCCTGTTAATGATTTCATTGGCTCTATGCCATACACATATAGTTTATGAATATAATATCAGGTTCATATCGAAACAAGGTGCCATATGTTTTCTTTTCCCAACCTTATCGGAGAATGAACTATTTTTGTTTTTTCCCTCCAGAGATTAGAATTAAGATATCTTTATTGATGTACGTCGGTTCAAACTTCAGTCAAGGGAAAACATTACATGTAGTCGAGTAATTACCTTTACGTCAAGCATCTATTTTTATTGTATCTATTTTACTTAGGGCCTATTTATGGTATTTAACTAACGACATAATGACATTACACTGGTTATATATCTAGTTCAGTGTGACCAATTTCATCATGTGCATGTAATCTTTGACAGACAGATAAATACATGTTAAGAAAAATAAGTAATTCATCCGATATTTGTTCGTTCTGGCTTCTTAATGTCTTCTTAATTAAAGACTCGTATAGTTATGACGCGGTTTTCCTTATGATGATTTAAAGTTTTGACGTTGCTTCCTCCCTGTTTCTTGTTTCCCCCTTTCTTTCCCTCTTGCGCCATTCGGCAGTCTACTTTCAAACCTCGGCCTTAAACGTTCCTATTCAATTTTACATACAACTTAATTGCCACTACTCCAGTCCAAGGAGTAACTCCTTGTCCAGTCTTTTCCTTATCTACTGCATATACAGAAATTGCCAATCATACCAGCGCCCGTGACAATGCCAATAAGATATTGGACTCTACAAAATTCCCCATTGAAATGGCCTAGATTAGATGGGGTGAAGGGGAACATGGTCCGTGCCCCCCCCCCCCACACACACACACACACTCCCATATCACTGGTTATACTATTCCATACACGTTTTCTTATCATTTGAACCACTTTGATACAGATTAACATGAACGAACGACCACAACCACTTCCACCTCCTAATTGTTGTAACATAATACCTTGAACAGGATCATAAAGACTTTCAAGAAATCAAATCAATATCCCATTGTTTTGACTTTAGAAAACGTGTACGGATTATGTAATATGTAACTGTTATAATCTTATCTTTCATGGGTTGTGTATTGATTTTGTTTTGAATATTTTTTTTGGAATTGAATTGAATTGATTTATTGTCCATAAAAATGGAATTTCGTTGTTCACTGGGACAGGTGTGTTACAAACAATGTACACAATTATACAGATTTTAAAACATAACAACAACATAACATCAATGGCGTTACATCCCACAATACGATGTTTTACGATGAAAGTATATGTTTTATTGGATTTATCTCACACCATCTTAGTTGAAGGCTCTTGCAAACACTTCCAAACACACTTAATTATCAGTGATAAGTACATCATTTAATTTGAAGAGTCAGTCATGTAAATAGCAAAGATATATTTCAGATACACCGCACTTCTAATGGGTAGACACTTGCTCTTTCGAGCACTTGCAAACAAACCCATTTTGATTAAAAAACATAATAATATAGAAAAATATATCTGTTATCATTTAAAAACATGATGATTAATGGATATTATCTTGTTGCATAGATATGTAAGTGGTACATGTTCAAAGGCAATTGAACTATTGATCTTTGACGGCCTACTTTCTGATTCTTTGAGAAGGTTGCTGTGTTTATTCAATCTTAGGATCATGAAACTAAATATTTCAAGCGACATGGTTTGCCTGAGTCGATACAATTATGAGTTTGACTGTGCAAAAGTTGCTGTAACTAATCAAAATGTTATTGTCAGTATACAGTAACTGAATAAGCACCAAAGGACAAGGTACGTTTTAAAATATTTTGTGGATTGGAAGAACAAGGTCTGATACAAATAAGAGATTTTTTTGAAATGCTTTGAATTCTAATTATTTCTATATTATGATTATGATTAAATAGTAGTTTGTTTTATATTTTTTAAAAGGAGACATTCATTTTTCACTCAGGAAAAGATTTTTTTTTTTAAACAGAAAACATCATGCAAATAGGGAAGTAAATTGCGATAATATGTACATGCAGTCTCGTCCATGATTACCTGTTTTTTCATTGTTTTATAACTTGTATTTTTTGAGTACCGACTCATAATTGAGACTCGACCAAGGTCTAAGTGCATTATGACTATTGGCCGTGTCAATATTACAAAACGAATATCACCCGAGAGTTTTTCCAACACGTTATTCATACAAATGTGATATGGGGGAAATGGGGGAGGGAGTGGTTGTTGATGCCCCATCTACTATGTCCTTTGTCTGGGGGGGGGGAGAATTTCGCACTAAATTTGCCTACAATCAGTCGAAAGTCTTCCAACATGCAAGCGAAACAATGCAAAAAGTCATCATTTTGTTCGATATGTAGACAAAACGAAAATTAACAAATTTGCCGACAGGTGAATCTTGAACCTTACATACCCCCGGCTTTGATAAGGTATAGCTGTCCAGTTTGCAATTATTCATTTTGTCCCGCAGGGATTGACCTTTAAATTTAAATGTTTGCTTTTATTCCAGTTTTATTTGTTTTATGATAGCTGCTCTTCCTGGCACCAATAAACCGTCCGATTATGGGCGACGAAACAAGCAATATTATGTGTATGGGATGGGAGTTTTTACATCACAATTCAATACTAGTTGATGACTGGGTATTATAGGTAATGCTGTAACGCCAGTTTAGTTTTCATAAGTTTACTGTTAATGAAGTATATAGTCCTGTGTTCTATATAATGTTGCATACTTCATCTCTCTCCTCCAGATCATACATCGTGCATTTTGTTTTCTTTCAGTTTAGTCATGTAAATAAATCTAAAGCAGAAACTAGTCGGTATCAACTCAAAGTTGCCCAGCATGTGACAAAAATTTCCAAATCCACTGTGAAAATACACCTGATATTGTTTTTGTTTGTTTTCGGCTCCTTTTGTTACACTTTGCACTCATCACTGTAAAAAAAAAAAAGAAGGACAACCACTCTGTCCACCATCACTATCTCATGATCAAGATCAATCAATGCAGCCATACTCACATCACCATCATCATCAACTTAAACATCATCAATTCATCATTATCATCATCGTCATCTTCTTCTTCATCTACTTCTTCTTTTTCGTTTTCTTTTTCTTCTTCTTCTTTTTCTTCATCATCATTACCATCATCACCACCAACATCATCATCATTATCATCATCATCATCATGAATGATCAAATCCAGCGCTGCATTCTTCATATAATTATGGAGCTAGGACCTGACGCATCGTACTCTTTTTTCACATAATTATTTATTTACTTTTGTATACACATTTTTACAAGGAATATTACATGAAAGAATGTAGCTCCCGATGAATGAAGACACCACGTGACTCTTACGACAAAACATGTATTTTTGTGCGAAATCGGAGCTCATAAATTCTTTAAAACTACATATTAAAGCTGAACAAAAAAAAAGACTCTTGGAATTTCAGTATTTTTTATGCGAAAAAACTGTGAAAAGAATATCTCTCTAGACTGCCAGCAAGCAACTAAAATTCTAAATTAGTTTGTTTTTAAAAGCCGAGATAATCGGAACTCATTGAAATCGAACGCGATACAACTAAACTATCCAGTAAGCGTAATGAAAATGTTTTGGTCCAAAATTGGTACGATTCTTCTCAGTTACACCGAGACATTCAAGTTGACCGACAGCACACGAGACCGGCAGCCCATGAGACAGACCAGTGGCATACGCAGGATTTTTTTTCAAGGGGATTGTTTTAAAATTTGAAAATTGCGGGGGGGGGGGGGGGGTAAAAGCAAAAAAAAAATGTTGTCCCGGAAATTGCCAAATTATTTCGTTCAGTGGCTTGGGGGGGGGGGGGGACACTTTTTTGCCCCCTCCGTTTGCGTACAGCCTGAGACTGACAATGTCGGTCCTTTTGGTCCAAAAGGTCGACACTTTCGGTCCGAGGGCCGTCGGTTAACTGGGTTTTTTACATGTGGCGTTTTACCTTATCATGTTACGTTCTAAATGTTGGATAAATGATATTTTAATACTTGCATTAAACTGTACTTAAGAAGAAAGAAAAGTTTATAGAATTTCGATGGGGGTACATACTGCAACATAAGTGATAATATAAGTATATACATGAGAATAGTACTATTCAACATATTTACAGAATATATATATATATATATATATATATTGTGCCGTTCTTCACAAAAAGTTGATGTCCTATGACTGGACAAAATCCATTAAAAAATGATAAGCTGTGAAGCTGAGTTGATACTGCAAAACTTTTGTTTTGTTTCTTTGCTTTCCTTGATCCAGCTCCTTACAACCATTTTCTTTTACTTTTACATTCAATATCTATGTAATCTTCATTTCCTAAACACACATACCACACCTTGGAGTTAATTCAAGTTCTTAATAATACAACAAATATTGAATCCGTGACTGGGCAAGATTTCCATTATACCATTTCCATTGTTATCTGAAAAAGTAACCAATTTGATCATGTAATGTAAAGTTTAATTAAATAAGCCGAAACTAGACTCCCAACCTTAAATTTCATCGTCTGCTGTGAGCAAATTTGGGCGTTCATATTATAACGTTCAAAAGAATAAACATTAATAGAAATGATGACACTTTTCACTGCGATCATCATATCACATTCAAACAAGCTTTTATGATTATATGCACAACCAGAACGAATTCACTGATAATACAATAACATATTTTATTTACTTGAAGCTCATTAATACAAGGGGGTCTACTCGCCCTCGTGGGTGTATTATGCCTATTTTTCTCTCCCATCGTGCAGAAGTCACTGTAACGTAACAATGGTGACCCTTGGACAGGGTTTTATACGGTCAATTTTTGTCGATGTCATCTTATCTAATATAGTAGTCGCATTTTCAAGATGATCGTCAAACGCAGAGTAAATAGGATTTCGTTTTTATGTTTGTTGATATAATACAGTGCAATATAAAAGTCCTAGTTTGGGGGTGTTACGGGCAAGTGACATAAGACACAATAGTTGAAGTTCAAGTGAAGATTAATACTATTCGTGAACTGTAAAAATTGCAACACCTCAAATACCGCTTATGTAAATTAAACAACCCAGTTATCTAAAGAAACGAATAAATCGTTACCAATGCACCGTTTTCTGAAAATGTCGTTCTCTCCTTGTTATCAGTTAATTTACGTCCCCATTCTGATCGATATTTTGCTATTTTCTCTTCACCTAATCAGTAATACTGTTTTGATTTGAATATCTGGAAGAAACATTGTTAAGAACACACAAACAGTTGCACAAAATAACATGCACGACTTTGTGTTTCGACTGTAACGACTTCTCAATCAAAGAGAGATTAGAGAATATTTGACAACCCTTATTTATCTGTTTCTGGCGTACAAAGAGTTAATGCGAAATTGCCTCAAGCTATAAAGCTGATATAAAACAAAATGGATCTAAATTCTGGTCATCAGATTAAAACCCTCACAAACATTGTGCACAATCTCCTCACTGGTAACGTCATCTATATTCCTACAATTTGGTCACCGTAAAAGCATATAAAAAGTCTAACATAGCTTTTGCATCCTCACATGTCCCAATATCCTTAAAAGGGGAGTGGAAGATGTAAATTATTATATTTAACTAAACGACGACAATTATAATAATGATACATGTACATTCGTTTATTTATAGCGCTCTTACAGATAATAAACGATATACAGTGCTTTACAGACAAAATGACAGAGTTCAAGTTAATGTGAAAATGACAGAATTTGATGATTATCACTGAACAGGAGACATTTCATGCTAAATATATCAATCTCTTTGACAGTTTGTTCTCTATGATACACAATGCATTCCTTACGAGCTGGGATTAATTAATATTTCGTCCCAAAACCACTAGATATCCATATTTCGAAATGTAAATCGTTGTTGTGGGCATTGCAGAATATATCAATCTTTATTTTTGCAGAACACATAAGGCTAAGCAAATGAATATTCAGCCTCGTATAATAATGAGATATCATTGGTACGCATATCATGTGAGATAATGGCAGGATGTTGTCTTTCACTCAAGATAACAGAACTCCTTAAAGCTTTAAAACTGATATTGGCTCCTCAGAATTTTGTGTCAACTAAATGGAAATGATGTTTTGGTATTGAATCATCATAACATTAAAACTTCGACAAGATATTGCAGATAGACAACTCTGAGGGGAGAACAAAAGCAATGTGAAAAGAAGAAACCCACAGTGAATGAGAAAGGGAGATAGACAGAGAGAGAGAGAGAGAACAAAATAGAAAGGTGAGAGAGAGAGAGAGAGAGAGAGAGAGAGAGAGAGAGAAAGAGAGGGAGAGGGAGAGAGAGAGTAAGAGAGCGAGAGAGCGAGAGAGGGGGAGAGGGAGAGAGAGAGTAAGAGAGAAGTAAAAACGAGAGTGACACACAGTAGAGAAAGAGAGAGAGAGAGAGAGAGAGAGAGAGGGAGAGACGTTTTGAATCATTTAGGGGGAAAGATATGTGTAGAAATGGATTTTCAAAAAAGTGAACTTTTATCTATGAGTAAGCTAAATAACAGCCTTTCAGTTCCCATAGTTCTAATTGCTAATTGTAACCGATGAGAGAGAAAGGAAAGAAAAGCACCAAATCTCCACATGAGCCAATATGTGTACTGTTTGCATTGGGTGTGCATTGCATCTTTTGAGCAATCATATTGAGTAATATATCAATACTCGAGGTAAAAAAATAATATCCAATTTCCAGTCCCTATCCTTTTCCATGTTCTGTTCCATTTCCGAACAAAATGTGCGCGAACGTTCCATTGTTAAATTAGGCATTTTTTTTTTTTACACAAATATGAAAATATGACCAACGTTGTGTCCGATTTTATGCGAAGCCCCTTCTTAATAAAGTTGATCAACAACAGCAGAAAAAGGTGGCTGTTACTTGAACAGATTTAAAGCGGAGTGTTGTCTTCATCGTGGTGTGCATATGTGCCATTGGTGTACGCATGTAGGTCGCTGTCTTTCCTGTCTGCCATTTTCTTTCCGTTAAATGTGACTTCGCCGTTTTCGAGAGCATCGATCGCGTCTGATTTTGCGAGGTCTTTCTTGGACAGCTTGGCGACGATTGCGGCACCGAATGAGTCGCCCTCCACGTTGACCATCGTTCGGAATCGGTCACTAGGATGTGAGAGATGATGAAATTGCGAATGAACGAACATCTATTTCCCAAATTTTTCGAATACATAAAGAGACACTTGCTATACAGGTGGCAATCAAACTAGCTGTTTGCCCTTATCCATGTATACAATAGGGACTTTTAGATTTGTGTGGATTGATACGTGTGACGTCCATTCAATGCAGTACATTAAAAGGACGTCGATCGTAGCAATTCACATTGTCTTCGTGCAAATCTAAAAGTCCCTAATATAGAACATAAAATGACATCAATCGGCAATAACAATGATAGATTGGCTGAAAGGTGTTCAGGCAACTGTTACTCTGCGTTCAATTTCTACCACTAACCAAATTCCTACGTATGGTCCTACTATGGCCCACAAAATACATCTACCCAATCGCATCACAAGCCCTATTATACTCCAAATCTTTGGTGACATGAATCCAGGAGCATTTTGTCGCCGGAGAAAATGTCCTTTATTATCGTCAGTCACCGAGGAAAAGCTAGCTAGGGTCATCCTCATGACCATCGATAGGGTGTAGGCAAAGATTGTTGATATGGAATATTGTTGGTGGCGGAAATAAAATATGACCACAGTCAATAATAACGCAACAACAGGCTAGTCACAATTAAAAGTGAATAAACCTGTGTTACTTTGTGTTCTGTTTCTTTTAAAATCCCCGGTGACGAGATTTTCATGAGATACCTTGTTTCATTTTAAATCAAAACAACACTATTAATGACTATACTTACAGGATAAAATCAACTGCAAGGATGAGGGCGACGTCGTCTGTAGGTAGGCCGACTGCGGTAAGGACGATAACGAGGGTCACGAGACCAGCCTGGGGGATACCGGCTGCTCCGATACTCGCGAAGGTCGCCGTTAGACTGAAGTAAATAAAATGAAATCAATAATTAATTCCAGTTTTGTAAACATTTAAGAAAATTTGCTGACGGCATTACAAAGGCGGAATCAGAATTGTTAGAAGGATGGGAAGGGTGAAATGTTTGGATATATCGCAAAAGTCGTCGATCCCTTCATCTCCTTGGAAGCGTAATTTCATGAATGTGTGGGAACTATACGAAACTTTTTTTTTTCAATCATAGGGCGGCGGCAGGTGCTAGTTTCCATCAGAGCCATCTATACACAGAGTTTGGCAAACCCGGTTCGAGTTGGACACATTATGGCGACTACTGCTTTGTTGGGCAACCACAAAACAAAAGAATATACGCCATGTTGTGACCCAGTGAAACCAAGTTGGCCAAACTCTGTGTATAGATGGCTCTGTTTTCCATAGTACGTAATGTGGATCCACCTATGTAATATGAGATTACAAATGATAACATTTAAATATGACACCCTATAGTTGGATTATTTATACAGACATGTTTTAAGTAAAGAGGTTTCACTGTTTTTAGCCAGCAAGAGTTAGAAATTTCAACAACAACAACAACGATGACTATCCTCGTAAATTAATTAGCAATATTATTTGTGAATCAATATCTTACCTCATTGTCACAATCATGACAATATCGTTAAAACTGAGTTGGAAGTTTTAGAATGGAGGTATCATGATTTTGCCAGCGGGAGTTAGAACTTTCATGAACAATAACGACGACGACAACGTCATCAACGAAAATATCAAGAAACCGTTACGTTCCTATACTCGTAAATTAATTAGCAAAATTAAGCCTTGTGAAAATAATTGATTGGCCTAACAAATGACTTTGTGCTTACCTGATTGTCACTAAATCGGCAAAACTGAGCGGGATGTCGTTAACTTGGGCGATAAAGATGGCAGCTACTGCCTCGTAGAGAGCGGTACCGTCCATGTTAATGGTAGCACCGACCGGGAGAACGAACCGTACAACACGGGGATCGACACCTAGACCTTCCTCTAAGCATCGGGTAGTCACTGGTAGGGTTGCCGAACTGTGGAAGATTTTTTTTAAAGTGTCATATCATTGCCCATTGTACACGATGCGTCACTATACGATTGCATTATTACCTACTCTGATGAAGATTTTAAAGACAATTATTAAGTGCATGTCAGAGACTATAAATCATTGTTTGTGATGTACATTTTAATTCCGTGATTGTAAATACAATCCGATTTGGAAGAAGGATGCCACTTATTGAAAGCCATTTGCAAGTATGCATTATTTTGAGAAAAAAAGATGTAGCTTATGTGCAACACGTTGTCGAATCAATACTTTGCCTAACATTCCTTGCAAAAATGATGTCTTCTCAGTAGAACCGAAATCAGATTAACCTTCATAAGCACTTAATCCGTAACCCAAGTTGTTCCTGTACTGAGCCTATATGAATAACTCAAAATGGGAGTCGACGAGTCTGCAGTCATAGAGTTTTTACAGTTTTAACTAAAGATTCAATCATTAAAGGACAAGTTTTTTGTCACAAAGTATACTACCTCCACTCCCCACAACATAGAGGAAAATTGGGTACCTAATGTCCTTTGGCAAGACATTGTTCTACATTTGCCACACTCAACCCAGGTGAGGTAAATGGGTACCTGGTAGGATTATTCCTTGAAATGCACTGTGCGCTGATAACGGCTGCCGGAGCTAAAGCTAGGGTAATAATTTCCAAAGCTCTCATTGGAAGCGCGTAGAGATGTTATTTCATGAAGTATTATGCGCTATACAAGAACTGAACTATTATTATTATTATTTTTACCTCGAAGAAGTTCCGAGAGCTGTAAAGAGAGCCTGGGTGACGCCTGCCAAGTACTTGTAAGGATTCTTCCTGACGACGACCACGTAGAGGAGAGGGAGGATGATGATCCCGTGGATGGCTAAACCAGAGAGGACAGTGGCCATGTAAAGACCGAGCTGGGTGAAGATCACGCTCCAGTCTTCGACGCCCACCATGCTACCGGTGATGAGGAAGAGGATACCAATGGGAGCGTACCTGCGAGGGGTGGCATAATAAAGCAAAAATGTACTTCATGAGAATAGAAGTTCCTTTTTGGAGTGAGGGTAGGTAAGGATGTGCATAAAGGGAAACAAAAAGCTAGGGATATACTGTAATTATAAAGAGAGAACGAAAGAGAAAGTGAGAGAGATCAAGAAAGGGGATTGTTAAAATTTTTTTTTTGAAAAACACCATTAAGTGGAAAATGGTACACTCTGAAAAGAAGGGACAGTAGAAAGTTTGGCTCCACTGATTGCCTGGCTTATACTTATAATTACGATCAATAGTAATAACGATCTCCCTATGAAACAATTGTCATAAATGTTACTTTACTAGTATTAAAATAAATGAAAATTTAAGATTTAAAATAAAAGTGAGTTACAATCAGCAATTACTGTTTAGGGTTACAGAGACATGCCAGAAAGTAATAAGGAAAGTGAATGTGAAGTATAATGTTATCATTTGGGGAGTAAGAGAGGTGATAGTAAATTGATAAGAGCTGAAAAGACAGGAAAAAAATGTTTTACAGATGACTGGATGATTTCTCTTACCACATGATGATCATGACGAGTTTCATGATGGCCTCATTAGTAGCAGAAAAGAAGCTGATCACCACTTTTCCATCGTCACCCAACCGACCAACGATGATACCGAAGGCAATGGAGAAGACGACAAGCCCTAGGATATTCATGCTGTAGACGTAGGTCCCTTCCCAAACCGTCTCAATCACTTCAGTGGTGTTACCCCTGTACCAGATTGTGTAATCCGTACTCTCTTGCAGGACATCAGCCATGGAGTTCACGACCCCATTCATCTGCGTGATGATCTGATTAAGCTGTAGAAGAGAGTCCATCTTGAGCGTACGTGGTGTGTAGAGGACCATGGAAAGGTGGTTGAGGGCGCCTGTCATATCATGTAGGAGTGTGCTGATCTGGTTGAGGAAGTCCAGAGTGTACACTTCTTCGGTCATGTCCATCAGGTACACCAGGTTGGTGGACAGCTTCTGCATGGACTGGGAGACGTGGGATAGGTCGAGACGATCGCTGCTTTGCAGATCTTGCATTGTCGCCAGGACAAGATTGATCAAATTGACGTTCATGATATGAACCTGCCTGGTGAGCTGTACATCGTCCGGTTGGAACATCGTAATAAGATTAACCAACTCAACCACTTCTGCGTTTGATGTATGGATAAGGGAACTCATATGAAGCGGTTCTACCATGTACACCACGTCGTTCATTGAATATATGATCAAATGAAGAGCTTGTGACGTGGCGTTTAGTGTGGGCACGTCGACCATATCTAGGGTCTTGAGGCTTGATAATAACTCAGTTTCTGTTTCACCCGCTGCCCATAGTACCATTCCAGTCATGTTACCCAAATGCGTCATATACATTTCATCCAGCTCTCCCGTTGATGGAAGATCATCCACAACGGCTCTCAGATCATCAATGTAGGTTGAGAACTCTCCAAGGAGATTGCTCACCGGAATCAGGTTCGATCCAGGATTACTGCCACCGGCTCCTTGAACTGATTCCATTAAGTATGTATAGGTCATGTCCATGTCCTGAAGAAACATATCCATGTCATCACTGACGGTTTTGGCGTCG
Source organism: Strongylocentrotus purpuratus (assembly GCF_000002235.5). NCBI lineage: Eukaryota > Metazoa > Echinodermata > Echinoidea > Camarodonta > Strongylocentrotidae > Strongylocentrotus > Strongylocentrotus purpuratus. Next base: position 9,984,761 of record NW_022145609.1, read on the forward strand.
AGGGCCATCATTCTGAAGTCCATGGTCTTCTGACCAATGGTCTGGAGGGTTCCGTTGATGAAGCCCATGGATTGGTGAATGGTCAGGCCGGACATCAGGGTCAGGTTAAGGAAGTCACCCGTGGTCAAAGAAGGAACCGGCACCACTGTCTTGATGCCTGCCGTTTTGAACTGAAAATAGAATACACAGAAGTACTTATATTACCTATAGACCTAAAGCTGTATCAACAGAATCGCAAAGAAATCCAAACAAAAACCAATCTAAAGCAATTTCAATTGCCTCGTGCATAATTCATAGAAACTTGCGAACTTCACAGGATTGTGTAATCTTCATAAATTATGATTTTTCTCTGGGCAATATACATCATATAGTGGAGTATTGAAATTGACATTCATTTTGATTTCTAGAAAGCCTTTGCGATCGCGTTTCTAATTTCTGCAGGATGACGACACAGCACACGAAATACATCCAATCAAACATGTAAGGACTTCTGCAGACACACAATCAAAACATTCTACACGAACGGTCATCCACGCACAAGCTCTAACAATCTTATGCCATCCGATTAACGAGTCAAAGACGACACCAATCAGTTATTCATTCGTTCAATCAATCCCTTCATCAATCAATAATTTTATCCATCCATCAATCAACCAATCAATCAATCAATCAACCTATCAACCTACAAGAAGGACATTTCTTGAATCACTCCATTTTCAAGTGGACTTCAACAAAATTTACCCCTGAATTGATGACCCATAATATTTTCAAGTAACGTTAATCTCACGGAAAATTCTAAATGGGGTAGCTGAAACTAATTCGTATTCAAACGGAACGACTACCAAAATAACATGTCACATGCAAGGAGAAAACAATTGTTTATAATTATGTAGATATAAATTTATGGATTTGGATAGTCAATGAAATGATAAAAGTGATTTATAATATAGATATTGTATTCTTTAATCATGTTTATGGATGAATCGTACGGATATAAATTGAAAACGTAATTCAATCATAATCGACACCGACCGATTACAGATAATCATTTAAAGTTTTGGAAATTTTTGTTCATTCTTATCCTTGACTTTACAATTTGTCAGTTATACGCTAATGTGACATGTCATTATAATATTGAATCCATTTGAAGACGTAAAATCATGTATATTCAACATTCGTTTTGGTAGAACCTATCTGCAAAGAGAAATCTAACTACATGCTATAGCCAAAATGCAAAATTCCTGTGTTTAAAAAAGCAAGAGCTGTCCAGTCTCGTCTTGCCAGACTTCGGAAAGCCGGGGTGGTCCCGTCGCACCGTTTTAGCTCCGGGATGGCGCGAAAAAAAGTTAAGAAGATTCCATAATTACCGTTCTGAAGCAAGCTTCGACAATGTTCTCTGGAAACATATTTCTGTAATTGAAAGAAATGTCGGTATCAGGAGGTTAGTGAAAAATGTGAAAGGAATAATTTTGTTGACGAGTTTGGAATCTCATCAAATCGGGACTTTATCAGCACCGTACCAACTTTCCTGCCTGTGAAAGAAAAGAAACTTTCATCTAGAATTTTCACTGAAAGCTTATAATTCCAAACGACGCATAGACATTAACATTAACACGATCGCAGCTATACTTTCAAAAATTGACCTCAGGTAATTTTAATATAGCCTTGTGCGTCATCTATTGAAATGAAGGAACATGGCAATGACGTGTGACGTAATTCGAACATTAGTTATATGGGACATACAATAGGGTATTGAAATATTCCCTGAGTTGATTTTTCGATAATATAGTTGCGATCGTGTCAAATTCTAGTCGCATATCATCGTCAAAGCATCTACAATCTAGATAAAAGTAAAACATGATAACAGATTGTACTTTTTTCTTTGTTTCATCTTTTTAAAAGCTCAGTTTCTCTTTGAAGTTGCTTCATCAATTATTACTGAATGCTACAAATGTTCTCAGACATTACACGTTAACACACACGCACACAAACGCACCCCATACACACCATCCATTGCCCACACCCACACACATGCAAAATTCAATTAATGCACATATCAATTCATCAATTGTTGAAACATGATACATCGCTATCAGAATCTCGACAAACGCCTTATCAAAGCTTCAACGCCCTTCTTTCATATTCATCGCCTGCAACATCTTTGTTCTCAGGAAAATGGAAGCATATGGATAAATCTATAACAAGTAGTTTCGACATTTCCCCCTTTACAAATCAAATAAATCATTGTCAAATTCGAGCGAAATCTTCGCAAGGCGATCATTCATTCTTATACATTTCAGTATTTACATTATGTTTTAGACCATCTCGGGCGAACATTATACATTATTTACATTATCTTCTAAAGCATCTCGGATGGAAAGGGAATGCTCATGTGTCTCCTCGCAAACAAAATGATCTAATATTGGTGCGGTATGAGAAAAGTGCGAATTTGGGTCATGTACATGTATGAATAAGAGCTATATTTCTGGCGTCTTGTATACATTTATATCACGTGATGAGACGAATGGCGGGAAAATATAGTAAAAGTGGCAGCTGTGTTTACATGCGCGTGCGGTATCTGACGAATTGACGTAAATGAGCATGTAATTTAATCATCACCAGATAGTACTGTTCATATTAAATAGATAAGTAGGATAAAAGTTGGATTATCAGCGTAAGGTTTTAGTATTACAGGATGTGCCCATATTTGTTTTGTTTTTCTTCAGGTAGGACGAATTTAGGCAATATTTGGTATTGACTAACAATTATTTTAATATCAATCGTTGTTTCTTTGACTATCGCTCGTATGAGATAAAGGGATACCTGTTTAAGTATCATAATCCATAATTGTTTTCATGCAGAGGAGAACAGATTTTCCTGAGGGGACTTTGCAATGTTGTGTTTTTTTCACCGAAGAACTTTTAGCCAATGGATTATATCATGAGTAGAGAAAAGCGTGACCCTTCAATTACAAGTTTAAAACACCCTACTTTAATGAACAAAGTCATATTTTTAGCCCATGAATCATCGCTTTTATGATCTTTTGTTGTTGGCTGGCATTTGTTTGACTTGAAGAACCATTTCTCGAATCAAATCTATCTATATTTATATGAAATCTTGCTTGCGTGACGATAGAAACTAATTTGTGTTTGAATTGCCAAGGATGCAAAATACACACATCTCTATTTGTCATTGAATCAATGAATGACATTTGTTTGCCGTCGAGGATGGTATGATTACCAAATCAATACAAAACTAGTTCACATGAGATTATTCAACCTTTAGCCATACAAAATTATTGTTTTCTTTATTATTAATATAATGCCTCCAACATAACATAATTTTAAATTTATGAAACATAACACACCAGACTTCAAATCTCAATTTTATAATACGAATTAAGAAAGGAGTCTATCATGAAGCGCTCTTCGTTTATGAAGATTTTTTATCCAAAAATTACAGATTTTAGTAAAGTTTACATTGTGTAAGCATTTCAGGTAAATGACAGGGGGAGATAGAAGGAATTAAACAAATATAAGAAAACTAAACAATGACAACTGGTAACAACTGGTACACTGTATGAAAACAGCGTCATGCGTAATGTGACCACACCCTTTCCAATGCATTACGTTATCATTGTTGTAATAAGGGGTGGAGTTTCAATGATCGAATCAGCAAAGAAGAAAAAACTTATTGGGCACTATAATTGCTAAAATATTGCCATGAAAGGTAATAATAATAGTGATAATGATACTCATTTCTTGTATGATATAAATATTCATCAATATCTCCATGCGTTTCCAAAGAGCTTTGGATTATTACCCAGGCTCAGCTTAGCTGCCCAAATGAAGGCGATTAAGCTTTAATGGATTGGTGCCTATTGGTACCCATTTACATCACCTTGGCTGAGTGTGGCAAATGTAGATTAATGTCCTGGCAAAGGACGAATATGCTGTGGCAGATATTCGAACACAGTATATGGGATCAAAAGTCTGGTGACTTATCTTCTAAACCACAACACCTCTATAATAACAATTATAATTTTGTTAATTTAGTACATTTCAAGTTGATCAATAAGGTGTGATTTCAATTTAAAACAAATATTCTTTTGGGGGAATTTACAGAGAATGACGGAACAACATTGCATGGAAATAAATCAAATACTAATTTAGTTGTACACAAGGGGGTAAACTTGCTACCAAATTTTTCTTCCTACACCATGCAGTCCATTTAGTACACATGTGTTGTTTTGTTTTAAAACAAAATGGCGGATGTTGGATTTTGTAGGAATGCTGTCTTGTTAATGATTAGCTCAAAATACCATTTAGAGCCGGAGTCTCGTGCTGCTCTGCGTTTGAGCTGTTTGTTTTTGGTATTGTGACGTTGTATAGATGTGGTATAGGTCAGGGTTTTATTATTTCTAAACATTGCATAGTGCTGTGTACGACTCCCCTAAAAGGTGACGTCGAAGAAAAATCAGACAGTGATCTTTTATTATCATTAAACAGTTATATTTTATGACAAGCTGAACAAAAACAATGACATTTATCTACTACTAGTACAACAACAACAACAACAACTACTACTACTACTACTACTACTACTACTACTACTACTACTACTACTACTACTGCAGATGTTACCTGCTACTATTACTACTACTACTACTACTACTACTACTACTACTACTACTACTACTACTACTACTACTACTAATACTACTACTACTAGTAGTAGTACACTACTACTACTACTACTACTACTACTACTACTAATACTACTACTACTACTAATACTACTACTACTACTACTACTACTACTACTACTACTACTACTACTACTACTACTACTACTACTACTACTAATACTACTACTACTACTAGTAGTACTACTACTACTACTGTAGATGTTACCTGCTACCACTACTACTACTACTACTACTACTACTACTACTACTACTACTACTAATACTACTACTACTAGTAGTAGTACACTACTACTACTACTACTACTACTACTACTACTACTACTACTACTATAACTACTCGGACTTCTACTACTACTACTACTACTACTACTACTACTACTACTATTACTACTACTACTACTACTACTACTATACTACTTCTACTACAATGTACTTTATTTCTACTACTGTTTATTTTTAACATTGGTTATCATCATCGTCGTCATCATCATAATTTTTATCATTAATATTTGTATTAATATTATCATTATTGTTATTATTATCATTATTATTACTGGTGTTGCTGTTGTTTTTTATTACTATTATTGTGATTATTATACCATCATTGTAACGAATTTAACATAATTATTATAGTCATAATCATAACATGTACAAGGATATAATGATGATCAGAATGGTCTCAGTGATGAGAACTGATGATGTTGATAATAAACAAATGGCATTGATATAGCAAATAGCAAAACTATTTTCTTTTCCAAAGTTTGAGACATAAACTCTTGGGAGCTGCGTCAGCCATTTTGATCTCTCACTTGTCTTTTCAAACAAACCATTAACTGCTTAATAAAATTTTATTGTATGTTAATGTGCAAGGTCTTATCAACGTATTCAGTCATAAATATTCTACGCCTTTGTTAAACGTGACAAAGCGAAATAATACGAGTTGAAGTGTCATTCGCAGTTCCATAATGTTTCAAACAGATTGGATGAGAAACCGATAACATTATTTTATTTTGAAATATCAACCTTTACCTTTAAAATTGGCTCTTGTAAATTGTGAAAATAAATGAAAGAATTTCGAAACGACAGAAAATCAAAACATGTTGATGAAGAAAAGAAGAAGAAAAAATGCTGAATATAAGAATGGTTCCTTTTAATAGTATACTGGCTATGATCTGTTCTTTTTCGTGTTGAAATTATAAATAAAACTCTTTAAATCGGGTTTCTGCTATTGTACATCTAGAGAAAATTTATTTATTTGGGCTCCTTATTTCCATCCGTTAATATATTTAAGACATCGAGGCCTACTTGGCCTGTTAAAAATATTGTGTGACAACGCTATTCATTGATATGTACTTTCAGGTATGGCCCTTCACATCCTTTTATATCAGCCCCATGTATAGCATGCAGTTTACTTATGCAGTGGCGAATGTAAGGATGGGGAGGGGTCCAAGATGCGAGCGTCCCTCTAATTCTGGCCAGCCCTACTCATAGCATGAAAGTACAAGTCTTTGTCGACGCCCCTTTCTACTTCAAAATCCTTTATCTGCGACTGCAATGGCACACTTCTTTACAGATACTCAAGATTTTCAAGGTAAAAATGATGAACTCTCGTAGAGGGTTGAAACCGAGAGCCTTTAATGCAATCCGTTTTAGACCCTCTTTACATTCGAATCAATTTCAGTTGATCCTAGCCGTCCCATAGGGACGAATATGAAATATGAGTCAATACATTAGTTTATGAAATTTCGTTCAGGAGAAAAGTACACTACTTCTGTTTATTGGAACCATCAACCTGGGAGCATATTACTTTCCACATTCTAGTTTGTGAAAAAGGATTATGCCTAAGTGTTGAAATGAATTAATTTATCACATGTTGAAAAATTGAGCAAACTAATTGATCAAAGCTAATAAAAATGAACTACACGAAATAGTTTTTTGGGGGGCAGGGCGGGGGTTTTCCCCTGTCTATCAATTATTAAACGAATAATGTTTGTTTTATGTAACGTTTATAAAATGTATATTCGTAGGGACAACTTATTTATGTAATTGATATGTTAATTACATAGTTTAGTTCGCGTCAATTCATTTATTCAATGACTCAACCTCGAAAAAAGGTTTTTCGTAAATTTTCAAGCAAAAATATCATCAGTTTATTTCATTGTACATTTCATTTCGTATCCGAGAACAATCTCGCAAGGTGTCAGGAATTTCACTTTACAATTCATGTGATATCAGAAAAGACATACAAGAGAATGATAGCAAGTTGTCAAGTATAGCACCTTTGATGTCATGCCACGTAACAAGTCGAGATTAAGTTGTTTACAATTTATGATTACGCTTATTGCAAGTCAGAGTTCGCTCGCTCGCCTCGTGTTATGGGATGGTTACTCAATGTTTTGATTGGGCGTCGCTCGTCGGTTCTAAAAACCTACGTCATTTCTGAACCCGAAAATTGCCGCCTCCCATCCTTATTTTTTTCTCAAACGTATCAAATTGATTGATTGATAATTCTTTTTATTTTAATTACTAATTAGGCACGTTTTGGGTATGCAACGTTGATTATAGATTTATCCATATCGACACCATCCGCCTTTTCATCTGTCCTCTAATTTGTTTTCAATACCATTTCCATCATCTTCCCTAACGTCATCATCATCATCATCATCATCATCATCATCATCATCATCGTCATCATCACTACAGTCATTATCATCACCACCACCACCACCATCCTCATCATCATCACATGATTACGTCATCACAACCAAAACACATAAACTGCAAAACCATCATCTTTAACAACAAGATGAACGCCCACTCACAAACTTCGAACAATACAATAATAGTAATCGTACAACCGATAATTACTATTCAACGCTCTAGAGCACTACTTTTGACACTTATTTCGATAACATACTATAAGACTTTTCCACGAGATGTGATATTGTTGTGTTAAACATAACTACATAAGTTTTAAAGAATTAGGGAACGCCTGTGATAAGGGGTAAATAGGCACGTCACAAGCCATATTAACATGATTAAGCTGAATGTAGTCACTGATCGTGACGATGCAAAACAAAAAAACTACCACGAAACAAAATTCAATCCTTAAAATTATAACTGTAAATTTGTATGAAATGAATATCATTCCACACAATCATCATGAAGTGTGACTGTATTAATTAAATGTGGTTGGAAAAAATACTTTTATTGGTGTTTATAAGAAGGCTTTTTAGAATGGAAACCAAAGAGAAATCATGGAAGAATTGGACTTACAAGATGAGATCCATGAAGGCATAGGCTGTATTAACCTCTTCTTCCGTGCCATCGGGATCCTTCTCAGTTCCTCCTCGACTACCAGGCTGGATGGTGACCACCAGTATGATTCCGAGAATGACTGCGATCAGCGTGGTCAAAAAGTAGTAGGCCACCGCCCTGAGCCCCAGCTTTCCCGACATCGCCGAGTCGAGCGACGCCAGGCTGTTGATAAGACTGGAGACGATGAGGGGTACGATCATCATCTTCAGCATGTTCATGAAGAGGTTCCCGGGGAAGGTCAGGTAGTTGATCTGGTCTTGAGTGAAGTCATAGAAGAGCCCCAGAACGTACCCGAGCACGAAGCCCATGATGACGGAGGAGATCAGAAGGATAAGGAGGACGTTCTCCGAGTTCACCCATGATGGACATCGACGTTTTCCGCTATTGCTGTCCTCATCTGTATCACGAAATTCCGTCATCGTACCGTTCTCAAGGGCGACATCGTTGGCGTCGTGAACCACGTCTCCGTTTGTTGCATGGACCACGTCTCCGTTCATTCTCGTATTGTATATATTCCCGATAGCTTGCGCGACTTGTTTCAGAGTAGATGTGGGGTTGGCAAAGTTTTCTGCTGTTGTGTTGACAACCTCATCCATCGCCCCGCTGATAAAATATTGACGCTGCGATGGCGAATTCTACCAAATCCAGCAATCTGTTCTCATCTCATGGGTGTTTGCAAATGCTGATACGAAGGCGCAAAGGTTGTGTTTGTTTATCCTAATTGCATCATATAATACGGAACTGACTAGCACAGGAAATTTTCCAGAGGCGATTGTAGAGAATGATTAGCGAACCCTTGAGTGGAAAATGTCCCTCCACCTTGAACCCCTGACGGTCAGGTGTGCAAATTTTGGCGGGTTCAAAGTGCGCCAAAAGTGCGCCAACGAGCAAGGACAAGAGATGGGGAAATAAATGATGTATTCAGGATTGTGTTTGCTTCTCAACAGTGATTTCAATTACATAGCATGTGTATTAAACTCAGTAATTAAATGCATTATATCAACCAGTATTCATAGTAGTTTTAAAACCTTTAGAGCAAGAAGATTATTCAAAAGGTTTGATATGGAATCATCAATATTAGTGATTTAAAGTATCCTTGATTAAAAAATATATTTTGTTTTGATTGAGCTTCTTTACTCTCCTTCCATGGTACATATAGTTAGAATGCTAAATTTAAAGTTGTATTACTTTTATTTCTTAGCAAATATGAAAAGAAATACATATTCAACATGGGTTTAAATTGTATGAATTTGATTTCGTAGTCAATTTTTAATTAAGTGTCAAAAGCTACTTCAGGTAGGTAAAGCATGCTGTTTATGTATTAATGTTAAAGCCCATCTATACTAGTTTGGCATGGCGGGATAAGGCCTTCCTGCAAGGTCACTGGCAGGTGGTTATCTCATCAAATCAGCTCTCAAGTAACATAAGAAAAGGGGCATCATGAGGATCAACGGGTGCCGCTTAGGCCTTGTTGGCAGTATCTATAGCTAAAAGTAGTGCAGTGGGGCTTTAAGTTTCCTTTAATTATATTCACTGAATCCAATGACCGGGGTAATAGTATTTTTGTAAAACGCTTAGAGACATTTGTATTAAGCGCTATATAAAAGCTAAATTTTATTATTATTATTCTTTGGAAAATTCATTCACAAAAATGGTATTAATATTCGCCTTATTTATATTCACTTTTGTCATGGAATGCATGATGCAAACTTGTTTTTATGATAATAGAAACACAAAGTCATGCCTAAAGAAACTGTGTAATATTCATTTTAGATAGATAAATACAGGACTCTCTTGTGACGTGGTTTCATGTATACCCTTCTGAAAATATCTACCAACACTTCTTGTCAGGACTACACACACACTCAAGAAAGAAAGATTACCGACAGTCCTTTTCAGGACTCCCCAATCCCCCCTCTCTCTTACATGGTGCACCCGTAAGCCTACTGCATATCTACATCACCATGCAAGCCAATACTTATAATCAGCATCCAAATATCATCTTGTCTGAAGAACACAACACCAACAAATTAACGAATAAAATGATAAATAACTCTTGCGAAATTCATTTGAAATAGTAGCTCCTAGTATTTCTTAGTTTTCGAAAACTATATGGGATAAAATCAAACTAACTAAACCTTGTTAATAACCACGCAAGCACATTAAATACAAGCATCATCAAGTCCGGATTACGGGGCGATTAATGTATGGTTCTTTCGTCATCCCCGATAGCAACATCATGAACTGATTATAAATCAGATATCATATTCATTTTACACGCAGATTAGTTCCACGGCCATCCAGCTGACGCTTTATAATTAATTACAAATTTTGATTTTTGTTGCTGTTTGTTGTTGTTGTTTTTGTTGTTTGTAAGTCATGATGCTCGTTATCAAAATGATGCCCATCGTCGTCTGTTAGGGGCCTAAAGGGTGTTAGTTCTGTGTAAAATGATAACGAGGTTTAAGAAGACCTTATCCGATAACGTACAAATACAGGTATCCAATATATTGTTCGTTTCCCACTTACTGTTGTTGATCGTAAAGGCATGTTTTGGGGGAGGGGAGAAGGGGGGGGGGGTTGGGTTGGGGGTTTCTTTGAGGAAAGGCGGAGAAACACAATATTTGAGTAATTCGTCAACCTTTAATACCATATTGTGTAGATATTTCAAGTTCCCGTGATTCAGTACTTTAACCTAGTCATAGGAGAAACTTAGAGCTGGAAATGGTTTAGGGGTGTGTTCGGGGCCGGTTGTTTGACCAAGAAATTTTCCCGCGCTAACATGATTATATACGATGTATCTTTTATTTTGACTGAGGAGCTGATGGCATGGAGAGAAAGAGGGAGAGAGAGAGAGAGAGAGGGAGAGAGAACTGATTATTTTGACTGTATATGGAAGAGTTTTAATGTGCCATTATATTGGTCGTTTTGGGCATATTCTAAGGAAGATGAATAAGGGAAAACGCCATCATTCCATGTGGACTATTTCCTGTTTGTGTTCCGAATTTAAATTTAGTCAGAATCGGCAATTTTTAGGAGGAGAACATGTCACTGTATTTACCCATTCGTTGAAAGATTATTCAAATATTCAGGTAGAACGAAAATAGAATCAAAACTCCTATACATTTCGTGAGTAAATGTTGACCCATCTCCCAGGTGAAAAGGCTTCTGGATAATTGTAAAGGTACATGCTCGTCCAGTATAGGTGTGCAAGCACGGATGAACCTGCGTCCTACATTTCTAAAGTGATTGTTTGAGTTGAAAAATGATGTGCTTTATTGATAAAGATGAGCTTGCAAAACTTTTTTCTTTTGACTAGTGTGTCTCTAGCTAGAAAAAAAAAATGAGAAAGATAACTTTATAGAATCATGAAGTATGTGCAAAATGTATGATTCGTTGATGTAAATCGCATAGATCTTATACAAATTAGCGACTCGACGCCGCCTCCTCACTTTCCCCCACATTTTTTGTTCGTTACATTTCAGATTTTTCATTTTTTGGACACACCTATGTAAAAAAAAATTCCTTTACATTGCGAAAAGTTACAGCAATAATTATTTCGCACATTTTTCCTTGAAGATTCAAGCAATGTTTTACATTCTAAGAGCAGAAACGGGACATTTTTGTTAATTTTATGTATAAAAAAGGGGTTTATACATTCTTATTGTTACGTATTAACATGTGATTTTTCTTATCTGCTAGGCTTTCCAGAGGTGTGAGTACATAAACTAGGTTATTTGTATCTAGAAACCAGCGTTCTTTCCCCTTTTCTATCTTTCTAAATATCAAGTCACTCTCTCCCCCTCGTTTCTATTTTATTTTAGTTAAACTAAGGGCTGAAAGTAAATCAAGCTTTAATAATATCCTATCATGTTTATTGAATTTATATCAACAATATTATGTATTAAGCGTGTAACTTATTTTTCTGTTTTATTTGTTTTACATGCTCTATGTTTCATATATTGTATTCGAAAAGGGTATTAATGATAATGTATCAACATTTAAATGTCACTGTAATGTACATGAATTTTATTTTGGAAAGAGAAAGATGAAACAAATGGTATAGAAATCAATAAATCAAATCAAATCAAATCATATTAGCACGGAAAAAATTACACTCTTAATCATGCTCATGGCGTTAATACGTTTCCTAAAATGAATAACAGAGTGAAAAATACAAAAGAAAGGTTCCAATGTGCACATATAAATCCAAAAAGTATTGATTTCATGGGATACCTTTCTCCTGTATCCCTGTGTAAAGAGAGGAAAATCTAGATTGGAGCATATAGGTTCATGATTGGAGTCTTTATTACAACACGAAAGCCACCGTACTATTTACATTAGTTCAATTTGGATCGATTCGATTGTATAATTGTGGATTTCTTGTTTTACCGGCTATAGTCCATTATTATCTTTTTATCGTCATCATAAACAACAGCATCAACAACACCATCATCACTATTACCAACATCATCAACTGCTGCTGCGACAACCCGGCGTCCATCAACGAAAACGCTACTACTAATACCATTTCTATGAACAACAACGAAATCATCATCATCATCATATTATTAAATATCAATGATTTTCTTTCCAAGGGAAGCCATATCAGGAACAGAGCTTCTCGAGAGCCCTGCAATACTACCCAAGCAATTGCCAAGTACTCGTTTACACCTGGGTGGCGAGATGCAAAATGGGGACCAATGCCTTGTCAAAGGACATAAGTGCCTGGCTGGGATTCGAACCCTCAACCCTTGGATCGAGTGTCAAGTGAATGAACCACTACACCATGCCAACTCCACAATAACACCATCATCAACAACAATTTAAAAAATGATAACAACAACAGCTGCAGCAATGAGAGAAAATAGTTTTTTTGTTTCCATAAACAATTATTATAGTAGTATTACTTTAATGCAATTCCTTTACACGTAACATATACATAAAACACCCCTGATGAAATGAACACACAATATGGATAATAACACCGTGATTAATTAATATATATTGTGATTATATTTTATTTAAAAAATACAATTTAAAAAGTATCTGAACAACGAGTTTAAATGGAAGACCATGATATCATGCATCTTGTGAGAATTTTGCCTGCCGAGAAACGATAAAACAGATTTGTATCAGAAATTAATTGACATGATGTACATAAATTGACTTGAAGTAAATTGGCGTACATTAATGGGAATCTTTGTTGAATATATACATTGCCAAAAGTAAATCATTGTTAATGTTCAAGTACAACGTACATTTAGACAAACACCAATCTACTATGATATTTATTTAATACGACAGGTCGTTCAATTGGCTGGTTTATCGTGCTTACTGCTACTTGGCATGCTAACGAAGAGGGCGACATGAACGAAAGGTTTGACTCACTTACATATCATGGTACCGATTGCTTTTTAAAAAAATACTTTGTGACGGATAGTGTTTCATTTTTTTCTTCATCCATTTTCTGAAGTAATAATTGCAGGTTTCAAAAGAGTGACAAAACACTATAAAGTTCGGAATAGGCAGTAGTTCTGGTGAAGTGCAGCAAAGTGTAGTGTGTAATTAAGTTCTATGCAAGCCAATCAAATAGTTGAAATTTTCAGGGTGAATTCTTTTTAAATAGAATGAACCAGGGGTATATATTAACGATAAAGTAAGAAAGTAAGACGAAAACCCACAGAAGTAAGGAAACATGGGCTAATACACGAATGGGCATCAGGGTTAGTTAACAAGTATCGTTTTATATAAAAACGTTTAGACAAAATAGCAAATAAAATGTATCATATATCTGAAACAGGACGATAGAATATTCATCATCTTTGCGTTCATCACACAACTGTTCCCCAATTTCTAGTAAAAGTAAGAGCCACTATTCAATTCAATTCAATTCGTTTATGTACGTCAACTTTTTAAAGAAAATAAGAAAATAGCTAAATATATACATATACTCTCATATAAAACGTTATATTATAATACACAGACAGTAATACATCGGATGAAAGACAACGCGATTACACACAGGATTTCTAGTGGGTATACACTGAGGCATTGAAATTGCTCTTGGCTTGATTACCCGAAAGTCTTTGCGATCGTGTTTGAAAGGAGAACAATGTATACTAATATAATACGTAGAAGAAACCCACAATCCCATTATTTTATAAGTTACAACAAAAAGTAACTAAAGATAAAGATAGTTGATTACAACGAAATAAAGTGAGCCTTATTTTACGTTCCTTCACCACCAATACAAGTATTCTAATTCCACTGATTATGCAAAATTCTGAGTACAACCATGATTTATGTATATTTCGTAGATCAAATTCGTAACGTAATCCGATAATTTACAAAAACATCCTGATTTCATTTTGAGCCATGTATAAAAGGTGAATACAATGATTTAAAATTCTTTTGTGCGTAATTAGATTGTAATTTTTAATCTTGTACATGTATATTGTATTATACTTTATTATAATAATCATACATCGTTATTATGATTAGTAAACGAAAACTGATAGAAAAAGTGATAGAAAAAATAAAGATTAAAATACAAAGACATCGACAATTCCTGTTGTGGTCACATGTAAAGGCCTGTATCATCTGACACACACTAGTACTTATGGGACTGGGACTTATTCCATTTATATTAAATCCTAATTTACCAAAATACATATAACATGAAGACGTAACAGAAAAATTGTATTTACAAAGTTTGCGTCTCGTATGACCAACTGTTTGAAAAATGATAGTGGTAATTCTTTTGCTCGACTGGATTTCACATTCCTCCAGTTCCAAATGTTTTTTGATATAATTGTGAACTTATTTTATCACTTTATTTCATCTTACTATATTCTTACGTAAGATTTATAAAATATATATTCATTTATTCAAGGAAGACGGTGAGCTGATTTTGAAGGATTACAAAACAAATTTGTTTCATTTATCTTTATCATTATCATCATCATCATTATCATTGTTATTATTACTATTCCTATCATTGTTTTTTTTTTTTTTGGGGGCGGGGGGGCGGGGGTTAGGGGTAGATTGCCAGAAGTTTAAATCAAGTTTGCTTTTGTTTAGGGTAAAATCTCTGATTTCGTTTTCATCAACTAAAATAGTGACTTATTCTGAATCCGGATACGAAGACCGATAACGATGTCGCTTTACAAGCGTGTATCATCCCCAGAGATGTTACCGTCCATCTGGTCGAAGGGGACCTTCTTCTCGTCTTTGTAACCGTTGGTCAGCGCCTTCTCCTGGTCAATGCGGTCGAAGTCCTGTTTGGTGAAATGGTATATGATGCCACAACCGAACGAGTCGCCCTCTACGTTTACGGTGGTACGAACTCGGTCCCTGGGAAAAGGTCAAAAAACGTCATGATGACATCCCTCGAATCGTTAATTTTCACCAATAGATAGATTTGATGTATTCAATTTGTTAAACAGCGCGTTGAATCATAAGAATAGAAAATGGATTGCAAGAGCTCATAATAATGTTGGTATGTGAAACACTAATGTGAAAACCCAAACAGAAACACATAACAGTAAATCTCTTATCTAGAACCTTCGAGAAAATGTCAAATTGATTTCTATGTTTCTGTTGCTTTCGTTGTTTCAACTACTTGGTCTCATATTTCATGAACCTTCCTAAATTCTATAATCGAAATAAACAAATTAGTAAGTTAAAACTATCCTTGATACTATGGATTTTACAATGACCAAGGCTTTATAATTTGTATGCCTCATCTAAAGAAATTCTGAGGAGAGTGAGACTGTGTACTCCGACGTTTCTAGATGAAGGCATCAATGAAAGGAACAGTGCCCTTCTTATAACTTTTCATCCTCGCCAAACAGGGATCATTTTTATTTTGAATTACGAAACTTACAAGAACCAATCAATGACGAGGATGAGAGTGATGTCATCGGCTGGCAGACCCACAGCGTTGAGTACAATCACCAAGGTTACCAGACCAGCTTGTGGCACGCCTGCTGCTCCAACACTAGCCAGTGTAGCTGTGATGCTGGGAGGTAAAAAATAAACGGAGAGAAACTCATGATGAAGGGGTTCGAATCGTTACATATTTAAAGGGCACTTGAACATGGCATTGATACCCAATCTACCTGTGGATGTTGACATTCTAAGTGTGAAAAGGGTTATAATTTGGTTCTTCGGTCAACTAAAGGCCCGGTCACACAGCCTTTCGCGTCTGTATCGCGGGTAAAATTTCGCGATTTTTTTTTTGCCCGCGGTTGCCCGTGGTGGAAAATGTGCAAAATTGGCTTACCCGCGGTTTACCCGTGGTATGCCCGCGGAACAGACGCCGGCGACTGTTCCGCGTCCTTATCGCGGGTGAAGCGCGGCGGTACCGCGGCCTACCACGCTTACACGCGGTACACACGCTAATGCACGTGATAACAACGCGGTACAGACGCGGAACAAACGTGCTATGACCGTGCTCCACCCGCGATTACCCGCTAAAATTTCACGTCCAATTCCGCGTGTAACCACGTCTTAACCGCGGCCGTAGCACGTCCTAGCACGATCGTTCCGCGTCTGTACCGCGTCTTTACCGCGTGTGTACCACGTGTACCCACGTGTACCGCCCGCGATTACCCGCGGTCTAAATTTTTGGGCAGCCCAAAACTTTTTCGCGCGGCCAACCGCGTGTGAATTTCTTACCGCGTGTAACGACGGGTAAAGTACGGCTGTATCGCGTCTTTATCGCGACCTCAAAGCGTCCAACAGCGTCTGCTTCACGGGCAGAAATTTTTGGCCGTGATTCGGCCGCGATACGCCCGTGGAGGGCTGTGTGACCGGGCCTTAAGGAAGAGATTAAACGAAGCTAGATAGGTTTAACTTTGGCACAGAAAGATTTTTTAAACCCTGAAATCAATTTTTTAAAAAACATCCAAAGAGATTTTTATGATTGGTAGCTCTTGTAACTGTCGTGTATGTGAGTACAGTTTTCTAAAACAAATCACAACTAAAACGTGAAAAGTCGTGGTATTTTTTGTTTTTACTCGAGCAAAGAATAATTTGCCTTGTTGTACCTGATGACGATGACGTCGACGGCGTCGAGGTCGAAGTCATTGACCTGGGCGATGAAGATAGCGGCCACGGCTTCGTAGAGGGCAGTACCATCCATGTTAATGGTTGCACCGATAGGCAGAACGAAGCGAGTTACTCGTTTGTCAATCTTGTTATTAGTCTCAAGACTGTTGATGGTTATCGGTAGAGTGGCCGAGCTGAAATGAAAACAGATAAAGAAAGGTTATGAACAAGAATACCATTGGTGGGTTTCATCACGTTTAGATATAGGCCTACATGTATACCAAAAAGCCTTTTTTTGCAAAAAAAATCAAAGACCAGTTGTCGATTACTAATATTAAAGATTATCTGTACTATTGTATAGGAGGGATCAGACTACTCTGCAAGATCACTGGACAGGTAGTTATATCATCAACTCAGCTCCCAATTAACATAAGAAAAAGAGGATCATGGTAACCGATTAGGCATTGTTTTCTTTATAGAGGGAACAAGTGGCTACAAGTAGGACAGTGTGGCTTTAAGATATTACAAAAGGCAACCAGTGATAAGCAACGCCCATGAGAAAGAAATATCAATACAGAGAGCAGGCACCTTGCCAACTTACAGAAGAAGACAACAAGTAAAAGACGGAATCTTACTCCTACTGACCCTTCATAATGACTTCTCGTGAATATTAGGGGGGGGGATACATTTTTACGAAATGTCCTGTAACCGACTACCCGAACCGACGCGAAGATCCGGCGGAACGAAGTAAGCCCAATGAAATATTGTGAAGAGCATGCTACTATTCAAGGACGTTCTATTATTGCCATGTTGAACAGAATGTAGTTTAAGGGTAAATGGGACAACCACAAAGCACCGTTATGTTTCGTCGACTTTGTGACGTCACGCTTCGACGAAACTCAATTATTATTTCTTAAGGAACCCGCTGGGCATGATAGCACTCTGACAATAAACACAAAGTTCATTTTGATGAATGACAAGATTAACATAGAATACCAGCCACTTTGAGGAAGAGTTTAAGACAATATTCATAAAGTACTTTGAACTTGATATGATAGACACGTGTTCAAGGCCACATTGCTTGTGACATGAACCATGTTTGTGTAACTTGCACTATTAGTAGGTGTTGACATCATGGTTATAAATATGGTATCAATATTTAAAAAATGCATGTCATTGTTACTACAGCATATTTTGCCTTAGTTACCCGTTTTCTGATTCGATTTGATTTGATTTGATGTGATTGATTTATTTTTCCACTCTATTTCCACTTTATTTATCAAAAATTAAAATTATATATATATATATATAAACCATAGAGTATTGCAATAGAACAAATGAATTATACAAATAACGAATACTGATAATCATCAACGAAAAAAACTAAGCTTACAGAGTACATTTAAGTTCGAGAATAAGACAACAAATGTCTGTGCTAACCATCCCAAGAACTCCGTTTTCTTGGTTGCTACGCAAGCTGCGTTAAACAGTCTAAAACAGACGCAAACACTTCTATTTCGATTATCATTTCATTCCATTTTATACTTTCTCAGAATATCCATGTCAGTTTTCATTTACCTGCATACATGAATTGGTTGACAAATTACTCCACACGACAGGAATGTCTTAATGTATATGAATCTATGTCACATTAATGCACGTGATTACGTGCATTATGTTTGAAAAGATGATAATTTTTATTATAGAAATTAATAAATCAATTATCCAATCAATTATGATTACCAGGGGGTGTTTCACAAAGTCTTTTTTCAAAGATAAATGACAAAGTCAGTGACAAATCTGCTGATAACCAATCAGAAGCAAGGATTTCACTAGCTTATAACAAAATCTGTCATTTGTCACTGATGCAAGTTTTGTGAACACCCCCCCCCCCCCCTGAAGTCAATACAGTCAAACCTGCTTTAGTGACTATCTGTCTTCAAAGACCACCTGTTTCCCTTGAAAATTGTTTCTTACTGAAACATGTACTAAAGTAACCTGTCTACAAAGACCAGTTTTTGTGTTTCCCTTGGGCGGTCGCTGTAGACAGGTTTGACTGTATTATCGTTAGAGTGAAAGCCCTGGGGGATTACCTTGAGGCGGTGGCGAAAGCCGTCACCATGGCAGGGGCCACGCCCTTGATGAAGACGAAGGGGTTGGAGCGGGTGAAGACGAGGTAGAGGAGGGGTAGGATGATGAACCCGTGGATGAGGAGGCCTAAGATGACGGTGGCCGAGTACATCCCGATCTGCTCGAACACCAGGGCCCAATCGTCCATGCTGAGGATCTTCCCCAAGACCAGGAAGAACACACCCACAGGGGATAGCCTAGCGAAAGAAGAGAGAGAGAGAGAGAGCAAAAAACATATTCCAAGAATGATTATTAAAGAGAAGGTTACGTTCTGGGAACAGGTGAAAAATAATTTGTAAGCGTTATCATTGTATTATGCAAGTGTAGAAGAACATCAGATAAAAAAATGTTTCCCGAAAAGCATGGCTCTTCAAATGCCTTAATATTCTAAATATGGCATGAAACATCATAAACATTGGGACGGATTTGTATGCCCCATTTTCGTGTAGTCCCATATACACCTTTCTGTGTACAGTGCTTGTAACTTTACCAAAACTGGGCCAAATTTCTCATCATTTTGATGACTTTAGAACCTTGCAGTACATACCAATACTTATATGCTGGATGATGAACATTTTCTGATCGACTTCACAACGTTTCTTTCTCAATACAATCGCATGACCAGAATTCAACTTAATCTTTAAACTGTAGAGGTTATTTTTGAACTCAATATTTACACGCGTATTGGTTATCAACATTTTTAATCAATACATTATACCTAAAGAACTAGCCTTACTACAATAACCATCAAAGGTAACCCTATATGACACGATCACAAAGACTTTCAAGAAACCAACTCAAGGTCAAGTCTATTGTACATCACTAACAGATCATTTTCGGATTGCATAGTATGATATTGTAATGTTTGCACATTTCGATAGGCGAAGCGCAAGGCTTTAAATCTCAATAGTCTAATTTTCCGAAAGCCTTGGCGATCGTGTTTTGTGTCTATAGAACACATGGAGTCTGCAACACCGTTAACATGTAGCTTAATTGAAATCCAAGCCCTAATCTCCTTTCTTTGATCGAAACCCAAGCACTAATCTCTTACTTTGATCGAAACCCAAGCCCTAATCTCCTTTATTTAATCGAAACCCAATTCCAAACCCCTTTTCTTTAAAGCCCCACTGCACTACTTATAGCTACTTGCGCCCTCTACAATGCCTAAGCGGTGATCGCTGGTCCCCCATGGTCCCTTTTTTCTTAAGTTAATTGAAAGCTGATTTGATGAGATAACCGCCTGTCAGTGACCATGCAGGGAGGTCTAATCCCTCCTGGCCAAACTAGTGCAGATATGCATTAATTAAATAAATCCCAGAGCAATTTGTCGGACCACTTTTCATCACCGATTTTAACTTACCAGATGATGAAGCCGACCATGACCATGATGCATTCCATGATGGACTCGACGACGGCCTTGAAGGCTTCCCCCTTCTCACCCAGGCGGCCCAGAACGGCGCCGAAGACGCAGGAGAAAATGACCAGGCCGAGGATGTTGGACTTGAACTCGTAGCCACCTTGCGAGACGGTGATTGTCATCGGGCCCATCATGGTAGAGTTCATCATCGAGTCCGTCGCCATCATGTCCGTGCTGTTCATCATCATCGGCATCGTCGTCATCGGCTCGACGATCTGTGTGACCTGCCGTGTCTTGTACTAAAACGGTTAGAGGAAGATATTAGATTAAGTATTGATATAGCATGGTCCTTTTGAGAATGTGGCACATGCTCCGGTAGAAATAATTATTGCTCCACGATACACTAACCGAATTCTTTAATTCAACGTTGAACTAAACGGTAACCCTAACTCTATACCATGCTAATCCTAGACCTATCCAAAAACCCATTTGCAACCCTAGCCCTAACCATAAACCTGCATATCAATTGTCATAGGAGCATAATAATGTCGGAGCATGACAGCTGAGCATGTCAATTTGACAGGCCTACATTCAAATAATGTGATCAATCTCATATTTGGTGAGATTTTATAACTATAGGAGTATTGCTAATAACGAAAACGGGGACGACAGAGTAAATTTAGTGATAGTTTCTACTAGTAAGCGAAATGAAGAGCAATACAAAAAGCCTCAAGAATTTGAAATATCCCCCCCCTCCCCGCCCCCCCCCCCCCCCCCCCACGATGCTAGAAAGGCATGTGACAGAAGAGATTTTCCAGGTTTATTTCAGCTGCTTCTTTCCCAACTTTTCAAAATGATCATTTGCAGCAGAAACTGCCTTATTTTGCGTAATTCTTTTTGGCTTATGTCTGGTTGAAATTAATATTTCCTTGACCCTTGTTATAGCCCCTCCCCCTCCCCCGAATACACCATTTCATTTCTTATTTCGTAGAAGAATAAAATGATGAAGCAATTACATACAATCATACACATAAACATAGTAATGATGCACATAAAGAGGGAAATATAATTGTGAGAGAAGAGAAGAGAAAGAGATAGAGAGAGAGAGAGAGAGAGAGAGAGAGAGAGAGAGAGAGAGAGCGCGCGAGAGAGAGAGAGAGAGAGAGCGCGCGCGAGAGAGAGAGAGAGAGAGAGATAGAGAGAGAGAGAGCGAGAGAGAGAGAGAGAGAGAGAGAGAGGGAGAGAGAGAGAGAGACTAATTATGGTTACTGATCTCTTTTATATGCAGCTGTGCAGGTACCCTCGATAAAATGAACCACAGCTGTAATTCCTAGTTAATTATCGCTTAAATTAACACATTTCCTGCCTTAATCACTTTCCGACTCAACACACTCGATTTAACAAATCCATTGCAGTACCCCGATATTAGCGCATTGTCATTGACCATTTTAGATTAAAGACGGAATAAATCATAAGCATTTTTGAACTCCCTGTTTGATCATGAATTACCCAGTAATCCTAACATACTAATCCCTATGGGAGTTTACCGGGTCAATATTTTTTGGATGCTAAATGCGAATCAAATTCGCACCCGGTCCGTCAGTATTTAATTAATTACGCATCTTGAATTGTTTCGTCTTGTGCGTTTCCTGTGTATTACAGCTTGTTTTGATTAGATTATCAACTAATTTGGACACAAAGCCTTTGTCTTTGTACAAATTCAACCCTTTTGTCATCCATCATTATAGGCAAGGCTATATTTTAAAATTATGAATGACTTGATTCTTGACATTGATATTAATATGGACATTTCATCATGTATCATTGTAGAAAGCTATGTTTTCGTTATTAATGTCTTATAGATTTACAAAAATTTCTAAACAGTGTTAATAAGGTTAAAAATATAAGCGGTGTTATTAACAGAAATCCTAATTGTAGTTATTTCAAGAATTGCCAGCTGTCGGAAGGAAACAAGATGGAAATTAGTATGTATTTTGGAGGACTATTGGATTACAGATAACTAATATGGATGCATTATAGTTATTTTTTTCTTTCTTCAAGACAATTAATTATAAATTGCGTCTCACGGTCTGATGAAATCTAACAGAAATGTATGGCTTTGTTCTGATCATGCATTAAAAAAAAATTATCATCATTTTCGTTTTAAAGATCATTTCATTCAGCGTTAAATTTAAAAATACAAATTCGTGTGCAGTAGCCTCATTCAATTTTTGGCATTTGATACGGTAAATAGAAAGTACTGATTGTTACCATTAATCAATGCTTCTATAAATAGAATATTAAATGCATGTTAATTGGCGGATTCAGAAGGCACAAGCCCTTGGCTAAAATTTACAAATGCTGCATGCTTCTTCTACATCATCTCCTCCTCCTCCTCCTTATTGTTCATGTTTTTGTTCTTCTTTTTCTCATACTTCTTCTTCCCGTCCTTGTTCTTGTTCTTCTTGTTGTTGTTATTCTTCTTCTCCTACTTCTTCTTCTACTACTTTTTTTCTTCTTGTTCTTGTTCTCGATCTTCTTCCTCGTCTTCTTCTCCTTGTTCTTGTCGTTCTTGTTCTTCTTCTTGATCTTGTTATTGTTCTTCCTCTTTTTCTTTTTCTTCTTTTTCTTTTCTTTTCTTCTTCTTCTTCTGGGGTCACTTTACAGGCCCAGATCAGTGCACAACGCAGGACCAGTGACCTGTTTCACAAATCCTTTTTTCAATGACACATGACAAAAATCAATGACAAATCTGCTGATAACCAATCAGAAGCAAGGATTTCACTAGCTTATATAACAAGAGCTGTCATTTGTCACTGGTGACAAGTTTTGTGAAATGGGGCCCTGGTGTTTGGGTTGAACCTTTCCAGGCACTTTCAACCAAGTTAATTAATGCGGTCGTCAAAGGAACTTTAATTAGGATTAGGATCACACCACACTGCCTTCCGAGTAGGCTGAGAGGGTAGCCTGCAGGGGAAACATTAGGGGCTTTTCGTTTGTGTGGACCAGGACGGCGTTCACGTCCTCTAACGATGCAAATTGACGTCAGACACCCGTCCTGTTCACTACCTTATAACCCTTTTCGTTTTAAGTTGACACACGTTCTCTACACGATGACGTAATGGCCCCGCACGCGCTTATTCATTTTCTCCTTCTTTCACTTCTTATTTTGTTCTTCGTTTATTATTCTATTATACTCTCTCTATTTTACTTATGATATTCTTTGTTTTTCCTTCTTCCATCTTCTCTTCTATCTTTCCATTGTCTATTCTTTATCATTTTCTCTTTCTGTCTTTCCTAATGTTATTGTTGTTGTTATCATTCTATCATTTTTCTTTCTATCTTTCCTCATATTATTCTTTGTTTCTTCCTTCTATCATCTTCTCCTAAGTTATTCTTTGTTTTTATCATTCTATCACTTTCTCTTTTTGTATTTCCTTACGTTATTCTTTGATTTTTCCTTCTTTCACCTTCTCTTTCTGTCTTTCCTTATGTTATTCTTTGTTTTTTCCTTCTTTCACTTTCTCTTCAGTCTTTCCTTATGTTATTCTTTGTTTTTTCCCTTCTTTCACCTTCTCTTTCTGTCTTTCCTTATGTTATTCTTTGTTTTTTTCCTTCTTTCACCTTCTCTTTCTGTCTTTCCTTATGTTATTCTTTGTTTTTTCCCTTCTTTCACCTTCTCTTTCTGTCTTTCCTTATGTTATTCTTTGTTTTTTTCCTTCTTTCACCTTCTCTTTCTGTCTTTCCTTATGTTATTCTTTGTTTTTTTCCTTCTTTCACCTTCTCTTTCTGTCTTTCCTTATGTTATTCTTTGTTTTTTCCTTCTTTCACCTTCTCTTTCTGTCTTTCCTTATGTTATTCTTTGTTTTTTTCCTTCTTTCACCTTCTCTTCAGTCTTTCCTTATGTTACTCTTTGTTTTTTCCCTTCTTTCACCTTCTCTTTCTGTCTTTCCTTATGTTATTCTTTGTTTTTTCCCTCTTTCACCTTCTCTTTCTGTCTTTCCTTATGTTATTCTTTGTTTTTTCCTTCTTTCACTTTCTCTTCAGTCTTTCCTTATGTTATTCTTTGTTTTTTCCTTCTTTCACCTTCTCTTTCTGTCTTTCCTTATGTTATTCTTTGTTTTTTCCTTCTTTCATCTTCTCTTTCTGTCTTTCCTTATGTTATTTTTCGTTTCTTCCTTCTTTCATCTTCTCTAATGTTATTCTTTGTTTTTTCCTTCTGTCACCTTCTCTTTCTGTCTTTCCTTATGTTATTCTTTGTTTTTTCCTTCTTTCACCTTTTCTTTCTGTCTTTCCTTATGTTATTCTTTTTTTTTTTCCTTCCTTCACTTTCTCTTTCTGTCTTTCCTTATGTTATTCTTTGTTTTTCCCTTCTCTCACCTTCTCTTTCTGTCTTTCCTTATGTTATTCTTTGTTTTTTTTTCCTTCTTTCACCTTCTCTTTCTGTCTTTTCTTATGTTATTCTTTGTTTTTTCCTTCTTTTACCTTCTCTTTCTGTCTTTCCTTATGTTATTTTTTGTTTTTTCCTTCTGTCACCTTCTCTTTCTGCCTTTCCTTATGTTATTCTTTGTTTTTTCCTTCTTACACTTTCTCTTCAGTCTTTCCTTATGTTATTCTTTGTTTTTTCCCTTCTTTCACCTTCTCTTTCTGTCTTCCCTTATGTTAGCCTTTGTTTTTTCCTTCTATCATCTTCTCTTATGTTATTCTTTGTTTTTATCATTCTATCACACTTTTTTTCTGTCTTTCCTTATGTTATTCTTTGTTTTTTTAATCATTCTATCAATTTCTCTTTCTGTTTTTACTTTCTGATTTACGCTGCGATGTAGCAAGATGACGTCATTTTGACGACGGGTCACTAGTTTTCTGACGAACCTCAAATCATCGATGAACGGGTTCGCAAATGTGGCCTGACGACGCCAGACGACCCGACGCATGCGCAGATCGCGGAAATGACGTCACATATTAGACGTCGACTATGTCAACGTGACAAACGAAAACCCCCTATTAGCCCGCTCATTACAAGTCGATGTTCAGTATTTAAACAAATCTCTGTCATTTGCCGGGAGTGGTTCAAGTTTTTTTTAAATCGCTTTGATTTTTAAAAAGATTTCTGGGTTAAAGAGTCAAATATTCGTTGGCAATCAATACGAAGTCTCAACAATTGCGTTTCGAGATTATATCCCTCTAAACAAAATTTGTTCTTATGCATTTGCTCTGGACCATTTCTCACGTTCCTGACAGTCCCAGCTCTGAGCCTTTGCTTTCTTTTCAAACTTGTTAAACTCTAATTTTACCATGTTCTTCTTATAGGGAATCGTTGCCAATAATTTGCCATGAAATTTCAAAAAAGAAATATAAATCTTATGTGCTGTGCAATAAACGAGGTCATGCATGTACATTTTCTTTCTTTTGTTATGTATCTTTCTCTCTCTCTCTCTCTCTCTCTCTCTCTCTCTCTCTCTCTCTCTCTCTCTCTCTCTCTCTTTCTTTCTCTCCTCCATGATTTTCCTTATATTATTTTACACTGGGATTGCCCCAGATAAGCCTTTATTTGTGGGTGACCCCCCACATTCAGGTATAGTTCTTACCGTTTCTTCTTTTCGTTTGTTCTTTTGATGTTCAATTGTTGAATATTTTTGATATACATTGTTTGTTTCTCTGTAATTGGTTTATCATGTATTTTGTATACATTATATTGCATTTTCTTGTTCTTAACTTTGAATGTGGAAATTAAAAAATGAAATAAAATGAAATGAATTAATTTACCAAACTTCTAATGCAGAGTTATATCATCTGTTAAATGTATGTGGAACTAGGTAGGATAAATTGCTAGCTCATGAATAGAGGCTACAAATGCAAAACTCAAAAGAATTTTTCGCTAAATATAAATCATCCTTGGAACTTGTCCCAAACATGGTGAAAACATCAGCATTGAACCCCGTTGTGGTTCCCCAGTGAAGAATAGACCTATGATTGGAACAGAATAAACAAATCTACTTGTCTATTCAAACAGTCGATACAATACATTTTTTTACGATTGGAAAGATTTATCAACATCGTCCGGATTCTGTTGTTATCATGGTATTATGGTCATTAAGTTCCACGGTTGGATTCCCTCGGTCAGGTGGCCTTAGAATTCGCGCCATTTTCCCAGCACCGGGTCTCACGCATCTGGCAAGTTGGTTTAACATAATCCTACTTCGTGATATCCAAAATTTGAATTTATGATTTCAAGAATTCGATTCTTGATATCAAGGAATGGCTTCCTGTAGTTAACGAATGAGAATTATTTATATCAAGAAATGACTTATCATAAATTGTAATTAACCAAAAGTAAATGAATGTAATCTAGCTTGGTAATTAAACTTTTTAGTTAATGAATTAGTATATTAATTACTTACGGTTCTGAAGGTGGCCTCGATAATGTTTGGAGGAAACATCATTCTGTTGAAGGAAAGCAGAATACCAAAGTAAATTTATTAGAATTTAACATGAATAGCTATTATTTACTGGAGTTCGGAACAATTTAACCTCGTGTACATGGTTCATTAGTTCATGTATCAATACGGAGCAATACGCTTTTGAAGGTGGCCTAGATAATATTTGGAGGAAACATCATACTGTAAAAGGAAGCAGAATACCAGCGTAAAACTATTACAATTTAACATGAATAGATAGCATTATACTGGAGTCCGAAACTAATTAACCTCATGAATATAGTTCAATTGTTCATGTATCAATATGTATCAATACGGAGCAATCCGGTTCTGAAAATGGCCTCGATAATTTTTGGAGGAAACATCATTCTGTTAAAGGAAGCAGAATACCAAAGCAAATTTATTAGAATTTAACATTAATATATATCACATACTGGAGTCCAAAACAATTCATTTTAGGTTCGATAGTTCATGGTTAGGGTTCATGTTTTAATACGGAGCATAATAGTGGTGGAGGCTCTTGACTCTCATATGAAAGGTCCCGGGTTCGATCTTTGATTGGTGCTTACATCCTTGGACAAGGTGTTTCATTCACATTTTCCCTTCTCGACATTTAAGTTTTAAGTTTATTTTTCCACATTTTACAAAAAATATAGACAGACATATAAAGTCGAAATGATATGTATACATGATATGAGCACGTCTCAACGATACTCAATTCATATGATAGATTAAGTAGAATGTGACGCCTATTGGAAAGCAGTGCTGGTATATTATAGGTTCCTGATAAAATCGACATTGTAGATGAAAAACCGTAGAAGTAGAGAAAGACGTAATTTAGAAGGGAGAATTTAAAACACAATGGAATAAGGAAATTTGTATACAAATTTATAAATCGGTATATTCATAAATGGGTACTTGGCAATGACAGGGTAATGATTATCGCATCTGTATCTGTATCTGTATTAATACAGAAGAAGCTACCCGGGGTAAATGAGATAATTGAATTCATAGTTAAAACAAATATATAGGCATATAACAACATGTTAAATTGCAGTTGGAACATAATTATAGCGTATAGCGGTGGTGAGATACTAGTCTCGTTGAGTACAAATTATGTACGGCACAATGCCAAGAAAAAAAGGAAATCTCGATAACAAAAGAAGAAGAAATAACAATGCTATATGTATCAGTGTTCACGGCCAAGGCCTTGAGGGGCCCTAAAGGGCAATTCCGATGTTTTGTTTATTTTATTTTTCTATACACCTGTATTAAATTTTTCCTTTATGTTACGATACGTTACAGTTATGGTGATTTTGCACATATTCCATGAGGATTCAAGCCAAGTTTTACACTCCAGAGAAGAAAAGTGACACTTATGTTAGATTTATATGTACAAAACGGATGAAGAAAAGTGAGGAGCTGACGTCATCAACTTGCTAATTTGCATACAGCTAATGTGATACATAGCACTGTTTCATTATGCTTAAGTTTAAAATTCCATTACTTTCTTATTTTTTATCCGATTTTGATAAAACTTTCCGTTTTGTTTTTAAAGTTTCCCTCTTTGTCAACTTGCAAAACGGGAAGGACTATTCACAATGTATATATGTTTTATGGCTTGGTCTTTGATTCGTTAGCATTGAGGTTTGGGCCTCGTCTACAACACAACTGTGTATCATGCCTTTTTTTATTGTGTTATATTCCATGCGTAATACAAAATGCAAACAAAACACATTTTTAAGTCAGTGCATATATTTATCTTCACAGTGGGAATTATTTCTCCCCTTTTCATTACTTTGTCATATTTGTATTATTTATGCGATTACAAGGACGTAAGTCAATGAAGTGAAACAATTACAAATGAATTTTAGACATGATACTGTGACTTTTCAACCTCCTGCTATTTTTGTTTGAACTGTTGAAAAGGATCGTGGTTTAAAGATTAAAGATTATGTAAAGCGAATAACATGAATATAGCGCTGAATTCTGGCAATGCTGGACTAATAATATTATTTTGAGAGAGAGATAGAGAGAGAGAGAGAGAGAGAGAGAGAGAGAGAGAGAGAGAGAGAGAGAGAGAGAGAGAGAGTGGAAGCGATAGGGAAAGGCTGTTTGTGTATACGACATAAGAATGGATTGTGTTTATTGGAAAGATCAAAATGATATAAATTTTGCTGAAAATCACTTGCCCTGCACACAGAAATGGGCATATGGGACTAAACACACACATTTGGACCAGATTTTGTCAGCTATTTCGTGTTATATTCCGACTATGGGGGCATTTTAAGAACAATCCGTCTCAGCAGACATCAATATATGTACTTCTAAACTGACACGAATCTCACAATTATTTGTCATCTTTTCCAAAACTCAACCTTCCCTGCCTACCCGGACGTGCAGATACAGTAGAGTTTACTGTGGTTTTTAAAATAAGATAAATCAATTTGAACAGAGAGTGACATGTTGATAAATGGTGGGAGTATTCTTTTCTTCTAATGTTTGTAAGATTGAATAAATATTTGATTCTACTACTACTCGACTCCAAGTTCCTTTTGTGATGCACAAGGGTGCTGAATAGAAACTGGTTATGGTGATCAGACGTCATTGTTTGAGGAGAAGGTTTTCCCCCTGCATGCGCAGACATTCTGAGTGCCAGAGTACAGTGCCTGGGAAACCATTTTTTTGTGACGTATATTATTGCTATTATCACTTCCTCGCCTTTAACAGTCATAACAATCTCATAACGTTTCTCAGTAGAATCGCACTTCCGCGTTTTAGGCGATTTACTGACTTTTTTCTAGTCTTTTTCTCTCTCAGGAGTTTTAATAATTAGGCCAGAGACACGATCATTACATATCCCTTATTGGGTCTGCCAAACCATCTGTGAGTATTGAGAAGTGCAGTGATAACAACACTCAAAATTAACATGATTTGTCTTTATTACAACAGCGACATATAATGTTCAATTGGCTTGCCATGTCTGCTGAAATATATTCGATAAAAGTGAAATTTATCATCAACTATCCAAGTTGTTTAAATACATTTTTTTCACATACTTTTATTTTTTAAAGACCAAACCTTCACAATCTCATGCAGTATGCACATATTAACATGGCTATCTCAATAAACAGAAGTTTTTCTTAACGTTTGTCATTTATTGCCCATACTTCTGCTTATTGTAAAAAAACTCACCTGCTTCTCATAAACATCTTTTCACGACTTACGAATTGTAAAAAAAAAAATCTAAAGATGTGAGAACATTTTGATAGATACTAGACTTTGATCTTTATTTATTGCTTCATCACGATACACAATAATAGAAGCAGTCGATCTGGGGCGTATAATGCACGCGGGAACAGCAACCAGTGTTTTGAAATTATGTGAGAAAAGTAAATAATATAGCATTCGATTGTAAGGTATAATGCACAAAGTTGGGGGCATTTCATTGCGGTACAGACAGCTAAAAGTCCCGTACAAATGGTGACGAGATACAATTGAAATGGACGAATGCATACAAACTAAGCCATTATTCAATGGAATTTGAGGAGTGCCGTCTCTTTTTCAAAACAAATTCACGAAGTCTGCAAAATAAATTTGAACTTTACTCTTCAATTAAATTTGTCTATGCTCTCCATATGTTTTATTTCTCAAAAGATTTAGTACACGAATTGGAAGGACAAAAAGAAAAAAAGAGTTATCATACGACTTTTTCCTAGAACTGCATTGTATTCATTATCTTGATATTTGTATTTTGTTGGACATGACAATAATGAAATGAAATGAAAAAGTTGTTTACAGTTAAAGATGAATACGATTCCTGATCATGCGATTACATTGTGAGACAAAATGTCTGGAACGATTGGGAAAAAGTACATCGGAGTTGGTGTATGCTGTGAAGTTTTGAAAAGAAAAAAAGCGAAAAGACATGGATCCAATCATACATAATTATATGCGTTTAATATCTGCTGCAAACTTTTGAGATATTTTTTCGTCATTTTGTCAATTTGAGGGTATTTGCAGAACAATCCCTTCTATTAAAGGGGGCATTTAAAGATAATTCCCCCAAAACTGACACACAAAGAACGGGAAAGCTGAGAACAAAACCTTATCTTTGACATTTTAGTGTATCATCCATGCACGAAGTTAATTCGGGCATTTGGTCAATCGTGGTAGCTGAACTTTCAACTGACAGATTCGGGGTTCGAATCTCTGCTCGGTGCCTAAGTACCTAGTACTTTATCTACAGTTTTCTCTTTCCACCCAGGTGTTAAGTAGGTGTACCTGGTAGGATTTTTTCCTTGAAATACACTGCATGTGCGGTGATGAGAGCCGCCGGGGTTTAAGCTGTATGGAACTATTAAAGGTAAAGACTAGTTTTGGAAACGCCCCCTCTCAAAAAGTGAAATGGAAGCTCTTATTACCAATCATTTGAAAGAATATGTTTTGACTAATACGTGATGATACAAATTTAGCCGAGAAGCCGCCTAGTAATTGATATATTTGGTAAATTAGTATATCTATTTGGACCTGATAGATATCGCCCACATGTCGCGTAGTCCCATATACATCTTTCTGTGTACAGCGCTTTTAACTTTACCAAGACTGGACCAAATTTCTTATCATTTTGATGATTCCAGAACCTTACAGTACACACCAATACTTATATGCTAGATGATCAACCTTTTCTGATCGATTCCACAACGTTTCTTTCACAATGCAATCGCATGACTAGAACTGATCTTTATCTTTAATATCCAACCTCTTTGGAAGCGCATAGGCATGTTAATATACCACCACTTGCTATGCGATATACACAACGGTTTAACATTGTACTTGATCTATGCGGTTAATCAAGATTATATTCATGGTAAAGCAGTATAATGAAATGTTTTTTTTTTCTCCCCCCCCCCCCCCCCCCCCCCCCCCCCCCCCCCCCCCCCTCTCCACACACTGATGTCATCTCGCTTTAGATAGAAGTGTTGATTGTTTTATACAATAATTCTAGTAAAGGTAATCAATTTCCTCCAGGTTTCACATCCTTTTTGCTGCAGTTCAAGAGTTCATATCGACCTTCGAATGATCCTTTTATGAAACAGGATGTTTTACAAATGTTTTCAGTTTCATTTAAAGATTTAAATAAAAAGAATCCATAACCACAACCATTGTTGCAGCGATGCTCTTCTTCCTACCAACACGGAAATAGACAATATTCCAAACATTCGACTTCATATCCTTATAGGAAGATACCTCTCTCTCTCTCTCTCTCTCTCTCTCTCTCTGTCTCTCTCTGTCTCTCTCTCTCTCTCTCTGTCTCTCTCTGTCTGTCTCTCTCTCTCTCTCTGTCTCTCTCTCTCTCTCTCTCGAAAAAGTGAGAAAGATTGAGAAAGAGAGAGCGAGGGGGGAGGGGGGACACACAGATGCACATAGAGACAGACAATTTGTAAAAGGCTTCAATATCAGTTTAACATGCAAATAATAACCATTCAAAGGTTCAAAATATCAAAATGAAAGAAGAACAAAATGAAAGACAACTATTGGATTCTCAATGCCAACTTTTGAATTAAAGGGCATGTGTGATTGCAAACCTTGAATATATGATTTGAAAGGTCAAACTACGACAAAAGTGCAATCGTAAAACTATTGGTATTGAATACAAATGCATTCGAAATTCCGTTTGTTTGATGACTTCAAAGCAATGATTAATTCCCTCTTCTTTCATGGATCAAGGGGTACCTATATAGTTAACTCGGCAAGCTCAGCTCTGTTTCACCTGGCCTCGCGTATTGACATTTTCAGAATTTTTGTATTTTATGATTCGTCATTATAAAGAGGAACTTTGGGTTCAAGAATATGGCCTAGTATTGGCTCTTACGAAACGCAATTCTCTTGTTGTTGGTTTTGTTGACAAGATTCACGGGCCAAGGTGCATCATAAACACAATAGTTTTATGATGGTTTAGAACGCTAAATAGACAAACTTATCGCAGGGTGCAGGAACTGTTATTGTTGTTGTTGTTAGATTATGTTTTAAGGCAATTCAGTCAAAATTGACTATTTATGCCTTTGTCTTCTTTTTAAATGCATCATCGATACTTTAAATGCGTTCTGATTGTATCTTATAATTCTATTTACACTGCTTTTTTAGCCTTCAATGAAAGAACGATAGCTGCATGATTTTTTCTTCTTCAAGGTACATCCTTTTCATTGGTAAACGAACCTTATATTGTGCGTCAAAACTCCATCTCAGGATTAAAATACGATTCCGCACTTGTATTGTGAATATGTACAAGACCTTTTGTTTTAATCGAGTTAAAAGTTGAGATCTAATAAACCATTACAATACCCAAAGATTAGCAAATTGATGCCATTAAAATAATAGTAAAAAGCGGCATACATATAAGTTTTATTCGATCATGGGTGTGGACCAATCTTCAGGATGGAGCTAGGGGGGCTTTAAACTTAGTTAAACGCTCCATATTATACGCGGATATTTAAATACTATGGGGGTCCCCTCCGTATCCCTCACCCAATCAACGACGCCCTAGATAAATGACATAGCTACAGGGGGACCGAACGGCGGAAAATGAAATGGGGAAAAGAGGAGTTTGAAATGGAGGAAAGGCAAGGATGATAGTCCTCCCCTAGCACGACCAGTGTGGTCCGCCAATGATTCAGGTGCCCTCTTAAAAGGCTGGGCCTACGTTGCACCAAGTGCCCCCTGATGTTTCACTCAGGCTAAGATAACAACAAGTGTACAACAGCTGACGTCACGTGATGTTTGTAAACGAGTATGAAATTTGAACTACTTGGAAACCTTCCTTTAATGTTATCGTAGTTCTTCGTCCCTTTTCGATGAAATATATTTGACGCATTTCCTTATCATTTCCCCACTTCCTACACATTACGGAGATTCACATAATTATATATGATTTAAAAGTGACACAGGTTCATTTATCATATTTAGTATCATCATTACAGGTTTATTTATAAAGAATAAAGTATTATCATTGGTAGTTTCACTTTTGTTTTACTGGAAGGTCGGACAATTATGATAATAATACCACATTGGCTGTGTACAAGGAAATGCTTATTGATAAAAAAAGGAAAGAAAGGAACTTGAAGCGATGAACAAGTTTCTAAGTGACTAGATGCCCATAAAAGAATACATTTCAAGATAATGTCCCTATAATAAAGTACTTATCATGTATAAACATTGTAAACTGTTGTAACCGTTGCAATTCAGTCTTTGGACTGCGAGAATGGATAATATTCAATAGAATCCTTCAATCAATCAATCAATATAATATGATTGATCTACTTCACTTCACTTTCTCTTCTTCTAGTTTTGTTTTAAAGGTTTCAGCTTTCTATCCATAAAAACGGCCGACGAAGAAGGCACATTAACTCATTCCACAGTCGAAATGAAATATGGAAATGAAATCACTAACTATAATGGGAGGGGGCGGATCCAGGATTATACCAATGAGGGGGCCCAAATACCAAAAATCTCTGACAAGATCCCCTCCCGCAAAACCAATCAATCACACTGTTCAAGTCTACTAAAAAATTGTGGGAACAAATCTGTCCAAAAGGGCACCAAAACACACATTCAGGGGCCGGGTGGGTATGCTTCAGGTATGTCACATTGAGATTTAAAAGTAGTATGGTCGGTTGTGATCTCTTGTGCCATATTTACCAAATCATTTGATTAAGGCTATCAACAGAAAAACAAGAAAAGAAAATGAATTCGGCACTCCCTTATAATACAAGATAGCCAAGACTCTCAAAAATCAACTTCAGGCATTTCAGGATAGTCTTGCTCATTACTTTTGACATGTGCAAACATTGCGATATCGTATCACGCATCATCATAGCATATATACAATGGGGTGTTGAAATGGCCCTCGGATTGTTTCTCGAAAGTCTTTGCGACCACGTTTTATATAGTGAGGATGACGTGATAATGTTTGACTTACCGGAGCAGATCAAGGAAAGCATCGGCCGTGTTGACCTCCTCAACCGGTCCTGCGGTATCGATTTCGTCCTTGCTTCTTCCACGCGCCCCTGGACGAATCGACATCACGAGGATGATCCCGAGAATGACGGCGATGAAGGTGGTCGTGAAGTAGTAGAGGACAGCTCGGAGACCCAGCTTGCCCGAGGCTTGCCTGTCAAGCGACGCCATGCCGGCGATGAGGCTGGTAACGACCAGTGGAATGATCATAACCTGATAAGTGGAACACAAACATACTTTTTCTTTTAACTTCATCGCAAAATAGCAGATTTCATAAATATGAATAATATTTGGAATTGTAAATTTAAAGACGAGGTACTTGAAATAGATAACGGGGAAAATAAACCTAACAAGAACCACGTATTTTGTCTTGTTGCACTCTACCTCGAAGTCCCACTCCCACCCCTCCTCCTCTCCCTCTCTTCACTTTTGACCCCTTCCCTCTTTATGTTTATGTTATATATGTCTCTTTATCTCTCTCTCTCTCTCTTTCTCTATCTCCTCCCCTGTACCTCTACAACCCCTACCCCTCTCTCCTCCCCAAATATAACATGTACCCTCTTTCTCTTTCTTTTCATACCTCCAAACTCTCCGCCCCTTTCTTCTCCTCTCTCATTATCACCCTTTTTACTCATCACTAATTATTTTATGCTCAGGTATTGTCTTATTGTCTCACTTGGTTGTCTCAACGTGGTATAGATGTTAAGTTTAAAAGTATTTTGTTCATATGAAATAGATCTTTGAAAAAGGAAACTGGCTTGCCATACCTTCAGCATGTTGAGGAAGATTGTCCCGGGGAAGCTGATGAACTTGATCTCGTCCGAGGTGAAGTCGCGATCGGATCCGAGCTTGACACCGAACCCGACGGCGCAGCCGAGGATGAGAGAGAGGATCATGAGAATTAGGAGCAGGTTGTTGAACATAAACTGCGTGAACTTCTGACAGAATGATTTGCTCTCCGACCGCGGCATCTCCACTTCGTGGTTAATTCCCATTTCTGTGTCTGCCATTTTGTTAATGTTGGCTTCGCAACTAGAAGATTATCAATTTGCTTGAAGCTCTAGAACCTTCAACAACGAAACTGTGAGTGAAAAAACTTTTCACTATATATTCCGCCACCACAAAGTATGACAGACGACTGGATCTTCCCAGTTTTCTAAGCGTGATGTTTTCGGAGAGCGCTACACTCGACTTGTGGAAGCGAGCAATGAGTTCTAAACTTCTGTTGCGAGAGCGCGAGAGAGACGAATACATAGGCGTACTAGTATTGAATTCACCTTGCGCGCACACATAAAAACTTTCCGAAGATTCTGAAACCTGTTCAGAGTCATTAATTGCGCATGCGCCTCGGTCATGCGTCATGCGAGCGTCGATATTTTCATGCTTTTGTCTGACATCATGTTTTCATACAATAACTAACACATTTTTCCTGATTTGTGGACGTTTAATGAGGCGTCAAGTTAACAATCATGTACCCATATTACAAGGACTGTTTGATCAGAAAGGTGTAATAATTATAGACAATGAGTTCTATGGAATGTACTAAAAATGAATAGTTCATGGGCGAACATCGCTTTATTTGCTCCTTGCCCATAGTTGGGGCGGCGAAAATGGGAGGGGGGACCTTTAGGATTGATTGAATGGATGATTTCTCCCCAATATTTTTTAAATGCTAGTTAAGCAGGATAATAGAGAAATAAAGTGATACATTCATCATAATACGTTTTGTTTGATGTTCTAGAATGCAAAATGCTTTGGATTTCGGATATGGATTCAAAGTATAGGTCTATACGCTTATTTTGTGTTTAGTCCAAGTTTTTTTTTCCTCCATCTTTATGATATTGTTACAGCCTTACAGGAGTTCAATGCTTGTTCCGCACTCAAGTTCAAATTTCAAGTTCAAATTTTTTGTTTCCATTTTCAACAAGAAAAATACAAATTACATACAATAATTAAACTACAAACAACATTTTACAAAGTATACAAATGTAATTATACAAGAGCACATGTTATTTTTCTTTGCATAACAAAAAACATCATTTATATTATCCTTAATTAAGTTACAAGGAATTAAATGATAATCATATCATACAATCTAATTTTTTTTTAAATTCTGTCTTTTCACATGGTATTTATTTCATTCTTCATAAAAAAAAACATATACGATACATACAGAGTATTTAAACAAAAAATGCCATTTGAAATGTCACATATCGAGTGTAAATGGAGGGATCTAATAAAAAAAAACATGGCTTGTAGAGTGCGAACCCCTCAACAAATAATATTATAACAAATTAACTCAAACTTAGCAAACCAGATGGAAATCACTGAAAATGTGTATATTGCATGATATCTCTTGAGTCTGGTTTGGATTAGCCTATCCGATATGCGTCGGGCTTTACAAGTATTCTAATCGCGTTTAATATGGAGAGTGACTTCAGCGTGGGCGTCAGCCAGGTTTGGATGTAACAAGGGCATTTCAAAATGGCGCCAACGGAAAATCCATAACATTTTCACCAGACCTTTGCATCATTGATGAGCGTTATATTTCCATAAATGATACAGTCAAACTTGCTTTAGTGACCACCTGTCTACAAAGACCACATTTTTAGTTTCCCTTGATAATGTTTCTTATTGAAACATGTGCTAAAGGAACCTGTACATAAAGACCACCTGTCTATGAATTATAGTCAAAGTTGACTGAAAACCCAAGAACAACAACAACAACAACTGATTGCCATAAACATTAACCAACTACAAAGACCACTTTTATTTTCTCTCTTGGATGGTCTTTATAGACAGGTTTCACAACATCACTATTGAAGGACCAGGTGACAAACGTTATTATTTCAACATTAAAACAACTTATTTTTCTCTCTCGGAAGGCTCGAAAATTAAATTATCGTTAGTATCAGCTCATCTCATTTGAAAAAACATTACTTTTTTTTTCTTCTTGGAATGTTCAGGCAATCAGAAGGATTGATCCAGAAACTAAATTTCTCAGGGGACAATTTTCCAAAGTTTGTGATTCACTTGTCAAAATGCAATGTCATGAATTCTAAATTGTAATGCTTTAGTAAAGGTATAGTGAAAGGAAAGAAAAAGCTCTTTATAAAGGAGTTATCGATTAGAGTCCATAATATAGACCGTTAAAAACTACCCGTTCATACCCATATCAAAGTTTGTAATTCTTAAGTATGTGAACAAAATATTTGTCCCAATATAGGTTTCTTGAGAATGTGACATATTAAAGCTTACATATCAAAGTATTCAACAAAGTTCCTGATTCACCCAGTCCACCTTTCATACTTGGGTTATAAAAACACATAAAACGTCATATTTACAAGGGGTATAAATAATTTAGTTGTTAATTGTATATGCAAGCTACATCGCTTTCTCTCTTCTGTTCGGGCCTTCTTGATAAATACTGGATAAATAGAAATCTAAACACGATTAAGCCTTTCCACAAACTCTACCTTACGAGTTGTTTTGCTTTCAATTGCTCCTCTTTAGACGATTATGCATAATTGCATGTATATTTATCTTCTTCAGTTAGGGTCCCGAAAGGGGTGAAAATGATTATAACTGATGTGACCGTACACAATATGGTAGCATTCCATTTTCTAAAACGTAAAGTGTAGAGTGTTTAGAAATATATACACCATTACAGTTCAAATGAAACGATGTCAATGGGAATTTATTTTCTCACTAATCAAAATATGTTTTTGGAGGTGGGGGTATGGGGAAATCACAAACTTGTGAACAATACAAGGCTCAGTTTATGATCTACATTATGTGCAAGAATTGATAGAGAAACTACAAACAAAAATAATGTGAAAAAAGACTTCACTATTAATTATCCGTTGCATTGACTTAAGGGGGATGACTGAGGCCAAAGCCTGGAGGGATTAGACCTCCAAGCGTGGTTACAAACAGGTGGTTACCCCCTCAAATCAGCTCTCAATTAACATAGGAAAAGGGGATTATGGGGGACCAACGGGTACCGCTTAGGCATTGTTTGCCATATAGAGGGCGCAAGTAAGTAGTGCAGTCCAGAGCCATCTGGTCAACCCGGTTCGAGTTGGATACAATATGGCGACCACTGCTTTGTTGGGCAAGCACAAAACAAAATAATATACGCCATGTTGTGACCCAGTGAAACCCAGATGGCCAAACTCTGTATATAGATGGCTTTGGTGCAGTCCCGCTTCTCCGATGTCCCCGTGTTCAAAACCCACGCTGTGTCGGTACAAATTGCCCCTGGTAGTTTGCATTTCTCTATATTTGTCTGGTCTCTCGGATAGGACTGAAAGCCATATCTACATGTACATCGATGCAACCTATCCATCAGCATCCTATCTTACGAACATGCACAAACCGAAAACAATACTCTTAGTAGTTTTCGAAGAGCCTTTGGATCATTTTCATTTAATAAACTTTCCCTATTGTTCGGATCGCTGATTCAAATTTATTTCACTGAGAAACAAAGGCTTATAAAATGTCATGTCATCGAACCACCTGTCAAAACAAATCATTTCGAAAAATTAAAACGAAAACCACTTAAGTCTGACAAGCGTCACAGCTTGTCACCAAATATTGACATTTTGTAATTTTGCAGGTAATTCATCAACCACATATTCAATGTAAAGACATTTTATATAGAAATTATCTGAATTGATAAACAAACAACGGTTCAGTTTGGGGAATTTGGTAAATAATGGTATTTTGCCAAAGCGTGAGAATTTTTTTCTGTCCCTGAATTGCGGACTGATTGACCAAACTCCCTGATAACCCATGCATGAAGTACGTAATTCTCTACGCAAATAACCTTCCTCCTGTTGGCAATATAAATATATTTCTCTTACATAAGAATACAGATAATAACAAATTGTTATGATCACTTTTTTTGGATTTGGTTCATCCCCTAAAATTATTGTCGAATAGGGTTTATTGTACCTGCACAACAACCTCGAAAGCAACTACTCTTGAACTACTTGCCTAAGCCAAGGAAATGTAAAGTCACATCTCCCTGCTGCGTGTTAAACGTTGTCTGTCCCTGCATTGCGGTGTGATTGAAGAAACTTATTGATAACCCATGCGTGAAGTACGTATTATTCTCTCCGCAAATAAGCGACCTCCTTTTGACAATATACTTTGTTGACAAAAGAGTATAGATATAATACAGAAATTGTTATGATTTTTTTGGAATTGGTTCATCCACTAAAATTATTGTCGAAAAGGGTTTATTGTAAATGTACAGCACGATAGAAAAGACTCTAAGTGAATTCCAATCTTGATAGCAAACTATCTATACGGTATAGCTACTTGCCTAAGCGTGATGATCTTTGTCTATTCCTAACCTGACCCATACATGTCAAAATAATTGTATATGATTTGATTACAATTCCATAAATATGTTATAACAATGTACTAATCGGTGAAACATGACATGCCGGCAAAAGTTAAAACCAACAATTTGTGTGATTTATCAGGTGGGCTGTATCTAATACAGACCACCTTATATTTTTGTTAAAATTGCCTTTATTTATCAGGTGGGCTGTATCTAATACAGACCACCTTATATTTTTGTTAAAATTGCCTTTATTTATTTATTTATTTATTTATTTATTTATTTTTCTTATTTCCACCCACTTTTTTGTTAGCAAGATAACTTTGTAATGGTTCTATCAAATGCTTTGATATTTGGCACACATATGTATAGGCATATGGACAAAACACGGTAAAGTTTTCAACCTTGACCTTGACTGATGACGTCATCTAGGCGCCATTTTGTGAAATTTTCGGAAAATCAATTCATGATCATATCTTTATAACCAAAAGGTATTTCTCATTCATATTTATCATGATCAAGGTCAATATCAGTCCGGTTAATTTTAGGTCAAAATACGCGCGCGTGCGCGTACGTCCGCGCGTCAATGCGCGCGCAAATTTTTTAAATGTTCAAAATCATCTCAAATTTATTTTGCATACGTTTTAGGTCATTTTAAGCATTTTATAAAAAATCGCGCGTACGAGCATGCGCGCGCGTTTTCGCGCGTAACACCATTACAAAACATAGAATCGCCATTTTTTTTTCTTTCATGATATTTCTCATATTTTTTCAAGGAATTTGATACCATGTTTATCTCTTTATGACCATTATGAACAAGATGAGCGTAAATTCAAGATAAATGTCAGTGCGCGCGAGCTCTTTTAAAACATAGCATATATGGGCAAAAACATGCCTATACAAAATCCCTTATAGCTCTTTGGAATGCACCGGGATCCTCAATTATTTTTCATATTTAGATAAAGTATGAGTCGAAAATATGATTTTATGTCTCATTTGGCCATTAAGTGTATCGTGACATCATCACAATGGCCTTGGAACTCAAAATACGAATTTGCATATTATGACGTCAGCATATTTATGTAAAATTGATTGTATATCTGTAAATATTGATCAATTTTCTTCAAAATTTCGATATGTTGTAGCTAAGACAAATCTCTACAAGCACAGTAATAATCATTTTTCATTTTGGTGACGTCATCATAGTGAAAATTTTGATTAAAGGCCTCATGTCAAAAACTTCACAATTTGCGTGTTATGCCTAGAAGGTGAATTTAGTTCACGTTATGAATCTACATGATATTGTTTTTTAAGAATTTGTAAGCAGTATGTCGCTTATTTTTGCTCTATTTTGTCTCAAATTTTAGTTGACCAGCCCACCTATACTTGTTCCAAACAAGTATTATATGTCTAGTTTATTTATTTATTTATTTCTTTATTTTTCTTATTTCCACCCACTTTTTTGTTAGCAAGATAACTTTGTAATGGTTCTATCAAATGCTTTGATATTTGGCACACATATGTATAGGCATATGGACAAAACACGGTAAAGTTTTCAACCTTGACCTTGACTGATGACGTCATCTAGGCGCCATTTTGTGAAATTTTCGGAAAATCAATTCATGATCATATCTTCATAACCAAAAGGTATTTCTCATTCATATTTATCATGATCAAGGTCAATATCAGTCCGGTTAATTTCAGGTCAAAATACGCGCGCGTGCGCGTACGTCCGCGCGTCAATGCGCGCGCAAATTTTTTGAATGTTCAAAATCATCTCAAATTTATTTTGCATACGTTTTAGGTCATTTTAAGCATTTTATAAAAAATCGCGCGTACGAGCATGCGCGCGCGTTTTCGCGCGTAACACCATTAAAAAACATAGAATCGCCATTTTTTTTTCTTTTATGATATTTCTCATATTTTTTCAAGGAATTTGATACCATGTTTATCTCTTTATGACCATTAATAACAACATGAGCGTCAATTCAAGATAAATGTCCGTGCGCGCGAGCTCTTTTAATACATAGCATATATGGGCAAAAACATGCCTATACAAAATCCATTATAGCTCTTTGAAATGAACCGTGACCTTCATTTTTTTCTCATATTTAGATAAAGTATGAGTCAGAGATATGATTACATGTCTCATTTTGCCATTAAGTGTATCGTGACATCATCATAATGGCCTTGGAACTCAAAATACGAATTTGCATATTATGAAGTCAGCATATTTATGTAAAATTGATTGTATCTCTGTATATATTGATCGATTTTCTTCAAAATTTCGATATGTTGTAGCTAAGATATTTTTCTACAAGTACAATCATAACCATTTTTCATTTTGATGACGTCATCAGAGTGAAAATTTCGATTAAAGGCCTCATGTCAGAAATTTCACAATTTGCGTGTTATGACTATAGAAGGTGCATTTCGTTCACATCATTAATCTACATGACATTGTTTTTAGCAGTATCTCGCTTATTTTTGCTCTATTTTGTATCAAATTTTAGTTGACCAGCCCACCTATACTTGTTCCAAACAAGTATTATATGTCTAGTTTATTTATTTATTTATGCATGTTCACAATTTCACAATTCATTTAAGTTAACATCACATGAAAAATTAATATAAGATGACAAATCATTTTCAATTTTACAATACATTTGAATTAACTTAACGTGAAAAAGAATATAACATTGTTTTATCAAAAACAAGTTGCAACTTATATACAGTTTGAAGAATGAACACACAAAGGTGATGAAACATAACCAAATAGAGCTTGAATCGTTACAACACCTTTCAAATATATAATATATGACAAATAAAATTCCTAAAGTTTTGTAGTGAACTATTTACACTATTTACAAAGTTTTAAAAAAAGAAAGAAAAAAAAAAAGAAAAAAAAAGAATTTCGTTAGGCCTAGTAAAAAATTTATTTTAGATTTAATTAGAACTGATAAATAGATTATAATGTAAGTAATATCTTACATCTGTGAAATGATAATACATTTGAGTGCTCTTTTAAAAGAGTTCGTTGATTTTATATTTCGAATATCATTAGGTAAAGAATTCCATATATCTGGACCTCTGTGTCTGATTGATTTCTGGGCTAATGTAGATTAAGTTGCTTTTATACTTTTATTTATTAGAACAAATTTGATAGTTTGTTTTACTTGACTGGTATGAGAAAGCATGCGTATGCTTGTAAGTACGCAACCAAGGGACCGACCAATTTAGGTTCTCTCCGAGGGACTTGGTAAATGAGGATTAATGCCTTACCAAAGG
The DNA here is from genome assembly GCF_000002235.5 of Strongylocentrotus purpuratus. NCBI lineage: Eukaryota > Metazoa > Echinodermata > Echinoidea > Camarodonta > Strongylocentrotidae > Strongylocentrotus > Strongylocentrotus purpuratus. The sequence goes on from NW_022145609.1 coordinate 10,028,419, forward strand.
GCACTACGCACCGAATTGGCTTCGAACCCGGGACCTCCCGGTACGAGACCACTGATGTATACAACTGAGCCTTGGCGTCTCCAGTTCATTCACATCGTACAAGAATATTTTGAGTTACAAGGCATTAGTCTAAGAACGAATATGGAATAACATATCACATGACCTTAAAAATGGTATGCAAATATGCATTATTCCAATGAGATGTCAATGTACAGAAATCCAATCGTGCTAAAACTTTACAAATTTGGCATTCCGTGTATGGGTATCTGGTAGTAACTGAATAACACAATAATAATAATAATAATAATAGATCCATTTGTAATGGTAATGGTAATGGTAATGGTTTTATTAAAAATTCATTTGCAGCCAGATGGTTGAATTGCAGAACTTTGTACATTGTAAAAACATAAATATTTATACAAACATAAACGTATTAAGACATATCACGCAGTGAATGAATTAAAAAATCAGTGTACACATAATATATACAAATTAATAACATTCATAAAATTCGCTTAACATTCTATTCCACAATCATCATAGGGCTGGAGGAAAATATAGAAGAGAGGTAGGGAGGATAATAGTGCAGACAGCACGGGAGACCCAGGTAAAAGTGTGAGATAGAGACAGACAGAGAGGGAGAGAAAGAGAGAAAGGGAGAGAGGGAGAGAGAAAGAGAGACAAAGCGAGATATATATTTATATATATATATATATATATATATATATATATATATATATATATATAAGATAATGCTGAGGATGAGAGTGTATATCAGACATATCGAAAATAAGGTAAAAAGTACAATTTCGACAGAGAGAATACTTTTATATATAGCGCAGCTACAACAACAAGTATCATATTATTACCCCGGCTGTAGCTGAGCCGCCATAGGTGCTAAACCATTCGAGAAATATCTTCTTACCGGGTACCCATTCACCTCACCTGGATGGAGGGTAGCACATGTAGATCAATGTCTTGAAAAATGACAGTAGTGCCGTGGCGGGACTCGAACCGCAAACCATGTGACCCACAGTCCGGTGCCGTATCCACTAGGCCTCCAGACCTCCATTATGACGAAAATTACAATGCAATTTATTCCTTTGTAAGGTATACGTATGGTATGAAACGAATTTCTTGATTGAAACCAATGTCACCATATGAATTGGCTTCAACTTTTGTCAATTTCTACAGTTCAATTGTAATGAGTTTTTTCACGTTTTTGTAGCGTTAATAGTAGAGGAGCCTAAATGTACCATAGAATTAATGAGTTTCTAAATCAATGTTATTTGTTATTTCAATTCAATTTCATTTATTTCCACAGATTCATAAAAGACAATGTAAATTACAATCAAATATAAAAGTATTACAACAAAAGATGAACCTGCAGAGGGGGTGATCAAAAACCACAGAGGTTTATCGGGGATCATCCCCTGCTTAAAATTACAATATCAAAATACAATAGTGTTTTTTTAATGAAACAATAACACATACATGTACAAAAACATATATAGATATTACATGCAAATCTATGCGTGGGGTGAGTAGTAGTGGGTTGGTGGTACCAAGAAATACAATATAAAGAGGAAATGAATGATATACAGGAAAGAAATATTGAGAACAATAGAAAGAAACACCGTACAAACTATATCTTAAGAGTTGGGTACGAGATCGAATATTGTTTCAACTTTGACTTGAAAGAATAAAGTGATGAGCAGCTGACAATATCATTGGGAAGTAAATTCCATAGTGATGGTCCTCTAAAATAAATGTTCCTTTGAAGAAAAGTTGTTTTAACAGAGGGCAAATGAAATTTATTTGAACTTCTTGTTTCATAAGAGTGAATTTCAGCATTAACAATGAACATCTCATTAAAAATACATGCTTATGCTTTACAAGTATATATCATGAAAGGATATAACATTCTTACTTATTACCTTTTCCTCTGAACTCATTTAACATTACCCAACCTCCGATGTAGACGCATAAACGCATAAAAGCATAAACATATTACAATTGAACCTGAAACATTGTTTACATTTTGCACAAGCACGACGACAGTAATGTCATGATTTGTGTTTGTGCAAACATGAACAATGGTTCAGGCTCACTGCTCTTTCAAGCTAAAACTTAAAAAAAGCATAACGTTATATTACCAGTGTATGTCCATACCCTTCTGATCGTGCAAAAATGTATGAAACTGTTGTAACAGTATAATTCTTTAGGCTTCATTTCAGTTACCAGGTGTAAAAATGTCGGTGGGAGGGAGGGAGAGAGAGCGAGAGAGAGAGAGAGAGAGAGAGAGAGAGAGAGGAAGAGAAATAGAGAAAGAGAAAGAAAGAGAAAGAGAGAAAAAGAGGGAATGAGAGGAAGAGAGAGAGAGAAAGAGAGAGAGAGAGAGAGTAAGAGAGACAAAAGGAGAGACATGGAAAGAGAGGAAGAGAAATAGAGAAAGAGATAGAAAGGGAGAGAGAGAGGGATGGAGAGAGAAAGAAAGAAGGAGAGGAAGAGAAAGAGAGAGAGATTGAGAGAGAGAGAGATAGAGAGAGAGAGAGATTGAGAGAGAGAGAGAGAGAGAGAGAGAGAGGGAGAGAGAGAGAGAGAGAGAGAGTGGGGGCAAATACAGACAGGAAAAGATAAACACTTTACAAAAACCCAGATAGACAGACGGCAGACTAGACAGGTGGGGGGGGGGGGGGGGGTGGGTAACACAGGCTTATCAAAGGTAGAAATATTTCAGAATCTTCTCTTGGAAGGCAGTGTCAATTGTCTTGTTCGCACATACCACGTACATGTCACAGCAATACATCCAAGCAACATGTTATATTAAAGGAAACCAAAACCTTCATACTAAGTTACTTTTATTGTAAAGTTTAAAAGATTTGAATAAAATCAGTGAAAATTTGAACAAAATCGGGCAAGGAATAAGAATGTGAGAGCTTTTTGAAATGACTATTCACTAGAGGGCGGTATTCAATTTGATGACATTATCTGTGAACAACTCTCTATGCCTTTTGTACATACAATTTCACAATTTTTTTGTTTTCTTCGTATTTATTTGTGTTCTTGATCTGACTTCATAACATGTGAAGTAGAATATCATTTTGCATTCTATATCTTGCTTCCAGGGGAGTACATTATCTCAATCACAAGAAAGAAGGAAAAACATGTAATTTGATGTACAAAAGACATGGAGAGTTGTCCACAGATGATGTCATCAAATTGAATACCGCCCTCTAGTGACTAGTAATTTAAAAAAGCTCTTACTTCCTTATTCCTTGCCCGATTTTGTTCAAATTTTCACTGATATTTTTCAAATATCTTAAACTTTACAATAAAAGTAACTTAGTATGAAGGTTTTGGTTTCCTTTAAATTCAGACCTGACCTAGCTGGTTATGCTATTTCCTTTATTGCATAAGGGCCGATCGCAACCCTAAAGGAAAAATCCATCCTTAACAGCAAATTGCTCTGGAAGAAAGCACGAACATTAAATAACCAGATTGAACAAAATCGGACGATCAGAAAGTTATGATTTTCTTTTAAAAGTTGTTATCACCATACGCGTTAATGAATTTTAAATTGGTCTTATTGGTAATATTACTGTGATGTTATGGCAGACAACACTCCCAACACTTCAAATACACAAAATTTACTAATATGTCAATTTTTCCCCAAATGTATGACTCGGGAGAGTCTAATCGTTCTATTTGGAGGACTTATAATAATATGCTATCCATGATAATGTTTTGGTAGTACCCCAAGGGAGAAGGTGCTTAGCGAACAATAAAAATCAATCATTTGTTTGTACTCGACACAGAAGATGTATTGACTTTATATTTCAAACACAGCTTTCTCATTATTGGTCCGATTTATTTAAATTTTTCACCATTTTGTTCACTTATCTTTCTGCTTTCATAGATCTTCAAATAAACTCATTATACAGAGCGTATAAAAAAAGTATCTAACTTTGGTAGCTTCTAATTAAAAATGTATAACCTTTATGACCTTGGACTATATTTCATGGTAACGTGTAACTAAAACCTGTCTAATGATACCATATTTATAATTTTGCTGCTACGAAAAATTCCTCTGTAGGGCCATGCATTATGGTTCAAGGCATGCCCACATAGAATATTTGTTTATGTTGGGGGTCGGGGCAAAATGCAATGAATTATTGAAAATTTATTGCATTTTCTTTGTTTTTTGTTTTTGTGGGGGCGTCGACGTACCCTAGCGCCCGCTGCGTACAGTCATGATTCATTGGCTAAGCAATGGCCTCGTAATACTGTGAGCCCCCAGGATCAAATCCGTGTCGATGTGCTATATTAGTGCCCTTTTATGAGGTATTAATCCCCATTACTGTCAGTTATGACTTCAGGACGTGGGCAGGCGTGGATCCACGTAGCGATTTCTCCGGCCCGGCCCCCCTCCCCCAGCCCCCCAAAACGGTTTAAAAAATAGGATAACAACGTAAGTTTAACCTTTTTTAAAACTAAAAACAATAGCGGGCTCCCCCATTTTCTTTAAAATACCATTGGTTCCATCAAGTTTATATCGTTAAGCCATTAAAATACTTGTTTAGGGCCTATTGTGTTTGGTCTTCAGGTGTCTATCTACTTACTAAATTTAAAGAATGTTTAAAGAGTCCATACCCTCTAAAAATGTATACCCCGGAAATAAATTCTCATTATTACAGGAGGCGTTCTATCAAAATGTTTAAATGGCTGTTTTGGGGGAACCCCCTCCCAATTAGATATGTCGTTCGAATGCAAGGAATATTTGTTGAATCACAGTTCTCTTACAATAGAACAGAAATTCCCTTTGGCAGATGCCTTTATAACGAAATTTCCATTAGATTTTTAGATTTGTATGATCATTAGGAAAACTAGATGGCAGCATTCCAAGAGTTATCGCGTAAATTATTGATTTGTCGGTAGTCTGTGTATTGTAGAAGTGTAGTTTTAACTTATTCACGGGCGGCAGAGCGTCTTGCAAAGTGAGGGGGCACCAACGCATAAGGGCAATTTATGGAGAAAAAAGGGGCCACCTACAAAGCGAAAAATATATAATTTCCAAACATTGGTATATACATTGTGATTACTTTATCAGGGATAATTTCAATATTTGTTTCTTTCTGTACATGGTCCAAAATACTGCATCATACTTTGCAGTCAGGTGTGATGGTCTGTATATTCAACTGAGAGCGAGTGAGCAAAATTTTTACATTCATGAGGTCGCAGTGCGAAAAATTACATATATTAAAGGTACAATGTCCCTTTTGCAGCCAACCTCAAATTCTGTCGAACTTTGCTGGAATTATGAATATGTCATGTATGTCCTATCTGTGAAATTTAAACGTTAGCAGTGTCCTCATATTAAAATTATGCAAGGAAACCCGTTTACTTGCTAGACTTCACTGTCAGACACTATTGAGTGACTGCCTGGCTTTTTTTCTTCTTTGGTAATAACATACATGAAAAGAGTTGTAAAGGGTACATGAGCATTTGTCTACATCAATAACCCACTTCTTTTGATGGCCAAGATTAAATTGATTGAATCTTGCGCAGCATAAAACGTATGACCATTCGGTACAATTGTCTGAAAATCAAGACTATTACTTTCGGGCTCTATAGCCCTAAAGTCGAGTTGACAACTAATAGTCATTATTTTCCCACTTTTCCCACATTTTCAAGCCCCACCTTTTTTAGGGAAGTTCTAAATAAGTATTATCTTTCAAAAGCATTTGGAATTTAACTTTTTCATTTTTTTGGCCTGCAAATGGGACATAGTGCCTTTAAAGAAGAAAAAATACGAGCCTAATGGAGTTTTAAGCACAATTTAATCAGGAAAGAATAAAAAGACCTTTTAAAAGAAACACAAATTAAATCAACTTTAAATGCAAGCGAGCGCAGTGAGTGAGCGTTGGGTGAAATTAAAGAAAAAATTTGCTTCGAATAAGGAGTACATTTATAGTCAAAGGAAAGGGGGCATACAAAGGAAAAGAGGTACTTGTCAAGATATAAGGGGCACCTCTCAGATTTGAAAAGAGGCAATAATAAGAGGTAAATTAGCGGCACTCATCAGAGGTGATAAGAGGCACTTCCTGTATCTGAAAAGGGGCACTTGTGAGAACGGAAAGGGGCACTGATTACAAAGGTAAATGGGCACTTGTCAAAGGAAAGGAGCACCTATCAGATTTTAATAGAGGCATTTTATCAGAGATGTGGGAAGGAGTGGATTTATTAAAAGGCTGCTGTAATGAAGGAGAATTCGAGGAATAATTATCTACCTTTATAATCAGACCATAATTTCTCATGGTTGGGAGGGGTTGGGAGGGGAACCCCTACCCATGAACCCTACATGATATATCTTGAGGAAATACCTGTGGTTGTGATATCATCCAAACATTTTTTCAAAATGAATGAAATTATCTTCCATGGCCAATGTTCCAGTTGTCTCCTCTTCCTCTACCACTTCTACTTTCCCACCTCCTTTCTTCATCTCACCCTTATCCTTACTTCTCAATCCTCTTCTCCATCCTCTTCTCCCTCTTTCTCCTTTTGCTTTTTATAATGGTTCTCCTTTGTTATAGTCTGGTTGAAATGTGATAACCTTTTCCTTAGATTAGCGATTACCTAAAGTAATTTTTTTTAAAACTCGTACAATTTTTCATATAAGTATTTATTTTCTTCATAACTTCGCCTATATCATTAGTATTTTGTATAATGTGTAATGCTTGAATATTGATATCGATACATTATGATAGTGTTACTATTCGCACTACCCTCTGTCTATCATCTTACTATCCCTACTTGAATCTTCTTCTTCTTCTTCTTCTTCTTCCTTCTCTTCTACTTTCTCTCTTCTCCTTCCTCTTCATCCTCTTCTTAATCTTACCATCCTCTTTTCTTTGCTTTCTTTACTCTACACCACCATCATGTTCTTCTTCACCTCTCTTTATCTCCTTTATATATAAAATGAGTTAGGGAGATCAAATAATAAGAAATAAGCTTTTTAAAGTTATTTTAATTTTTTTAACAATCTACTCATTCAAGTTTAGTTCATTAATTTGAGGTTATTTGATATGAATGTTTTTATATACTGTATTTTACATTTGTAAAACATTGCCCAATTCGGCCTTGTAGGCCGCGATGCATTGTTGTTCTTTTATTCTCAATAAAACCATTATCTATCTATCTTTCTATCTATCAATATAAAGAATAATTCTGTGCGTCACTGAATTATCAAAGGGGTTCAAATTCCAAAATTTAACATCCCCACATATCCTCATTAAAGTATCCGATCCATCTAGCAATGAAAAACGTAAAAACACACTGTAAACATACCTTTCGATTCATTGTTTGCTGATAATACACATGTTTAAAGACGTTGAGTTTTGGTAATGTGACTAGTTGCAATGTGAAAAAAACTATTTTATTTATAAAAAAATTACATGATAATAATTATGTACTTTAGGGATTTAAAGTTATCAAAATTATCAAGATATTGATTCAATTTTGATTAATATCACATAGAGTGAACAGCACCGCTCATATAAGTAGATATGTGGGACCACACACTCATGTGGCGTTAATGTTTGGTCCAAACTTTTAACTTTTTCTTATAATAATATTTGAAGAGCGATTATTTCCCAGTGGCATTTTCAGCAATGAGATTCCCAAAACGAAAGAGGAACTTCATAAAAAGAGTTTTTCGCCTTTACCAGACTCAGCCTCTTTAAACATTTTCGAGTTAAACTTTTTTTTCGAGTCAAATCAAGACGTAAAATACAATTATGACTTGTGGACTATGAGACGATTCGAAGGGTTTGTTTTGTGTGACCTTATCATGAATGCAAATATGAATAATGTTAAATTTGAGTCGTTTCGCAAATGGCGTCATTAGCAAGAAAAGCGATGGGAGAGAAAGGGGGTGTTTATGTGTGCGTGGGTGCGTGTGTGTGTGTGTGTGTGAGAGAAAGAGAGAGAGAGAAGGAGTGATGGGTTGAGAGATAGAGGGTGAGGAAAGAGGAAGGAGAGATAGCGAAAGAGGAAGAATTGGAGAAAGAAGGAGAAGAAAGATTTTTTTTTAAAGGACAAAGGGGAGGGTTCGACAGCCCCCTTCCACTCTATTACATTTTAGCCTGATGCCCTTTGTAGTTACTTTTTGTAAAAACATCTTCATGAAATATCTTCATGATAACTACCAGATCACTTTAAACGTGCATTGTACTTAACACAGTCATAGTTGAAGACCGAAGAAAGTTGCTTGAAATACAGTTTTGAGACCAAACGGGTCGTGAGTAGTTGAAGAGATCATGGCCGATGTCAATGACGTCAGAAAGGATGATGATTCGGTGGATGATGAGGAGAAGCGGGTCAAGGTCTTTCTCTGGTGTAGCCCTCGCACAGTGTCGACAGCGTTCACGAAATGCATGAGTTTCATCGAGGGAATGGAGGTATGCATCGCGGCGTCACAAGACTTATTTTCGATGTCAATGATGATGGCGTTTATAATGTTGATCGTTATTGGTTTGTGTTTGCGAATCTGGTAGTGGCTACAGTTGTATTCATGTTGATGGTGATGGTGGTTGGTGTTAAAGATGTGGTGCGGTGGTGGTGATGATGGTGGTGGTAGTGGTGATGGTGGTAATGGTGGTGATGGTAATGGTGGAGATGATGATGATGATGATGATGATGATGATGATGATGCTGACGATGAAGATGATGTGATGGTTCTAATGATGGTGGTGGTGGTGGTGATGATGGTAGTGATGATGATGATGATGATGATGATGATGAAGATGTGATGGCTAATGATGGTGGTTGGTGGAAGTGATGGTAATGACAATGGTGGGTATGAGACTAGTTGGAAGTGAAGGCTTGGGCCCTGTTTCATAAAACTTGTTATCAATAACAATTTACAATAACTGTTCATGGCATCTGATTGGCTGAGAGCAAATTTGTCATAGAAAGTTAGCATTCGTTTATATTGATAACAAGTTTTTATGTAACAGGGCCTTGGTGGTGACATAAATGAGCGATGCGACATATTTTCGATATCAATATTAATTCCGAAAACACTTTAGTGTAAGCTATTCTTGGGGTGTTTCACAAAGACTAAGATTGACTTTAAGTTGGACTTAACTATGGCCGGCCGTTCATGCCACTGTTTTCGCTCATTATTTACTGGCATTGTTCTCTCAAGGGACGTACAAATCATGGTCACATATCTACAGAATTTACATTTTTTGATAGTTCATTATTGAAGGAAAAAAAGTATTATCTAAAGATCATAATTGGAGACCAATAGTAAAAGCAACCAGTGGCATGAATGGCTGCCGTAGTAAAGTCCAACTTAAAGTCGATCTTAGTCTTTGTGAAACACCCCTCAGTTCATATTCTCTGAGATCAGGATTTAAAGTTTGTGACACTCTCAAATTGCTAAATAATTTTCACTACAACCACATGCGCACAGATATGATTTTATAAGTCACATGATTTGAAGAGATGACTTGGCTATAAAATATCGAGTCATATAACTATTAGAATACTTGACTTACATTCGCACTAGTTGGCAAGGATAAAGGTCATAATTATATATCATGATAACACGCAGGCGCGTACGCAGGGGGGGGGGGGGGTTGAACTCCCCCTTTACCTGTTTTTTTGTGTTTTGAAAAAAAATTGTGGTAATGGGTGACCAAAAAAAGCTGACCTTACCCCCCCCCCAACGAAACGAAAAATCGATCGGCCAAATTTTGGGACCCCCCCCCACCCCCCCCCCCCCCCACCCCCCCCACCCCCCCACCCCCCCCCCCCCCCCCCAAAAAAAAAAAAAAAAAAAAAAAAAAAAACTCTTAACTCTTAACCCCCCGCTTATTCAGCGGCTGGCTGAGGCGTTGCGAAATTTTCGGCCCGATTGAAAAATTGAAAAATGTTTTGAAAAAACCCTTGAAAAAAACCTGCGTACGCCACTGATAACACGTGCATCATGAGTGAACCCTTCAACTCCACGAGGAGGTGCGATGGCTCAGCGGTAGAGAGGTGGTTTCGTAACTGGGAGGACACGGGTTCAAAACAAGGTCAATGAGATAGAAGTGCACTTTGTTAAGGTTAATAACTAAATGATATAAATGATACATCATCAAAGTAAAGAACTTACAGAGTAACATTTACATGAAGTAATTATGAGGAAGGATTGCCACATAGGCTAAGCTTGAAGGCGTGGCAATCCTTTATTAACCTGAATAATTACTATGTAAATAAATATAATTGCTGTTATTTTCATTGTTGTTATTGTTGGAGTTATTCCTGTCATTAATAACTGTACAGTAGTAGTAGTGGTGGTAGGGTGAAGAGGAGGAGGATGAGGAGTAGCAGTACATGTAGTAATAATAGATGTGGCGGTAATAGTAGTCGTAGGAGTATTAAAAGTAGTAGTAGTAGTAGTAGTAGTAGTAGTAGTAGTAGTAGTAGTAGTAGTAGTAGAAACAGAAGAAAAAGAAGAAGAAGTAGTAGCAGTAGAAGTATTAAAAACAATATTAGTACGTTAGGAGTAGTAGAAGTAGTAGTAGTAGAAAACGAAGGAGAAGAAGCGGTAGTAGTAGTAGTAGTAGTAGTAGTAGTAGTAGTAGTAGGAGTAGTAGTAGTGATGTAATAGTAGTACTGTTATCATTACTATATACATGAATATTATTATATCGATCTTTAACTCAGGTCTGGTCAGAGCCATTTGTCTATTGTTATTTGTCGACCAAGGAAGCAAAGGCTCGTCTCAACGTCGACCTCCCTCTCACTCTCGAAGGAAACGAAGAGGTTTTCGCGAAGACCACGGAGCTGATGCATAAATTTACAGGATCTAACGTCATCACCGAACGAATTGTGTACGAATGCATTTGTTTATTTAACAGTCATATAGAATAGATATTCACTTATAATGCGCCATCGAGCTGGTACTCTATTTTATTTCTGGGATGTCGAGAATCAGAGTAATATTGCTAATCTGATTCTCGACATCCGTTTGTTTACAAAAACAGATTTTTTTTAATAAAATGGTTATCATTATTGTCAGTAGTACTATAATATTAATAATGAATTTATAGAGCACAGAAACAATGCAAATAATATTTGCATAGTTGCTGTACTTTATGATTTATAATACATATTACATCTACACCTACTGCGCACCTATCGAGCTCCTGATGTGCTTTAAAAAAAAAAAAAAATTATTTAAAGGGACATATTATTAAAAAGCCCCTTCCCAAATAATAAGTGCAGGTATGCAATGCTGAAATATGATATGTATTCTCGCCATTTGATGTACAAAATTCCTTACGAAAGTGTACAAAAGATATGTAAATGAAGATATTTTTTTGGCATGATGACATGACATGAGCGCAGCCATTTTCCTAATAATGTGACGTATACCAGGCGAAATTCTACTCGATCATGCTTTAAGGCCCGGTCACACAGCCCTCCACGGGCGTATCGCGGCCGAATCACGGCCAAAAATTTCTGCCCGTGAAGCAGACGCTGTTGGACGCTTTGAGGTCGCGATAAAGACGCGATACAGCCGTACTTTACCCGTCGTTACACGCGGTAAGAAATTCACATGCGGTTGGCCGCGCGAAAAAGTTTTGGGCTGCCCAAAAATTTAGACCGCGGGTAATCGCGGGCGGTACACGTGGTACACGTGGTACACACGCGGTAAAGACGCGGTACAGACGCGGAACGAACGTGCTAGGACGTGCTACGGCCGCGGTTAAGACGTGGTTACACGCGGAATTGGACGCGAAATTTTAGCGGGTAATCGCGGGTGGAGCACGGTCATAGCACGTTTGTTCCGCGTCTGTACCGCGTTGTTATCACGTGCATTAGCGTGTGTACCGCGTGTAAGCGTGGTAGGCCGCGGTACCGCCGCGCTTCACCCGCGATAAGGACGCGGAACAGTCGCCGGCGTCTGTTCCGCGGGCATACCACGGGTAAACCGCGGGTAAGCCAATTTTGCACATTTTCCACCACGGGCAACCGCGGGCAAAAAAAAAACCGCGAAATTTTACCCGCGATACAGACGCGAAAGGCTGTGTGACCGGGCCTTTAATCGAAAGACTTTTTGATTTAGTAAGAAAACCTTTACTTTTCATAGCTTAGAAGGTATATTTGACGAAAAAATTTATAACAGGGGAGCAATTTTAAACTCATTTATTTGAAAATACTAAAATGTATCAGTTGATATATTTATTTAATGTATGTAAAACCTTCACCCCAGAAGAACATCAACTTATTTATGCAATTTGCTTTCTGACAATAATTGTAGTACGAAGGATAATAGCAGGTGAATGAAATCACCGCACACACCTGGGAAGGAAGCATCCATAAATTTGAATAATACTTGATAAACGACTTCGCATAGTGCGTTACATAATTAGGGAAATGGGCATGTTCATGTCGTGCTGAGAAACACTACATTATGCTGATAATATCTTGCTTTAAACATCTCTCCAACACTTTGGTGGAGAATGTTGTAGATTAGTGGACAAGAATACATAAATCTCTCACAATAACTTAATTATTTCTTTGGGTGAATTTTCCTTTAAACTACTACAGAAAGTGAAATAAAAATATGAGCTTTAAATTTCTGGTGATTTCATATTTTCTAACCCACAGTTTTGGCGTTGCACATGTAAATTTGTAATCAACTAATATTTTTGTTTTATGTGACGAGGTTTGCAATAGCAGAGGACCTTGCAATTGGGAGCTGCGCAGGTTAATTAGGGATATGTTTGTGAGATTTGGGTTTTAACCATTCTTGAATACCTAGGGGCTTGACCTATTATCGCTTAATAGTACATTGCTAGTGATACAAGCATGAAAATCGTTCTTATACAATTCTGACCTAAAAACGTCCAAATACATGTACATCTAAAGTAACGCGTATTATTATAATATCTTGGGCTTAAACAGGTACGATAACATCAAACCCAGACTAGAGGGCGCAAGAGGGCGCCACGTTTTCGTCAAAGACATGTGCCTCGGCATTGGCGAGAAAACGTACCACTGCCTTCCCAGGGGCTTCAGGCATACCTTCCTCATTCGCACGCCAGAGAGGGCGATATATTCCTTCAGAAACTCCTACTTCAAGCACATGAAGTCCCAAGGCCTCCTGGAAGGTGAGGCAGCCGAGGCCGCGACCTTTGACCTCAAGCGTGATGACAAACACGGGGACGGTGGCTACTACATCCAGGCCGTCTATGACTTCTGGAAGTACGTACGCGCGGAGCTCGAAGCGGACCCGATCGTCATTGACGCGGACGACCTCTTGACGCACCCTAAAGAGATAATTGCGAAGTACTGCGAGCTGGTAGGCCTGCCCTTCAGCGAGTCGCTTCTCCAGTGGGACCCGTCCTTGGATACCTTCAAGACGTGGAAGCAATGCGGGGACGACCAGCTGATGCAGATGGTGGATTTCTACGGCAGGGCGATGCACAGCTCGTGTTTCATGCCACCGAGCACGCCTGTGTCACGTGATAAAATGACCCCTGACGTCATCAAAGGAATCGATATGACGATGGCGGGGTACCTTGAAATGTACGAACATCGAATCAAAATTTAGAGGCATTCTTAAGTTCGTCTAATGACAAAGATGATATAGCTATAGAATTTGAGAAGTGTTGAAAATAAAAAATGAGTCATGCCAAATAATAATATTTGTATCATCATTACACGATCATTACTGAATCCGCAGAGCTTTTAGAAAGTTTCGGAATTACTTTTTTTTTTATATCAGCTCCAAGGAATTAATTTTATTTTTTTGTTAATGCAAAAGAATTGACTATCACTGTGTGCACTGTTGCACTGATTAGAAGTTGGTCTGCAATTATAAGTAAATGGACCATTTCTTCTCTCTCTCATTTTCTCTTTTTCAGTATCACCTCATCCTTCCTTTGTATCGTTGTTGTGTGTTTGTGGGTGTGTGCATATATGAGATGGACACCTGCTGTAGTTATTAGTCGTTGGCGTAGTAAGATATATTGTTTAAAGACTCGATTAAATATTGTGTGTAAAATGCCCCATTTACAAGCACATTTTACCCGTAAAGGATCCTGGTCTTTTATGTATTTTGTATTTATGATTTTCTTTTTTTAATGAATTAAATTGAATTTAATTATTTACTCATCATTAAACCAATCATAACTCGCTAAAGGTGCATTGACTAAATAGCCCAGACATAGTTTTGCATTTGTCAGACCGCTTGTTATACTTAGTATCTTTTGTTTGCTATTTCTGATCTTTCAATTTCTAAATAGTCCTTTAGATATCACTTACTTGTTCTTTTCATCATTAAGTGCGAATTTTATTTTATTACTATACAAGAATCATCCGCCATTGCCAGAAGATTAAATGGCCTTAGCTCGAATAGTATCCCTGGGAACATTTAATTTCTCGAGGAGTATATTCACATATGGAATTTAATTTCTTTAATAATAATAATACTTTTAATGCTATATATATATATATATTACTCATTGCGGATGTAGTATCGAAAATAATATCGCTAGATACACTTGTTTTACCCCAATTTATGGAATTATTTTAAAAATAATTTAAAAATAATAGATCTAGATAATAGTATATATTCTCAGATTTTATTGAATAAGAATTTGACAACGTGTGTTTTGCGTGACTGCTAAAGCATGTGTATGCTACTATGCTTATCAACTAGGGGACCTACGCCCTTTAGTCAAATTTCCCCAAAACTTTGTAATACCTTTAAAGAGTTTGCCATTCTAATGTTTCATAGTTATCGTAATGATGTTATAGCTTTAACAATAAGCAAAACATTCACAAATTACCAGATAAAGCGAAAGAAGATAAAGCCAAATAAAAAAAAAACGTGAAAGTGTATACTCAAGTGTTATCTTGTATCTTTTGTGTCTTACAACCCGATACAACTTCATTTCATGTCAATTTGGATATCCTATACTCTTTCTCATGACAGAGCATTGCTCTCCAAATGCCCTCACATTCGAAATTATATGACAAGAAATAGCTGAAGTGTTTGGAATATTATTTCACCCCACATGTTCGTGTAGTTCTAGTATAGCTGCGACTTCCACCAAGACTGAATCAATATCTTATCACTCTAACAATTCCAAAACCTCACAGTATATACACAAATCGCTTCTAGACAGTTTCTTTTCATCAGGGACCCGTTTCACAATGCCTTTTCTCAATAACAAATGAAGAAAAAAAACAGTGAGAAATCTGCTGATAACCAATCAGAAGCAAGGATTTCACTAGCTGATAACAAAAACTATCATTTGTCACTGATGACACGTTTTGTGAAATGTGGCGCCCAGGACTCAACTTTAACTTTAAGACGCGAAGAGTTGCACGATATGAAGGAAGACAACAAGTAGGCGAGTAAGTCCATTTGCAAATTGAAAATTTATAATAATAAATTGCAATATAGTATCGAGTGTAACATTTGTTAATATATGAATTATACGAACAAAAATATATTATGGCATATTATTACATTTCAAAAAAGTATCATGCTATGATTATATATGTAAATTTGTCTGCTTTTAGCCAGAATTCATACAAGTTATGGAGTGAAACACATATTAATTCTATATTATTATTACTTTCCACAATAAACTGCAGACTTCAAGTTCAAGTGATGAAATAACAAGTTATCTGGTACCACCGTCATTTACAAAATTAGGTTCCAAAAGACCCCTGTAGGTATGCAGTGGATATACAACCTGTATAATGTATTGCAATAATGAAATTAATACGTAAAAATTACTTTGACAGTAAAACAAAATATGTAGAAAACTTTGCAGTTTTATTTCATTATTATACAATATATATATAGCAATAAGTATGTAAATGGGGGTATAGCTCAGTGGTAGAGCATTCGACTGCAGATCGAGAGGTCCCTGGTTCAAATCCGGGTGCCCCCTGTCATATTTTTGCAGGTCTTAGACGAGTATAAAATGGAAGTTCTATAGCAGGCTACGTCATTTCATAGTTTGTGGTGTGTTTTTTTACGGAACAGTAGGATTAAGCTTCTAATAAAAGTTAGCTTATACCAAAAGGGATTTGGAATGATGAGATTTGTGTTTAAGTGAAATTGGTGTTATATAGGAAAACATAATAAAAATATCCATATTTCTCTTAACATACTCAAATTTATGGAAAAGATTTAAAGTTAAGTAAAAGAAATAAAGATAAAAGACACCTCTAAATAGTATACAAAAGTTCAAAACGGTTTAAAATGCAATATACGTAACTTTGAAATCCGAGAAGAAATTTAATTCCTATATATCTTTTCTTCACTTAAACACAATGGTAATTTGCATGCAATCAAAAAAAAATATATATATATACTTTAACTGTGCTTTATCATATATATATATATATATATATATATATATATATATAATATAGAAAGGCTACACCAATTTATTCCTAAAATCTAGTTCCAAAAACAACTTCTGTCAATAGGAACATTATTTGTAATACTATGTATCATTTTTTTTCTTCGTTTACAATATATAACATATTTAAACATTAGCTCAAGAAAAAAAATACAAATTATGAAAATGTACAAATAGAAATACACTTGGTCTGTAACTTTTTCAAATAATATAGAATTTATTCTCTTATTACAAGTATATTTGAGTAATTTCCATCCATTGTGGATCATAACTTTAATATACAAACAAACTCTTAGGATGCTTAGGGTGTGTTCCTTTCATTTTTAGTAAAATATAGTAAGTGTCACACACTGTTTTTTATCATACTTTTGTGAGGTAGAGTAATGTCTGCTCTACGATGAGAGAGAGAGCAGATATACCAGATTGAATTTTGATACATTTCCACGCGAGATTTACACAAATTAAAATACACGTAGTAATCTTTCCTCACAGGATATAATAAAGCTATACAAAAGTTTAGAAAACTATGACAAAAATAATCAGTTTATAAATTAATAGCTACTGTATTACACCCAAAAGCGTTTAGAAGCTGATGCTTATATACATATTATCTGATATATCACCCAGATTCAAGTAGTCTGCATACACACACTTTTATTTAATGTAAAGACATTCATGACTATAGAAATGGAATGATCAGTACTTTGAGCACCATTGTCATTTGAGACGAGGCTCGTCACTATAAGACTAAATCAGTTACAATTTCTCAAAAAGGCAACATTGAAATACATGCAAGACACTTTAACAAAAGCTTACAAAAGCTTATCAAGTCCTTCCATCATTTAACTCAAGATTAAATGAGTGAACTTTCACACACAATACGTCAAATAATGATCGATAAAATAATGCAGTGCTTAAGGCTTAACTCATTGCATGCCACATGAAATATTCTTCAATACATTCCATGTGTAGAGTCTGTACAAAATTTCAGCAATTGCAAAATAAAATAAGGGATAATAACGGAGTTGGTAATATACACACAAGTATACAGTTCATATTCTAGAAACGTGCTGGTAATAAGACACAGACCAAAAAACCTACAGGTATAGCACCAAGTTGAACTATTCGAGACTTTGATGGGCTGCCCGACTGATGAAGATGAAATGTTAAGATAATGCCCCTTCTATGACTACTCGGCGATTAACATTGCTACTATTACTATAATACTGTCTCCTCCTTTTTGTATCATTCGATACGTAGTTGACCTAACTCTTAAAGGATTGTCATCTGTAGGCTTCCTGGTTTCCAGTGGCACATTATTGGTCATATTTGTGATTTTCTTTAAAATACTACTTTACCTGAATATCCAACAATTTATTATTGGTCAGTTTGGGGATAACGTTAAGAAAACATTTCATGACAAAAAAGGAAGAGATGAATAATATTGGATTGGTAATTGAAATCATAACCGGTTTGATGTCTTTTTCTTTTATAAAGAAATAAGGAAATAAGGAAATGATGAGAGCGATAAACAGTTTATACTTTTGGGACAAATTCGTCGCCTAAGTACGGGTCGTTATCTTCTATGGGAGTGTGAGCATGTTTCTTTCCTGGCTTGATGGTGCAGCTCAAAGGGAGGTGCGCCACCACCGACGAGAAACAGGCAGCTGCGGCCATGAAGAAAGCTCCCAGGTAATTTCCCTGGAGATCGCGACACAGACCTGGAAGGAGAGGAGAGAGAGAGAGAGAGAGAGAGAGAGAGAGAGAGAGAGAGAGAGAGAGAGAGAGAGAATGAGTCAGAGAGGTTACATTGTGAAAAAAGGAGAAAAGGAGAAAGGATAGTAATTGATAATCATGACAATAATATATAAATCTTAGTGTTGAAATGTTTTTTACGGAAGCGTTAAAGTGCCATTCTACTTGACGACATGACAAGATATTTCATCTTGTCAAGTCGACTTAATATCCATATCATGTCGACATGTAAAGATATTTAACCTACCATGTCGACTTATCAACTTTTATTAGTCGACATGGCGAAATAAATTATCTTGCCAAGTCGACTTCACAAAAAGTTCATGTCGTCATGGCGACATAAGTTATCTTACCAAGTCGACTACCCAAAAAGTAATGTCGACATGGCGAAATAAATTATCTTGCCAAGTCGACTTCACAAAAAGTTCATGTCGTCATGGCGACATAAGTTATCTTGCATGCACCATCAATGGTGATGGTGAGACGATCGAGGGACCGGGATCAGGACTAAAGTCACTAGACCTAGACTAGTCGACTGTTAATGAACTACACGTACGCGCGCTGCATGAAATAGTCGTCACACTACATATCTCGCCATGACGACATAATTTATACTTTTTGGGAAGTCGACTTGGTGAGATAATTTATGTCGCTATTACGAGATGAACTTTTTTGTGAAGTCGACTTGGCAAGATAATACATGTCGCCATGACGACATGAACTTTTTGTGAAGTCGACTTGGCAAGTTAATTTATTTCGCCATGTCGACTAATAAAAGTTGATAAGTCGACATGGTAGGTTAAATATCTTTACATGTCGACATGATATGGACATTAAGTCGACTTGACAAGATGAAATATCTCGTCAGGTCGTCAAGTAGAATGGCACTTTAACGCTTCCGTAGTTTTTAGTAGAATTTTGGAATATCAATTTGAACGATCGTATTTGTTATTTACGTTATAGAATTTGATGAAAACTCTACAAAATTAAAACTAGGCATTGTGGCATCCAGCTAACAATGGAAGTTACATGTACAAACTGATTTGGCCGAGGACGCAGGTTCAAAACTGTGTCACGACTTTCGGCTAGTGACGTTTAAAGGTTGGTCCCCAGACGTAATTAATCATATCTGATTGATACACGTCTGTAAACCTAATACACACTCGCACAATAATATTATACGGGAGGTGTACGTGCAATATTTCGAGTGGTGATGACTATATTACATCGGCTGCACTTAGCGTGTGCTCAGCTGTGTTCGTTGAACTGGTTCTTAATTGGTTATTTATTCAAGTACTTCATACATATCCCGTCATGTACATGTACCTCAGTCACACCGCTGGAGCGACTTCACTCCGACTCCAGACCGACTGATTGTTGGCCCTTGAGTGTAATGTAAACTTTGTAGACAATCTTTGTAGACAGGTAAGGGGTACAAGTTGCCCCCCCCCCCTGACATATTTTTAACCATGACCAAGAAATGACAGCTGACTTATCAATCATTGTGAAGAAGTTATTTCAATTAATTATTATCTTTACCTCTAATAATATGATAGAACATAAGATAAGGTCCTTTAACATGTTGAATCCGATGATGTATGTCTTCTGAAATACTATGCTTCCGATGAACGTTGTGTCTACACATAAGATCATATTAAAGAAGTTGATGATATATTCACGTGTCAGAATGTTTAACACTCGATGACGTATGTCTATCTGCTAATCCCCCTTCCCATTTCACCTCTATACGTGTCTCCTCCCATGTCTCTATATCTGCCATGTCTGTCTCTATGTCTCTATGTCTCTCTGTCTCTCTCTCTCTGCCTGTCTGTCTGTCTGTCTGTCTATCTCTCTCTGTCTGTCTCTCTCTCTCTTCCTTCATATTTCTGTCTATCTTGCCCCCCCCACATTGTATCTCTAACTTTCTCTATCTATCTAAGCCGCTCCCTTCCCGTCTATCACTCCAATTGTCAACACCTTTTTCTTCCCCCTCTCTACCATTCTCCACATTTATCTCTGCCTCTCTCCCCCACATTATTTATCGAACACACACTCTCTCTCTCTCTCTCTCTCTCACGCTCCCGCTATCCATCTCAACTGCGCTATGACAGGGCTGTTGGAACACCTACGGGCCTGACATGACACTAGACATTCCATCTCCCATAGCTCTGAGCTAGCTCCCTGCTAGCCAGTTGTATAATTATTATAGATCTGATAAGATATGTTTCTCATCTCTGCAATCTATCTCTTTCTTCATCCCTTTCCCTCTTCAATCCTCTCTGATTCTTTCTCTGAACTTTTCGCTTCCTCTCCCTCTCCTTTCCCCTCACATTCGTCCTCTTTATTTTGCCTCATCTCCCATAGACTGTCGTCGTCATCTTTCTTTTACACCCTTCCTCCCAGTTTCTCACTCTCTCCCATTCCCTGTTTTACCTTCTCTTTTATAAATGAATAATGCACCTGCTTGGAACTAAGGAAGAAGTCAGAAATCAGGTTCCCCTTCTATCTCTCTCTCTCTCTCTCTCTCTCTTTCTCTCTCTATCTCTTCTCCTTCTCCTCTTTCCCCTGTCCCTCCCCTCTCTCCCCCCTCTCTCTCTCCCCCCTCTCTCTCTCTCTCTCTCTCTGTCTCTCTCTCCCTCTTCTCCTTCTCCTCTTTCCCCTGTCCCTCCCCTCTCTCCCCTCTCTCCCCCCTCTCTCTCTCTCTCTCTTCCCCCTCTCCTCTTCTTGTCACTCTCTTATCTCTCTGATATGAATTCTATACCTGCTATAGGTGGACTGGTGAGCATAGCGATCCCCACAGCTAGAATGACACCAGGGTTTGCCCATCTCTTCTTCCCCATGTCCCTCTCCCCCTCCTCCTCTCTCTCCCCCTCCTCCTCTCTCTCCCCTCTTTCCCCTCCCCTCTTTCTCCTCCCCTCTTCCCCCTCCCCTCTCCCTCCCTCTCCTCTCCCCTATCCTCTTCCCCCTGTCTCTCTCTCTCCGCATCTCTCTGATATGAATTCTATACCTGCTATAGGTGGACTGGTGAGCATAGCGATCCCCACAGCTAGAATGACACCAGGGTTTGCCCATCTCTTCTTCCCCATGTCCCTCTCCCCCTCCCCCTCTCCCTCCCCCTCTCCCTCCCATCTTCCCCCTCCCCTCTCCCTCCCTCCCTCTCCTCCTATCCTCTTCCCCCTGTCACCCCCTCACGCATCTCTCTGATATGAATGATATACCTGCTATGGGTGGACTGGTGAGCATGGCGATCCCCACAGCTAGAATGACACCGGGATATGCATACTTCATCTGACCCGGTCCGAAGAGTGATACACACATCACAGTTTGAAGTGTGGCACAGGCTCCTGTCGTATAGCCTGCCAAGGCACAAAACACTACCTGAGCTGTGGAGACACGAATAGAAAATAGAAATATAAATAGAGAGATAAATAGATAAAGGAATATGTAAATATGTAAGAAAATAATTAAGTACTTAAGTAAGTAATGAAGTAAGCAAGTAGCTAAGTATAAGTAAGTACTCAAGTAAATTAGTATGAATAAGTAAGTAAAGAAATAAATACATAAATGAATCAATAAGTAAATGAATAGATAAATGGATGGAAATATAAATTAATAAAAAAGGAATAACCAATAACAAGATTCACTTGAGGAGCATTTAAAGGATATGATTATTTATTCATTAATTTAAGATAATTATGTTTTATATATTCATTTATTCATTTATGTTTTCATCTAATTGTTCATTTATTTATCCATTATATTATTCAATTATTTATTCATTTACTTACTTCCTTAATGATTTATTGATTGATGCATTCATCTTTTAATTAATTTATTTATTAATTAGCTTATGAATTTATAAACTAATCATTTTATTCATTTATTCATTTGCTCACTCATATATATATATATATATATATATATATATATATATATATATATATATACATATATATTTTTTGGGGGAGGGATGGGAACTTTCCAATCCACAGGCCTCAATGACGATACCCTTACAGCAACAGAATCATGTGCAGTATGGTATCATCTCGGTCTATAAATATATTTTTGTCATTAGCTGAAAGCTTCCCCACGCACATCACGATGATAAACGCCTTGAAACATCGAAATACGGAGATTTTGTGCTTCAGTCGGATTTTTAAATTAGGTTTACTGCGCGATGGCCGCATTGAAAGTCATTCACCTCTACACAACACCTAAGGAATATTACCCACTTGCCCAAATATGCCCATGAATACAAGCTAGATTTAAGAAACTCTCTTATAATGGTCGGTACGCAAAAATATTCCAACAAAATATCAAACTCCGTCCATAACTTCCGTAACCTATGTCACCGTCTATTGCAAAAAGAACGGAACGGGCTTAAAACATACGTAGCAGATAACACCCACACCCACACACACACACACACACTCACACACATAACCATCATCACACACGCACGCACACGCACCCACCGATCCCACACACACGCACACACCCATGCACACACACGCACGCACGCACATACTTTTCAAAGTTTTTTTGTGAGAAAAGATATCAGAGAGTTCTTTTCACGCCAAATTTATTATAAATAAAACTGTTAAGCCTAGACACATTACACACCCAATGTCAACATTATATAACATGTCACTAAGAGGTTAAACAAAAACATTTCAACTTTATTAGAGGTTGTCCTCGACAAATCGTTTTTGATTTTTGACTACCCCTTCCACATTTTCTGATTTTTGTTTCTTTTTAAAACATACATTGCTCCATATATATGCTGTACATGTTTTATTATTGTATTGGATGTATGTATTCTATTTTATGTATTTTCCCTATGTTCGACATTTGTTGAGAAATAAATTGAATTGAATTGAATTGAATTGGTTGCCGCTGACACACACCAATAGTTGCATGACCTTCTTTTCACCCAATCGCTGAGTAACCATCGAGTCATTTGTAAGCTCACGGGGACAGTGTGATCCAAAGGTTTTATTTGAATTTGATTATTAATTCAAATAGATTTTTCCCTTGTCTTCAAAGGATAACGTGTTTGCATTTTAAACAATACCATGTGTGCTGCCTGGTACCATTCGATGTACTTGTTATTAATGTTGCCGATTCCTTCTTCACGATTTTTATTCTTTCATTTTCCTCGGTCTTCCATCCTACACCAGTACTGTACATATAGCGTTTACGCTCTTACTTCAACATTGATCATAAATGAATACTATAACATATTCTTTGCCACTTACTCTTGTTCCCCATTACATTTTCCTTGTAAATTTCATTTTAATTTTCTTTCTTTTTCACTTCACTTTATCTTGTTCACGAAGAAATTTGTTATTTTTGTCTCCTCCATGCGTGCATTAGATTCAATTGACTGCCAATCCTAGCTTTCACTCTTAAGAAAGAAACTATAGCGTGTTTCACTATTAATTATAGTGGAGAAAAAGCAAGAGGAAGAACGAAGAAGAAAAAGAAGAAGAAGAAGAAAAAGAAGAAGAAAGAGAAGAAGAAGAAAAAGAAGAAGAAGAAAAAGAAGAAGAGGAAAAAGGAGAAGAAGAAGAACAAGAAGAAGAGAAAGAAGAAGAAGAAGAAGAAGAAGAAGAAGAAGAAGAAGAAGGAGGAGGAGGAGGAGGAAAAAGAAGAGGAGGAGAAAGAAGAAAGAGGCAGGAACATCAATAAAAACATTTAGATCAGGAAACACAAGAAGAAAAAACAACATCAACAATATGTGACCAAATGGGTTGCTTGAATTCAGGGCGACACAAAAAGGCACTCTTGCACCAGACTCAGAACTAATTATTCATAAACATACTCTTTGCTCTCGTTGTCACCTCAACAAACTAAAGCAGTGGCCCATTTATCATAGACTGATTGACAATTTAATTGGACCGCGAACTTAACGATCGGGATAAAGGGCAAATTTGCACTCCATTAGGACAAATGAATATTCCATTTATCTTTGGAAAATCAAAGGGCAATAATCGGGCAAAAATCAAGGAAAGTGCAGACACTTTTATCTGTGTATCATAAATATAGATCAGCGTGGTAGATCATGTGTTTTCGAATTGGGATCAAATTCTAAATCTCGTGTCAATACCCGCGATAATTACGAAGCTACTCTAGATCATTCTGTGCTTTCATTTAATGCAACGTATAGCAAAACACTAATATGCTATGATAAAATATACGTGTAGGGCTTAACATTAGTATTTATGTTCTACATTGTACATTAAATATATTAGTAACAAAATAATAATGATGATGATGATGATGATGATGATGATGATGATGATGATAATAATAACAGTAATTGTGATGATGATGACCATATAATACTACTTCTACTACTACTAATAATAATATTAACAATAATGATAAATAAAATGCTGATAATTATCAATATCATAATAGTCACAATAGTTGAGGTTCTATATCGCTCATGTCTGTCATACATATTTACATACATTTTTGCATGATATCAACACCCTTACATGATTTGAAAGGGGGATTCAAGATGATTTATAAACAAAAATTACAATAAAAAGAAAAAAATTCAAGCAAAATATACGCGTAAATTTTATTTAGCTTTTTTTTTCTGGTGATATTTTTACAAAGCTTGATCTCTACATATGATTTAAAGTGCCTTGAACTTATTCACATGTGACAAAATATAGTTTAATGATGACACGAACACTGCCCCTCAAATATTGATCAGACGGCACGTGGTGCGAAGAGCTCTGCTCTTTGGTAAACGTGTGACAGTAGTCAAATTCCAACCATGAGCTCAACATACTGTCTTATCCCCGCCCCCCCCCCCACTCCGGGGTCGGAATGACCGCATGCGTGTTACCAAAATGTCCGGTAAAGGGGTACTTTTCGTGCGACAAAGTCCGGCCCGAGAATTGTAAAAAAAAAAGGGGAGTGTTTGACTTTTCAACCGGAGATTTCTTTAAAAAGGGGGTGTTTTTTTTCTTCTCTCATCTCTTTGGACTCCTGAGAAATTATTCCGAATTTAGGGGGGTACATTGAGCATTTTTCCGCATTTAGGGGGGTCTCCAAGGCAGGAAAAGCCCGCGAAAGGGGGGTTCGGAAATGTTGGCAGTCCTCAGATAGGGGGTGCTTTAAAAAAGAGGGAACGAGCATACGCGTACCCTACATAACACTGAGTGGGGGGGGGGGGGGGCGGGGTCTTATCTTTGTAAAAAAAATAAAAACCCAAAGACGATGTCAGCTCTAGTCAAAATCATCAATGCAGTGTGAACAGAATGTCTTTTTATAGTTAATAATCAAAAATTACATTTTTATCGTCCCTAAATCTTCAACACCCTCTTAATTGGCGACATTCTAAACGCTACCTTTTCATTTTCATGGGACTCAAAGGCAAGTGCAATCACTAGGCCTAACCTCAGAATTAACGAAGCTTGAACCAGATCAAAACATCTCTCGCTTTTACGAAAAACTTTTTAAGCGCAGAATGAAATGTTCGCGAATTTTGCGCAGTTTCATTTCATGAAATAATTGAATCACAATAACTCAACCACACTGATCAAAATTTGCGAATCAAAATTTTTTTTTGCCGTGAAAATCGCTCTCAATAATAAATCGCGAGATTCTCTAAACTCTCTGGTTTTACAGTAACCAGACCCTACTTCAGCCATCAACGTCCGGTGTGTGTAATACAGGATTTCCCTATATGCCTTTTAACTGCCATTAGAATGCAATCACAACAGGCATAGTAGAATTTGAGTAGAATAAAAAATAAAGTATAATCTTGTCTGTAAAATCTGGAAGAATGGCAGGAAGTCAGCCGATCAACCCATAGCTGGATAGTTTCGATCGGGATAGTTTCGATCGGGATAGTTCAAATAGCTGGATATTTGGTAATCTCGAGATAGTGAGAGAAACAATATTTCGCCTATTTTCCCGATTATCTCGTATTTCGTATGAAAGTGTAAACAAGTGCGGATGAGACAAGATAGGCGTGTAGGGTCATCACACTAAACCACGGTTTGCCAATAGGGTTGGCCAAAGCATGCAGATGCGACAGCTCACAACCCACACATTTAACATATTTAGTGCTTTTGTGCATTGTTTTACTCTGTTTTCTTTTGTTTTGCTTTTTTAAATTCATGACACTAACATGTCAAGGTTATATTAATAAATGATGAAATAGACCCCCCCCCCCTACCCCGATAACTTAACTATAACCAATATTCGGGAATATGTATGGACGCTCATAATGTCGAAGTTAGTGTATGACTTTAACATATCGGCGTATGATGCGGGGGGAGGGGCTGCAGCCTCTCCAGCCCCACCCCCTCGAGATTTTTCGATAACCAATATTCGGCGGTCTGTTAATATAGCTCGACGGCCATAATGTGGATGTTGGCACATGAATCGTGTTGTGTTATTTTCGAACAGAGCTTTCATGTCGAGTTTACAAGTTCACTCTCATTCCACGTGTAAGTGTACTTAACCTTGGCCTCAATCACTTTCACACGCTTAGAGAGGAGGAAAATTAAAAAAAGAGGGCAATGTTCTTCCGTTTCCCTCTTCTATTTTTTCAATCCTTTTTAAAGGGCCCTTTATGTGGTCTAATTAGGTGATACGTAACGAAGTCTACGTATCACCTATTGATTTCGTCAAGATTTTTCTTTTTATTCTTCCTCGAATTTGTTCGCAGGATATCTCATGACTGAATAAAGCCATTATCATTAAACTTGCCATTATGATAGATATTAGTCTAACTTAGAACTGTGTGACTTTTCAGGGAGTCAAGGTCATCGTGACGTCATCCAGGCGCCATTTTGTGAAAATCAACTTATGATCATATCTTCATAACGGAAAGAAATTTTTCATTCATATTTACCACGATTAAGATCAATATCCGTCCGATCAATTTCAGGTCAATAAACGTGCGCAAATGCGCGCGTGCGCGTTCATCCGCGCGTTTACGTGCGCGCAAAAATTTAAAATGCTCTAAATCATCCTAAATTTTTTTTGCATACGTTTTAGGCCATATAGAGCATTTGACAACAAATCATGCTCACGCGCATGCGCGCGCGTTTTTTGCGCGTACTAGCATTTTGCAACATAGAATCGCAGAATTTTCTCTATCATCATATTTGGCACATTTTTCCAAGCATTTTGATAACTTGTTCATCTTTTAATAACGCAATGAGCGTCCGTCAAAGTTGACAGCGCGCGCGGACCTGCGTTATCTTTATCCACAATACATGAGCAAAAACATGCCTATACAAAATTCTTTGTAACTCTTCAGAATAGATAAGAACTCCCAATATTTTTTCATATTTAGATAGATAATGAGTCGGAAATATGATTTCATGTCTCATTTGATCCTCAATTAACTCATGACGTCATCATAATGGCCTCCAAACTCAATATTTCAATTTGCATATTATGACGTCAACATATTTTTGGAAAATTGATTGTATCTCTGTAAATATCGATCGATTTTCTTTCAAATTTTGAAATGTTCTAGCTGAGACAATTTTCTACAAGTTCAGTTGTCACAATTTTTCATTTTGACAAAGGTATCATGGCGTTTTTTTTTGCGATTAAAGGAGGCATGTCAATTTTTCACATTTTGCGTGTATTCTCTATGGGACATGACTTTTTCTCAAAACTGGATTCTACACTCTTGTCTTTCGCGAGCAAAATCTCCGTTGTTTTAGCTTTGTTTTCGCTGAGCTTCGGATATGTTGTAGCTGAGACAATGAGCTATCACAAATGTGCCCTTTATTTTTCGATCAGATGCCGGGATCATGCTCATATTTCACTTGCAAAGTGGGATTTGAGAATTCCATTTCCCGTTTACGTGTAATCGCTATGGGAGATGTTTTGGTATATCGGTAACGCACTTGACTTCTAACCTCGAGATCCCTGGTTCGAGTCTGGGTGTCTCCAACAATTTTTTTCTTCACTTTTTTTTCCTTTTGACCTTGCACTGTACCATCTCCTTTGATTATTTAAACACGTAGAATCGCAAATAATGTCATAAACAACCCTTTTTACTTTATTATTACCCTATTTTCACATAATCCATTACTTTGTTGAATGTAATCACCCATTTTGAATTATAACTTGCATTTAATCTGAATTGTAAACTAATTTAATTTGAATTATGAATTCTAGGTGATCGGAACTTGAGTTGAATTATATTATGAAATATGAACTGAATTGGTCTGAAGAATAAATTGTATTGTATTTGAATTGTGAATTTAATTTAACCCGAAATATGAATATAATTTAATTACTTAGTTTGAATTATATATTGAATTTGATTTGAATTGTTAATTTTATATTAATCTGAACTACGAATTGAATTGATGTGAATTATAGATTGTAGTAATCTGAATTATGAATTTATTTAACCTGAATTGTCAATTTAATTTAATCTGAATTTTGAATTGTACGCGATCGGGATTTGAATTGAATTATTTCCTGAAATATGAATTGAATCTTTCTGAATCATGAACTGTATTGAATTTGAATTGTGAACTTAACTTAACCCGAATTATGAATTTAATCTTATTACTTAGTTTGAATTATAAACTGAATGTGATTTGATTTTGTTAATTATATTTTAATTTGAATTATGAACTGAATGTGATCGGGATTTGAAATGGATTTGATCTGAATTACGAATTGAATTGGTTTAAATTTTTAAATGTATTTAATCTGAATTGCGAATGAATTTAATCCGAACTTGAACTGAATTTAACTACTTAATTTATGAATCGAATTTTAGTATGCATGTTGAACTATCGCATTTGTTGTTACCTATGTCCAAGTTAAATGTTCTACTCTGTACCCATATGTATCTTATTGATGTTTATAATGTGTAACCTTGTACCGACATGCAAATGAAACAAATTTCCAGTCATTGGACAATAAATTTGAATATGAATATATATGAATATTTTTGCGTGTAATCCCTAAGGGAGATGACGTTTTCTCAAATCTGGAGTCTACATTCCTCTCTTTTGCGAGCAATATCGCCGTTATTTCTGCTTGGTTGCTTTGTTGATTTTTGAGTATGTTGTAGCTGAGACTATATGCTATCTAAATCAACCCTCATTTTTTTCAATAAGATGTCAGGATCGCGCTCATGATCATGATCATTATCATCATGATCATCATTATCATAATGATGATAATCATTTATCAATTACATTTTCATTTCTTTGAATAAGAATGTAAATTAGAGTCAAATGTGTAACTGGTTACTGCACAGGGTCAAAGGTCATATATTGTTTCAATCTATCTTCCCTAGATCCATGATGATCAAGGAGACACAATTTAATCTTGTCATATGAATAGATCATAATGGGAGAAGCATATAAATGGGAGAAGCATTTTATAAAATAATATATCGTGTAATGCATTATTCGTTATGTAAACCATTATCATACGTATCACCTAATTCGTCTAAGTGACGAATTAAAGTCTAGTTGTACTTAGACTCAGATCTGTTCACAACATGCCGTTACATGAAACAAATAAAGAAGAGGTATTGAGATTGAGATGAAATGGGAACTGAATGTAAAGGTCCTGGGTTCGAGCCCCCACACAGCCCGATAGTCCAACGACTGGATATTAACCTACATTTGCCACTCTTTACACAGGTGTTGGCCTTTGTTTTGTTGGTATGGCTTAGTCTGTGGCTACGAATCCCCAGCGTAGTCTATAGTGTAGTCTATAGAGTAGGCCTATGTGTTTCGTTGTGGTTTGTATTATAATGAGTAAATATGCTCTCTAGTACGTATTCTACTTAAATCCACGCCCGATACTGGGTGTGCCGGGGCTTTTGTTCGAAATCTGGGTTAACGAAGGAAGTTCGTCTGATACGTCTCAAGTTTGTTTTCGTTAAACGAGATTTTAGATCTAAGATTGTCGGGCTTAAATAAATTATTATAATTCTTGGACCGAATCCACTTACTCTCATTCTTCAAGGGCATATTTTTGGGGTATAATTATGTCATAGATTTGATTTTCTACATTTTCCGCCTTGTCCTCGCCTTGTCCCCTTTTATAGTCGATTTCTTATAATGGTAGTATCTCATCTCTGTTTCAGTCGATTATAGGTCTATCATTGTATTCCCTTTACTACCGACTTTTGTAAGCCCTCAGAAATGTAGAAATCTAAAGGGCAACTTAACAATGTTGCGAAAAATTCCAACAGACGGACAAGGACTAGGCCTCAAGTCGTCAAGCCCACTTGATCCCCCAAAACAAATCCAATATTTATTTTGTTCTGGTAATCTGGTGGGAAAAGTTAAATTCCAGTCCGTAAGTTACATATCAAACAGGATAACCTGTATTAGATGTATCGCTATATCGGTCACACTAGACCTTAAACACAGGTGCAGGAAATAGGCTTTAATAACAGAAACGACAAATTCTATTGATACAATTAACTTCTCACAGTACAATGCACGTGACAAAAACAAGAGTTTACGATTCAGAATATTGATCTAATACTCTCTGTTTTCTGTCAAATAGAGGTTATACTTGTTTAAAGCCTGATCTATACAAAAATGTTGGGATTATACAGTTTCACTTCTTTTATAGCCATATAAACTTTTGTTGGGGATGATTGCTATTTTGTCAACACCGTTTTTGGAAGACCTATAAAACTGTTAATAAAATATTGCACATTCTTGTTTCAAAACAAAAATCAATAATTGGCAAGCTTTGATATTTCAATTTTGCCGGGATATTTTAAATAAGGTCAACTTATTTATGACAAAGTACTTTTTTTATAGTAAGAGAGAGGTTTTATCGGGTTTTCAGGTTAAGAGATAAAGTTCGTTGAAAACGGTCTGACACTGACCTGAATTATACCGGTACTAGGACTGCGTTATAGTTACAACTATCGGTGATGAAGCAAATTTTATTAAAGTTCACTGGTATGCCGAATTGAGATGGGAGGGGATAATTAGAGAAGAGAGGGGCCATGCAAATTCATTTCATTCCATCTATTTCCCATAATCACATCATCATAATATTTATTCTACATAACTTTATTTGTAACAGGTCACTATCTCCTTTATTATATAACTCTTATCCAGCTAGCTTCTGACGAATTCAAATAATCATTTATAGCTATCAGGTGATAAATTGTTCGGTTTACGTAATACTGATTGTAATGTTTCGGACAAGGCTATTGCTATGGCCTCGTGTTGATTAATTGGAATTCTTTGCTATCTGTATGGTTTGGTCAGAAAAATGTCCTCTTGAGACACATCCACGCTAACTTTGTGATGACAGAAGCGTATTGCGTGTGGGAAGACTTATCTATTTTGTTTAAGTTTAGCTTTAAATGTTACCAGGGTTTGGCTAGCTACATGTATTAAAAATTAAAAATCGTGTTCACTGTTCTTTCAATGCTTTTGCTAAAGATGTAATAAGTTACCCCAAATAATACAAACCATGCAATGAGTTACCCCAATCGCACGGACCAATGAATATAGATCCCTCGAGAACATGTCACCATCTTCGGCCTTACCAGCTCAGGGGGACGTTTCACAAAACTTGTCATCAGTGACAAATGACAGTTTTTGTTATAAACTACTGAAATCCTTGCTTCTAATTGGTTATCAGCAGATTTATCACTGGTTTTTGTCATTTGTCATTG
Source organism: Strongylocentrotus purpuratus (assembly GCF_000002235.5). Taxonomy (NCBI): domain Eukaryota; kingdom Metazoa; phylum Echinodermata; class Echinoidea; order Camarodonta; family Strongylocentrotidae; genus Strongylocentrotus; species Strongylocentrotus purpuratus. The sequence goes on from NW_022145609.1 coordinate 10,060,294, forward strand.
AAAAAAGGCTCAGTGAAACGGGTCCATGGTGTAGTGGACGCAGGATTGTCTGATAGATAAGTCTCCAGACCCTGGACCACATGCAGGAAACAGAGTTCGAATTCCTGCCGGAGTACTAACCTCATTTAATAAGACATTGAGCTACATTTGCCACACTCAACCCAGGTGAAGTAAGTAGGATTTATTCCTTGAATGCACTGAGCCCTATATGGTAGCCTGAGCTAGAGCCTGGGTAATAGAAAATCCTTTTGGAAGCCCTCGATCAGAGACGTTATATCATATTATATCCGCTACTATAATACAAGTCTAAGAACAGAATTAAAACTATTAAATCCTGTCTACACTAACTTGGCCTGGGGGGATAAGACCTCCCTGCAGGTAGTGATCTCATCAAATCAGCCTTCAATTAACATAAGAAAAAGGGGATCATGGGGGACCAACAGGGACCGATTAGGTATTGTTTGCTATATAGAGGTCGCAAGTAGCTTTAAGTATTGCAGAGGGGCTTTAATATTATGATTATGATGGTGAAGGTGTTGATGAAAAACCTACCTGAGAATGATTTGAGGTAGATACTGAAGATGATGGAGACCCCGCATAAGGCAGCCATGGACTGGTAGAGACGGAGAGGGTTAAGGCGACATCGGTCTACCAGAGGACCGGACACGATACGACCCACTGCTTGACTTAGACCTAACACTGCCACCAGCAATGTGCTGTACATGTCTTCTATACCATACTCAAGGGCCCGCTTCGCCTGTACATCACACAGACACAAGAAAATGAACAAAATTGTAGGTTTTTTCTGGAAAACGGCCAGAGCATATATAGTACTGATCGAAACGTCGAGAACAAAAGAGTTCATCAGTCCTTTTCAGGGCTCTTATTCCTTTGACATAATTACATGGTGTAACCTTAAAAACTGATGTGTACCACTGTTAATAAAAAAATATATGAACAAAAATTGAAAGAGACGATGTACAAAGACAAAATATATTTGGATGGAAAGGGCACTGAATTATGTTTAAATGCATAAAACTGCAGTAAGCCAGTCAGTAGCCACTCCATCTAGAGCAGGCCTTCTTAACTGGCGGCGCGCGCGCCACTTGTGGCGCTTGCAGTCAGTCGGAGTGGCGCGCGGCTGTTCCAAAAAATATATTAAAAAAAATAAATAAATAAATACAAATTAAAGAAAGAAAAAAAGTATATTTCAAAATTAAAAAACTAAGCAAAATCAAAAGTCGCAGTCGAAGTTGAGCCTAAAATGTAAGCAAGCCATTTTGTTTGTTTGATTTTCACTTGATTTTGACATTTTCCGTGTTTATTGCACCAAAATAACTACATTTAAATTAACTTCCAGTGTCGATTTTAGCTAGGAATTGTAATAATTATTTCACATCAATATGAAACTATGACTGATGTCTTATGGAACAAAAAGGTGTTAAAAATGCCACATCTGGGCCTTAAAAAACCCCTAAAATCCACTAGCTTCCGGGGGCTTCGCCCTCTGGACCCCACCCTGTATCGGCTCGGTCGCTTCGCTCCCTCGTAACACAGTCACCAAACGTACAGGTTGGCACATCAACCTCAATAATTTTTTGTTTTGGCACTTCTAATAAACTAGTTGAGAAGGCCTGATCTAGAGTCAGATGAGCCCTTGCGTAGTTCTCTCATATTGATTTGCCACTTAAATTTCTAAACGATATACGAAAGAAAAGTGTCCATATCTCTATACAGGTCATTTGCCTGTTGTGGTCACCATTAATTATTGTCTTCCTCTATAAAGAAATGTGTGTTGTAGAACCTAGTTAGAAAGGTCAATGTCTTCAGTAGCCACTCTCCAGTTTGTCTCGAGTCGCCTTGATAACGTAACTTGACATTATCTAACCCTAACGCAACTTGACATTATCTAACCCTAATGTAAATGACCAATAATGTAACGATTATATTTTTTGCCAAAGCGGGAAGTTTTCTTAAGCTACGATCTTACCACATGAGCAGAAACTACAGTCATCCCAAAGAATGATAGGTTGATGCCCATCAGAAAAGACAGGTACATAGGGTTCTTCCAAAGTACAAAACCGTACACGGAGTCCAGGAACGACACAATGTTGGACCATACCCTGCAACATGCAGAAGGCGATGTTTTACCATTTGCATCAGCCTCCTTTGCCTTCTTGTGAACTATTTCAATAGTCTCGAATGTTCCGTTTTGTGTGGATCCATTGTATTTAAGGTTAACATCCATCTTGACATATTTTGTAGTTAGTGAGTTGGAGTTTCTGTCCCTATCTAACAATGTGTTAGTCCTGAAAACAGCGCCCTCTGTTCCGTTAGGTTCATGTACAGGGTTAGCTGTGATGCTCATGCCTTTTGCTGCAGGGTCCTCCTGTGGCAATTCTTTGTAGGTGATGCCTCTTACTTCTTTGGTCTTTGCTTTTAGTTTAGCCTCCTCTGCGGGGGTCATGCGTCGCAAACCCAGTTTGACCGGACGCATCACCGCTGCGGCCACGCATAGGTGGGCATTGATGGCACTCAAGATCATCATGGTCCCACGCCAGCCGAACTCATCGACCAGGTACTGAGTGACGATCGACATGAAGATGGTCCCGAGTCCTGTTCCAGACATCGCCAGTCCCGTAGCCGTGCCGATTTTGGTGTCGAAGTAGCGGCTGAGCATCACAATTGCAGGCATGTGACTCAGTCCAAATCCAATGCCTGGAATAAGAAAGTGACGGAAAACATGATAATGCTGAGACACAAATGACAGTAGGCCTATCTTTGGTGCAGTGGAGTGCTCGATTTGAATTAGTTAGATAATGATTATCATTAATGTCAGTTAATTGCACGGATGTTCCTTTTATCTTAATTGTATCATAAAATTATTGTACGGATAAAGCAATGAGCATATAAAAATAATCCAAAATCTGACATTTCTTGCACCATCCAAAACTTCCACCATTTTATGTAACCGCTGCAATCGGAACGGGGGGGGGGGGGGGGGGGGGGGGGTAGGTTACGTAAACCTGTCGGCAAATTTGTAGATGTTATCTTTAAACTTCTTATGAGCCATTGGTACAGATATGTTTTTGTTTTGTTGCATTTTGTTTTAATAATTGAAGAAGATAAATCATCGTGAATCTCGAAGCTGAATTCCACGATGGGGTTTCACATCACTTGAAAGAAACTACCCCCAAATATGCTGTAGCCATCATGCAGACGGCGGTAGCCTATTCACGGTGAAAAGAGTAAAAGGTCAACAATTTTCTCTTACAGCAATCGAGCAAAATATAATCAGATAAAAAATGAAACGTGCTGCAATGCTTGGACATACGACATCACCAGGGATAATAATTAGACCGGTCAAGGACGTTAACTGTGTACTGTATTAAAGCACTGGTGCTTTATCTGCGGGCAGCTGCTTGTAATGGTGTCCCGGGCGACATAATAAGCAATTGGATAATTATATCAATACAGCCTTAGAGTGCACACCAGAACATTTTCTAAATTGCAAACTGTTTTTCGCTTCATTGGAAATCAAATTCAACCATTCAGTTCAAGTATTTAGCGGCATGAAACTTTCATGAATCCGATTCAGTATAGCTCGCCTTAGTTTTAGGTTTTACATAATATTACATCTGTATTACATCTCGAATCGAGAAAGCGAGAAGTATGCTATAACTGACGCCCACATGCCCATGTAAAGCCCGATGTACATGGTGCGTCATTCTGGTTTCTGATTGCGTTATTTCCTACGCTAATAGAGTCATTTAAAGGGCATGCGATGATCCTCATCGCTCATAATATGTAACTGATATGGGTGTGCAGGTGTTGTACCGTTCACGATGAGTTTTCATATCGTGCTCTTTAAATATCGCGGGACATAAATAATTGTCCTACCTATAAGGGACGGGTCGTCTTACTCATCAGAGACCTAATTACCTGCAGCGACTATGTCAGGAAATTCGGTGATCAATCAATCAAAAATATTGGTTGGTTACGTGAAAGAGGGCTTAACGATTTCAATGCTATTTACCAGTCCATAAACTTGCACAAATTATCTAGTTGTTAGTATCGGCTTTAATGACGGTGATCAAACGATCCTTGTTTACTGGGTTATTTCGTCGAAGATATTAATGAGGGATCGGGCTTCAGTTATGTTTTAGGTTAGGATTAGTGTAAAATACAGCGTTAGGTTTCGAAATGAGGGATTCGGTCAGTGCAAAGGTGACATCCGAAACAAACATCCTTTCGTTTACCTGTCGTATTAAAGGAAGTTCATGTTCACGCTCGCAGAGGATGAAAAACAGACTTCTTCCAATAAAAAAAAAAGGCAACAGTCGTCGAGAAGTTCGAAAGGGCACCGTTTGGTTTACTTCACACGTGTTATCATGATGACGAATCCGGGCTCAGATTCCACTTATAGTATTGACATTGTCATCAAGTATTTATACACATAATGTATAATGACGATCAATAGTCATTATAAAACCATAAAAGTTTGATTAAACATTGAGAGGCATGCACTGGTTGCATTTGATATACGTGTTTGGGCTTTGTGTAGGATTATCATGACGTTATTGTCTTGTCCATGGGCCGGTGACAGACAAGAAAATAGGAGCGATATTTTTGGAAGTACGAACCGGTTTAAGGACAAATGATAATCCGGATTTCTATCAAAACATAATCCGAATGGTCCTAATATCAAATTTGATTTCCATTAAGGATTACAAACACTAAAATGTCAATTACGGAGTTAGGAAAAGTAGTTAAAGTACTATATCACCCATTACAGGCGCGTACGCAGGGGGGGGGGGGGGGGGGGTGTTTGGGGAGTTAAACAATCTCATATTTAAAAAAATTATTCCCATGGCTGACCTAAAAAAGGTGACCTTACCCCCCCCCCCCCCCCCGTACACAGAAAGCTATATATGGGACAACACACATGGTGTCGGGGCTAGTACTACCTTGATTTCCTTGTCTTTCTATGCTCATTACTCAGCCAATATACATTTTCTTCCAAAATTGTTTGGCACATGTCATTTATTTGTAATCTTGAACATTCAGTGTAAGTTTCGTTTGATTCTGTGAGAATTCATTTTCTTTTTTTTACCAGAACTGGAGTTTATCTTTAATGTCTTGACAAACACTAGTGCCGCGCCGCCTGGACTACTGAAGAATGTATGGAAAGACCGTTTATCACTTGTAATTGATAGCTTTTTTGTGGAAAATTCAGTTCTCTTTTACAGAAATGGGTGTGTTTTATCATAAAATAGAGCCCATGTTTTACTGACCTCCCACCAAACCATACGTGATGGTGAGCATGGTGAAATCTGTCGCGAAAGAGCTTGCTAAGATTGCGAGCGACGAAATGACTCCACCCACGAAGATGACTTGACGATGACCGTACTTGTCGGCCAGGAGTCCGGCATAAGGGTTGGTTACCACCATCGTCATGAAGATGAGGGACCCGGAACGGCTGAAGGGAGATAAAAAGTAAAACAGAGAAACGGATTTAATTGAAGACTTCCATCGTCATTATCAGCATCATCATCGTTAGCATCATTATCGTCGTCATCAACAACATCATCGTGATCCATTAATTATTATTTAGTCGTCATCATAATTAACATTCTTTTTATTCATAAATGTCTTAATAAGTTCCTTCTTTATCTCCATTCGTATCCTCCTAAATCCAATTAATCATTACCATTATCGTCATCATAAAGCGCATCATCATTATCATCATCAATTACCTTAGGATTTGATCCATATGCCTATCCCTCTCCTCACCACCACCGACATCATCACCATCACCATCATCATCATCCTCATCATCATCATCCTCATCATCATCCTCATCATCATCATCATCATCATCACCACCACCATCATCATCCTCATCATCATCATCATCATCATCATCATCATCGTTGTCATCATCATCATCATCACCACCATCATCATCATCATCATCATCATCATCGTTATCATAATTTCCTTTAATTTCACTCGGATATCCCTTATTTCACCGCACGTACAATACACATCTACAATGACAGACAAGTCCATGGACAGATGAACTATATTCTTTACTAGATAAAAACAAAGTATCTATTGCATACTTTGGGAGTTACAAACGATAGGTATAACCAGTGGCGTACGCAGGATTTTTTCAAAGGGGGGGGGGGGGGTTAACATTTTGAAATCGGGCCAAAAATTTCGCAACGACTCAGCTCGCCGCTGAATAAGCGGGGGAGGGGGGAGGGGGGGGGTCTCGAAATTTGAAAAATTTACATTTTGCTCCGTTGGGGGGGGGGTAAGGTCACCTTTTTTAGGTCAGCCATTTTATAATTTTATTTATTTATTTTTTAATTAAAAACAAAAAAATTACCAAAGGGGGGGGGGGGTTCCTCCAAAATACAGACATAACAAAAACCAAAGGGGGAGGGGTTTAACCCCCCCCCCCCTGCGTACGCGCCTGGGTATAACACCATCCAATACGTATCAGTTTCATCTTTCACATCCAGATATTTTATTACATGAATGTGCATATGGAAGTATAAAAGTGCATATGGAAGTATAAAAGTGAATACAAGCTACGTCGTGATACTATAAACACTTGATACAATCCGATTCATCAATATGGTCGTGTTCTCACCGTTGCTATATCATATCAGCTGGTAAAACTTTACACCATTTTGCCAACAACAATTCGATGGAAAGCATTTAGACAAAAATTATATGGAGAGTATGGGTATGATGTGTTTTTTTACAGCAGCTCCGACATCATGAACATTGTACTATTTTTAAATGACTTATTTAAGTAAAGAGCGTTGGAATTTCTACCCCTTTACATTCTAATCTTCACCAAAATCCAAAGGCACATTCGATGAATTTCTAGTCTAAGCAATCTGGTGTTTATAATCTTGGTTTAGTGTTATATAGGCTATTGTTGTGATGGCTGCACTGTAATCTGCTTCAATTTTTATTTTTGTCCCAGACAGAGGCGTATTCACGGCATGTTCGCACGCAGAGTTCGCAGGAAGCAGAGTCCGAGAGGGAGGGTGCCCCCCCCCCCCCTCCGAAGATGGATCGACGCCAATAATATTGCTGTCGTCTAAATTTACATGGAGCCTTTGACATGGTGATCAATCCTACTCTTATGCAATAAATCGAGGATCCCGACCAGGCCGTGGACGGTTCTTCTTCTTCTTCTTCTTCTTCTTCTTCTTCTTCTTCTTCTTCTTCTTTTTCTTCTTCTTCGATTACATCCATTTCTTTTCGTCTTCTTCTTCTTCCTCTTCTTCTTCTTCTTTTTCTTTTCTTCTTTTCTTCTCCTTCTTCTATACTTCTTCTCCTTCTTCTTCTTCCGCGATTTAATCCACATTTCCTTCCATTGTGAGTGTGTGTCTTGTCGGAGATATGGAAGGTGATTTTGTTGTTTGCATGAAAGAACAGCTTTGAGTAAATACTCACCGGAAAAATGCACAAATAAAATACACCATCCGAAAGCACATACACGTAATACGTGGTCATTGTATACTATACAATGACCACGCAGAATATACTGCCCTGATTGGAGAGGGAAACATGCGTCCAAAATCTGAACACACAAGGAATATATATGCAATAGACCTAATTAATATGCAATCACGTCGAATTCTACGGGTCGGTTGGATACGATACATACTTTTCCTACCCTGCGATCAATATCCGAACACACTAACTGAATTCCTCACTTAATTAATCAACACTGGACTAAACACTGTATACCTATCCCTAACCCGAATCTAAATCTAATTTCAACCCTACAAACCATGACCTATACCTTTGGCGAAGTATGGTCTGGCGGGGTCAAACGTCAGTGCACAGACTAATCAGTTTGGTAATAAAGCAGGGTGCGTTGATATCTTTTATTACTGTACATAACATGTCGTGGTATTTGCAGAGGTCTTAATTAAAAAGACAGTTGTGGTTTGAATATCTCCGATAGAGCGCAGGTATTACTTGAAATTACATTCGCCGTTTTAGCATGATGACAGGACGTAGCTCTGACACCTGTGGTGTCAAAGTCAATTCATTTTTAATTCATTTTATTCCATTCATCATATAAAAACAACATAATTATAACATTGATATAATACAGATAACTAAAGAACATACAAATAACATAACGAAAGATAAACATAAAATACAAATATATATAAGAATGAGGAACCAGCAAGAAAGAACAATTAAGTCTTATTAAGGGCTGGTCCCTTGTGACATAAAAAGAATTTTAACCTATAACACTTAACACTTTACAGCTAACACCTAACAACTAACATCTAACACCTGATTGCATATATATATATATATATATATATAAAATATGATAAAATACTATTCATAAAAACGTAAAAAGTCTCAAACGGGGGTTGAAAGATACTAACATAATATCAGGCGCGTAGCCACGGGGGGGCACGGGGGGGCACGTGCCCCCCCTAAAATTTCCAGGATCGGTTGAAATTTTGTAGACCCCTTTTTTTGACCTCGATCGATTACATGTATGTGCCCCCCCAAACACCAAACTCTGGCTACGCGCCTGCATAATATACTAATGTAGACCTATAAATTGGGCTAGGAGCATGCCATTGATGCATCGTTTGTTTAAGAATTACACAACGTTGACAAAAACGGATAAATATTATCAGCAATTGAAGGGGACTTTAGAGAATTGAAGCAAACACAAAACGTTTGCTAGATATCAAAACATTGTATTTGATCACATAGTACAAAGTATAATGTTTTTTCTTATAATAACAGCTTTTATTGAACTGAATTGTTAAGAAAAATGCTTTGTCGGTTTTAAAGACCGTCAACACTACTGGGCCAGAAGGGATTAGACCACACAGCGAGGTCACTGACAGGTGGCTATCTCATTAACTCAGCTCTCAACTAACATAAGAAAAAGGTTGGGGTAGTTTTCTATATAGAGGGAGCAAGTAGCTACAAGTAGGACAGTGGGGCTTTAAATGTCTAAAATGACTTGCCAAATGATAATAATGACGTGGTGGGATTCGAACCGCAAACCATGCATGTGATTCACGTCCAGCGACATATCTACTAGACCACCACATGCACCTCTCTGGGTTAGGGCCAGGTTGAATATTTAGGAATTTCGTTATCCCTACAAAATCATACGCCGCAGAGAAATTGTCGAAGGAGCGAGTACCGTTTACCATCGTTTTCATGTAAAGGTAATAATTTGCGGGTCAAGAGCATGAAATGTTCTTGCCAATAATGTATTGGGGGTGGGGTAGGGGTTCTGGGGGAGGGTCTCATGTTTTTTTTTCATGCATATTTTACATCATATTCTACATGTGCCACGCGATTTTATTTATTTATTTTGGGGGGCGGGCGGGGGCGGAGAAAGGGGGCTAGAAGAAATTTTGGAGGAGGTTTGCGCCCCAACCCCCTCACCCTTAAAAGTACCACTGGATCATCCTAAATTTAACTACTGGCTTACTTGGGCCAAGGTACGAACTCTTTGGCCCGAATTCACAAAGGAGGTTTGTCGACAAACCGAGGTTTATGTACGTCATATGACGCATTTTGACGCGTTTTTTACAAACCTGGTTTGTAAAAAACAAAAGGAGGTTTGTCGAAACAAAAGGAGGTTTTTCGACAAACCTCCTTTGTGAATTCGGGCCTTTAGGTTCACCCGACGACCTTGAAATATAACTTTTCGCAAGAGAACAATAGACCTAACGAAAATTAAAGTTTTCTACTTTTGTGTTGAACGTGGCCCCAAATACAATTAGCCTACTTTTCTCTGGCACTTCACCCTAATCTCTGCAAACATAACAGTGAGGATTTCTTCATTAAACGCTTGAAGATACCCGAAGTATAGATCTGAGTTCCGATGTGAATTATTATTAGGAAGAGAAGACTTGTGCACCCTCCACTTGAACGAGTAAGATATTCTAAAAGTTCACGAAGGGCGGCACAAGGATATTTCCTTAGGGAGACAAAGGTCTCCAAAAAGCTGAAGAGATTCATTTGATTTTTCAAAACAGCTCGTCAGCCTATATTCTTACACTTTTATAAAATACAAACATTAAAGTTGAGGGATTTTGAATCACTTCTTCCATTATTCTCATCTGCATTCAAGCTATTCGAAATTTGTTATTTATCTATAAAATGGTTAATCTCCTGTCGTTTTTTCTATTCGGATCAATCAAAATTTTGCACTTCATATTGTTAAACATTGCACCAATAGTAGGACAAAACATCAAATGTTCCTCATTAGAATTCTCCAGACAATATTGCAACGGATAATATATGAGCATACCCACAAATGTGCCCAAATGTTTTCTAAGTACGCAGGGGGGGGGGGGGTTGGGGGTTGAACCCCCCTTTAACTTTTTGTATGTGTGTGTTTTTGGAGGACCCCCCCCCCCCTTTGTTTTTTTAAAATAATAAAACAACCAACAACAAAAATGGTAGTAATGGCCTTACCCCCCCCCCCCCACCCCAACGAAACGAAATATCGATCGGCCAAATTTGCAAATTTTGGGACACACACACACAAATAAATGTGCTCTTACCCCCTTCCCCCCCCCCCCCCCCCCCCCCCACCCCGCTTATTCAGCGGCTGGCTGAGTCGTTGCGAAATTTTCGGCGTGATTTTCAAATTTTAAACCCCCCCCCCCCCCCCCCCCCCCCCCCCCCCCCCCCTCGAAAAAATACTGCGTACGCGCCTGGTCAGGACTATACCTCCAGTCCTCCAGTGCAAATTCGGTCGTATGCTCCACATGCAGAATGTAGCACAATCTTGCGTGTTGAGCGATTTCTTGAATTAGATCAATCTCCCGTCATAATCTTAGTACTTTAGTAGGAACTAATAAGTTTCTCTCCTGAGCTGGTTCTGACGTCGAAGACTCAGCGAGTATCCAACTTCCTAATCAGGTTTAGTGATAGATAAACTAATCAGCTCTAGATACAATGAATGTGAACCCTGTGTGAAAAAGCTGAATGTGCACCGTTGGAACATCTTCACGTATAGCGGCTCCCAAGATACTCTTCACTTTAAACACCAGAACATTAAACAAAACAAACAAATAATAAGAAATCGAGCATTTTCATGCGACGCTCTAAACCGTGAAATAACTAAATTAAGAAAGCACCATCTTGAAACTATTTTAATTTTGTTTTTCCTTGAACTGTTCATAGTAGTGTCAAACACATCAGCTCTTGCAGCGAAAAATATGTTTGCATGTAATTGTATGAACCTCCTGCGCGTTGTAGATTTGTATTACTCTATAGACGGGTATTTCATTATTACGTTATATCTGACTTATGTATATCTTATGTTTTTTTGTAAATCAATAAAACATATCAAATTAAATAAATGTGTACCTAGATGTTATTTATTATATTGATTTCTCGTTTACAGAGATGTCATCCGACCCCACCCCCCCCCCCCCGGAGAAAAACACATCCAAATAATAAACTGACCTTTTAAATATCTCAGAACTATTGCGTACTTACCCGATATATATTTTGTTTAAACATCAATTGATATTATCATCAATCACATAGACTATTTATGAATTTATCCCTTATCTAAATTTGAAATCGACAGATTAACAGTTTCCTTTATCTTGCCAAGGTCGATTATACTTCACGAATATAAGATCATAATATGAAATATCTGTTTTCATTTAGAATCATTCATATTTGTTATCAGGCGGAAAATTAAGAACGACAAGGTCGAGAAGAGAATTGGACGTGCAGAGTCTAGGTACAGATACATGTTGGTTGAAAGTATGATATTTACGTCATGGAAGATAATCTAAAGAAAGAAAATTGTTAAGAACCGTCAATGCATGAACTTAGCCTTGGGAGTTGTATTAGGTCTATTGTGATGCAGTAAAACGTTACTAAGTCTTGGAATGCACAAGTACAGAACTCCTTGTCTCATAACACAAATACAATCAACAGCCACTGAGTCTCATTATTATACCCCGCTCTGCTCTGAGGCACGATTTATAGACAAGCAGACTTCAACCTTCCTGCTCCAACGTTACCCTGTAGTAACTCCTTGGGTATAGCCATATACATGTACATGTATTTATATCCTGCACGATTTTACAAGCAAGTCTACATCGTATGCTTACCCGTAATGGCTTTACTCTGGTCGAAAGCATCCAGAAAGGCGATGTACAATATTCCAAACGCCCAGCTCGACCCCGTCGTGATGACGAAGACAAGGAAAGTACCAAAGGTGATCATCCAACCCCATCCTCCATCTGGCTTACAATCTCGGACATAGCGATGCCTCGACGTCGCAATCGAACCCTCTTCGTTGACGTCGGGCCCGCGGAGGCCTACCCCATCACTGGCGCTCGCCTCAACCCCAGGCGCCGCAGCCATCATCTCTACTCGGTACCTAACAGCTGACTGCTAGCTAACTCTGCGTGTCTGTCAGCTCCCACACCCGTATTTACCTAGATATTATGTAATCTTACTCACGCGATAGTCTGTGAACAAGACATAACAGCCCCGTTACACTACTGTCTAGACCGACCTATATCCATGGCATTGTAGAGCAGAATTCTCTAGAATTATATTATCCTGGACAAAGTTCAAATTCGGATCAAGAAATCTTCATCAAATACTCGTCAGGACGTATTTGATCAATGAGTTCAAACAAGTTGCGTAAACATCATTTCACCGTTTGTAAAGTATTTATTTATACGACAGATTTTTTTACCTTAACGTTACCTTTCTTTGTTATCCAGTTGAATGAGCACGTCCCATGAGAGAATTTTTTCCCTTTTCTTCACAGAATAAATGTTTTTGTTAGATAGACCACGAACGTTCCCCTCTATATTCAATCAAAATCGTCATGGTACCTTTTCTCTCCTTCCTCGTTCGATCCTCTTATTTTCCATCGAATTTCTAGATTTATTCTCAATATTGTGTCCTGCTTTTTTATTTGGGATCTTTCCATATTGAATGATACATCCCTCTCCCCCTTTATCTATCTATCTCTATATATATATATCGATCGATCTGTCTATCTATATAGTTTATATTTTTCGACAATTCTCCCTATCTCTCTCTCTCTCTCTCTCTCCCTTTCCTCTATCTCTGTCTCTTCATTTCTCTCCCTCTGTTTATTTATCTTTCTCTCTCTATCTCTCTCTCTTTCTATCTCTCTCTCTCTCTCTCTCTCTAATAAAAAATAATAAATTAAAAAACAATGAAATAGTAATAATTATTATAAATATATATTTTTTTAAATAAAAAAATCTGGAGTTGCCATGTATTACATTCTTCTCCCTGACTCTTCCTTTCTTTTCTTCCCTATCCTCAGATAAGCTTAAAAATTGGCCTCTCCTTGAATAAATTACATGGTCAAGATTGCACTTTCGATTGTTTAATTGTTCTTATTCCTAGCCTGTTTCCTGAAAGTCACCCGGCATATCAACTCACTTCCTTGTCCTCTTTGTTCTTCTCCTTCATCAGGGGATTTATTTCACCTTCGAATCTTCCAAATCAATAGAACATTAATCATAAATAAATAACACAAAATGTAACTACAGCTTCAAATTTAACTTACACATTCAAATTGTCATGAACGGCAACAATTCCTTTGGTAATATAGTTATCTTGTCGTCTGTTTGTATTCTTTCCTTTCTGCTACAGTTCCTTTCTATTCTTTTTCTGCTTTGACTTTCAAACACATGTTTCAATTCAGAATCTCTTTTTTATCTTTTCCAGTCTTGTCGCGTTCCAAATTACTTTATGTACACCCCAGAATGCTATATAAAAATAGAATTAGACTGTAATAACTTTCTTTTTTGAGTAAGTGAAAAAAGCTAATCTTGGTCTTGGTTATTCGTCTTCCTCGTTATTGCTTGAAATGAGAGTCTGATTTTAAATGTTTAATTATTATGCAAAAATATAATGATAATGATAATAACAAAACAATACAAATAACATTGTAGGAAGTCTTATAATACGAACACATAATACTCTTGATATAAAATGAACTATTTCAACATTCTTATATTCTGTTCCACTTATTAAAGTGAGTGTGATGGTGTTTGTTTAGTATATACTAATGCATAAAATATTTTCTGTTTTGGCATTTTTAAATATTCGATATTTGAATCAACTACTTGTAGTACTTATATTCAAGGCCACATCAACATTCAAGCAGGGAAAGGGACATGGTGTATTTAAGCACTATTTTGAAAGTTGTTCATTTATAATCCTTATCAATACAGTAAAGATAGAAAATTGTGCTAAATCAACCAGAATACCAACTCCTTTATAATCATGTGAAAGTGTACAACAGGTCTGCAACATCAGACTATCCGAGTGGATCAGCTGTGTTGACATGTGCGGGTGCGGGGTCTATTCGCTATTCATAAGGACCGCTATTCATAAGGTCTGCTATTCATAAGAACCGCTATTCATAACGTGTAAATTCCCGTACTTCCGGGTCCGCTATTCATAATGGCAAAAGAGGGTCACTATTCATAATGAAATAAGGTTCGTTAATCATAAGGACCGCTATTCATAATATGAAATCAGGGTCGCTATTCATAATACGACGAGAGGGTCGCTATTCATAATACGAAATAAGGTTCATTACTTATAAGGGTCGCTATTCATAACACGGGAAGAGGGTCGCTATTCATAATAGGAAATGAGGGTCGCTATTCATAATAGGAGAAGAGGGTCGCTATTCATAATAGGAGAAGAGGGTCGCTATTCATAATAGGAGAAGAGGGTCGCTATTCATAATAGGAGAAGAGGGTCGCTATTCATAATAGGAAATGAGGGTCGCTATTCATAATAGGAGCAGAGGGTCGCTATTCATAATAGGAGAAGAGGGTCGCTATTCATAATAGGAGAAGAGGGTCGCTATTCATAATACGAAATGAGGTTCGCTATTCATAATAGGAGAAGAGGGTCGCTATTCATAATAGGAGAAGAGGGTCGCTATTCATAATAGGAGAAGAGGGTCGCTATTCATAATAGGAGTAGAGGGTCGCTATTCATAATAGGAGAAGAGGGTCGCTATTCATAATAGGAAAAGAGGGTCGCTATTCATAAAAGGAGAAGAGGGTCGCTATTCATAATAGGAAATGAGGGTCGCTAATCATAATAGAAGAAGAGGGTCACTATTCATAATAGGAGAAGAGGGTCGCTATTCATAATAGGAGAAGAGGGTCGCTATTCATAAAAGGAAATGAGGGTCGCTATTCATAATAGGAGAAGAGGGTCGCTATTCATAATAGGAGAAGAGGGTCGCTATTCATAATAGGAGAAGAGGGTCGCTATTCATAATAGGAAATGAGGGTCGCTATTCATAATAGGAGTAGGGGGTCGCTATTCATATCATATATTCATTTCTCTTCAAATCCTCTTCTTTCTCTAATAATTTAATGAAACATCAAAGCTTCCACGTTTTGCGCGGGAGGGGGGAAACTGAATTCAGACAAGGATTAAGAGTCGAGAATGGAACAACGAATCATCTTCTTTCTCTAATAATTGCATTAAACAATGAAAGGTCAAAGCTTACGCGCTTTGCGCAAGAGGGGGGAATAGAATTCAGACAATTATTAAGAATCGAGAACGGTACAACAAATCGTAATTTTCTCTAATAATTAATGAAAGGTAAAAGCGAGGGGGAAAACTGAATTCAGACAAGGATTAAGAGTCGAGAATGGTACAATAAATCGTCTTCTTTTTCTAATAATTAATGAAAGTTCAAAGCTTTCGCGCGTAATTGGTGGGGGAGGGGAGGGGGGGGGGACAGCAAGCTGCCCGAATATGAATTTTTGATATCTTTTCTCGTTTATCTTGGTGATAAATAACACTTTCACAAAAAACATATAATGCTCAAATTTTTGCTCGCTCGTTTCGCTCACAAGCAGAATTGTGAACTAGAAAATAATCGGGCAAGAGGCTTTAGCCCCCCCCCCCCCCCCAGATGAAAATGTCAAAAAAATGTATATCTTAAAAACGGGGAATGTTGATATCGGACAAGAGACGTGAAGTGAGCTTGCACCCCTTTCCAAAATTGTTCCTGCTTCTAGGTACCCGTATCGTGCTTCTAATATGACCTTGTCAGTATTGGTATGTTGAGTTGAAAAAACGGTCTGCGCATTTTTCAAATTTCCGCCCCCCCCCCCCCCAATTGGAAAATTCTGGATCCGCGCCGGGGCGTACTGATGGGGGGGGGGGGGCTCGGGGGATCGGTAGATACTGGGCTTAGGTCCAATTGTCAGGTCCAATTCCGCTCAGTAATTTGTAGGTCCATAAGTCCTAATAAAAATTACTTTCTACAAAAACATTATCGTCGTATAAACAATTACTAGTTTCTTAAATAGCAAGCTAAAATGGATAATGGGCCTGCTTGGCGTACTTAATATCTCAGTGGCGTAGCCTGGATAAGATCAGTCGGGGGCAGGGTGATGGGGCAAGAATTCCAACAAGGAGGAAAATTTACGATAGGATTACATGTGTGTTATGTTTTACTTTTTTTTCGTCACCACATGAGCGGGGGTTGGCTCTATATAATTATCAAAGATAACAGATAAAATTTAGTTACTTTAAAAAGAGACAACTATTCAGGGCTATATATCGCCCCCCCTACAGGACCAGGAACGTAGCCGAGGGGGGGGGGGCCGTATTATGAATAGCGAACCTCATTTCGTATCATGAATAGCGACCGTCTACTCCTATTATGAATAGCGACCCTCATTTCTTATTATGAATAGCGACCCTCATTTCGTATTATGAATGGCAACCCTCATTTCATATTATGAATAGCGACCCTTATTTCTTATTATGAATAGCGACTCCCTACTCCTATTATGAATAGCGACCCTCTTCTCCTATTATGAATAGCGACCCTCTTCTTCTATTATGAATAGCGACCCTCATTTCTTATTATGAATAGCGACCCTCTACTCCTATTATGAATAGCGACCCTCTTCTTCTATTATGAATAGCGACCCTCTTCTCCTTTTATGAATAGCGACCCTATTCTCCTATTATGAATAGCGACCCTCTTCTTCTATTATGAATAGCGACCCTCTTCTCCTATTATGAATAGCGACCCTCATTTCTTATTATGAATAGCGACCCTCTACTCCTATTATGAATACCGACCCTCTTCTTCTATTATGAATAGCGACCCTCTTCTCCTTTCATCAATAGCGACCCTCTTCTCATATTATGAATAGCGACCCTCTGCTCCTATTATGAATAGCGACCCTCTTCTTCTATTATGAATAGCGATCCTCTTCTATTATGAATAGCGACCCTCATTTCTCTTCATGAATAGCGACCCTCTACTCCTATTATGAATAGCGACCCTCTTCTTCTATTATGAATAGCGACCCTCATTTCTTATTATGAATAGCGACCCTCTACTCCTATTATGAATAGCGACCCTCTTCTTCTATTATGAATAGCGACCCCCTTCTTCTATTATGAATAGCGACCCTCATTTCTTATTATGAATAGCGACCCTCTTCTCCTATTATGAATAGCGACCCTCTTCTTCTATTATGAATAGCGACCCTCTTCTCCTTTTATGAATAGCGACCCTCATTTCTTATTATGAATAATGACCCTTATGAATAATAACCCTTATGAATAACGACCCTCATTTTGCATTATGAATAGCGACCCTCATTTTGTATTATGAATAGCGACCCTCATTTCGTATTATGAATAGCGACCCTCTTTCTGTGTTATGAATACCGACCCTTTTGTAATATTATGAATAGGGACCCTTATGAATAACGACCCCGTTTTCCTATTATGAATAGCGACCCTCTTCTAATATTATGAATACCGACCCTCTTCTTTGATTATGAATAGCGGTCCTTATGAATAATGACTCTTATGAATAATGACCCTTTTCTCCAATTATGAAAAGCAGACCTTATGAATAGCGGTCCTTATGAATAATGGACCTTATGAATAGCGGACCTTATGAATAGCGGTCCTTATGAATAGCGACATTGACCCGCGGGTGCGGGCAGGCGAAAAAGATTGAAATTAATGCTTCGTCATTTTATTTTTTCACACTATTATAATGACTATGTATATATGTATATATCCTACATAACAAGACTGTGTCGACCTATGGGAATATCACTTTCTTGTTCATTGCGATGCAATTTGTAAACCGGTCGTGCTGATAAGTAGGCATAGGCCTATATCATCACGATTACGTTTAGTTTATTTGGACCACTGTGATCTAAATATTGAATATTGCAGTGTCAAATCAGGAAGTGCTTGGTCGAATCGACGGGCATGGAGTGGTTTTTGCTCAATGTTAGACCTATATACCATTTCACCAATGTGTATTCATGTTTTTGAACGGCTCTACTCCTCAGAGCTTACCTGTACGAGTTACTATATGTTTGAAAACAGGCTGCATAATCATATCAGTTACGTATTATTAGCATACAAGCCTCTATATAGCAGGCTTCAGGGTCGCCTTTAGATTTGCGTTAGATCCATGCATAATATTTGAATTCACTTCTTTTGGCGAACTAATCAAGTAGGCGATCGTTTTTACTGGGCGCGGCCAGCCGAAATTTCTTTACAAATTGGTCTATTTTTGTTTGCAACCTTGTATGAAATCGAGCAAAACTGAGACGAGAGTCCATTTTATGCCCTTTGAATTGTTGATTTAATAAGCGAAGCGAGGCCATTGCATGGACAAAGAATTCTGACAATTAAGGAACAAAAGACGTACTACAGGCACCATTAATTTTTAGTCAGAGTTTAGTTCAGTTTCAATTTGAAGCCGAGGAAGGCGAGCCTATCACTGTTTTCTGTGCTGAAAATGAAACGCAATCAATATAGTACTATAAATACAGATGAATGCATTGCCGTCCGTACAAATCCATATTTTTATGCAAAATCTAATGATTTTGTTCTCATTTTCATAATCGTGACATCTGCCATTTTTTACACATCATTGTTCAGTAGGAGCGATAAATTAAGGACGTGTAATAAGTGTATTGAAAGAGGTACGTGCAAGCAAAGTTAGAAGAATGGATGGCACAGTGATAGAGCAATGGCCTCGTAATCGGAAGGTCCTGGGTTCAAAACCAAGTCGAAGCGCTAGTGCCCTTTGGTAAAGCATTAATCCTCATGACCATGTCCCTCGGAGAGGACTTAAAGCCGTCGGTCCCCTAGTTGCTCGCTTACAAGCTTACAAAGGTTCACAATCTATCAAACCATAATGTTTGTGTTTCTATCACCTGTCTGGTATATAATACACCAGTATACACGGTTCAATAATTCCGATTAAGATGCTTCTACCCAATGGCCTGAGAGGCCAAATATTGCATTCATCTCCTACCAGCTACCATGCATGGCTATGAGTTATTATATCTCTATAGAAAGAATGCAGCTTGTTGTTGCTGTGTCAGTTATTAAGTACATCATCATCAACACTTCGGAAGGGTCGTTTTTGTGTAATACAATGGCCTTGCAAATTACCCTTTTCCAGTCCTGATAAGCTCCATGACAACCCTTTTAACACCAGTATTGATTAATCTTGCTCTTGAAACGGTTAAATATTCTTGAAGCCCTCGGTATATACCTATCATACGACAAATACAATGCAAAACATGGAGGTTATTTCTGTGGCATATAAAGAATTAAACTGATTGGCGCTTTTAAAATACTGAAGCGGGTGCATGATCTGTGCATCTAGTTATACCATTTGATATATCCACAGATGGGTAAAGCATTACTCTTCGGTGCTATTTGCTAATGGGAGAAAATGAACAGGCCGCGGAACATGATTTCACGGTAATGAGCCCAGGGGCGGAAGAATTCGATCAGCTATCAAATGTCGATCATGGATTTTTGTTCTACATCTCCCATTGATGATAAGTGTAAGCGGCGAAAGGAGTACTTTCCTGTTGACATTAACCCCCC